>NC_045437.1:137299891-137483581 GCF_002776525.5 Piliocolobus tephrosceles
AAAAAAAAAAAAAAAAAAAAAAAAAAAAGTTGAATATTGGCCCCCACTCTCTTATGGCTTGGAGAGTTTCTGCTGAGAGATCTGCTGTTAGTCTGATGGACTTCCCTTTATGGGTAACCCGACCTTTCTCTCTGGCTGCCCTTAACATTTTTCCTTCATTTCAACTTTGGTGAATCTGACAATTACGTGTCTTCGCGTTGCTCTTCTCAAGGAGTATCTTTGTGGCATTCTCTGTATTTCCTGAATTTGAATGTTGGCCTACCTTGCTAGGTTGGGGAAGTTCTCCTGGATAATATCCTGCAGAGTGTTTTCCAACTTGATTCCATTCTCCCCATCACTTTCCAGTACACCAATCAGATGTAAATTTGTTCTTTTCACATAATCCCATATTTCTTGGAGGTTTTGTTCATTTCTTTTTACTCTTTTTTCTCTAAACTTCTCTTCTCAGTTCATTTCATTCATTTGATCTTCAATCACTGATACTCTTTCTTCCAGTCAATTGAGTCCATTACTGAAGCTTGTGCATTTGTCATGTAGTTCTTGTGTCATGGTTTTCGTCTCTATCAGGTAGTTTATGGACTCCTCTGCATTGGTTATTCTAGTCATCCATTTGTCAAATCTTTTTTCATGGTTTTTAGTGTCTTTGCGCTGGGTTCATAGTTCCTCCTTTAGCTCTGAGAAGTTTGATCGACTAAAGCCTTCTTCTCTCAACTCGTCAAAGTCATTCTCCGTCCAGCTTTGTTCTGTTGTTGGTGAGGAGCTGCATTCCTTTGGAGAGGTAGAGGCACTCTGATTTTTAAAATTTCCAGCTTTTCTGCCCTGCTTTTTCCACATCTTTGTGGTTTTATCTACCTTTGGTCTTTGGTGATGGTGACGTACAGATGGGGTTTTGGTGTGGATGTCCTTTCTGTTTGTTAGTTTTCCTTCTAACAGTCAGGACCCTCAGCTGCAGGTCTGTTGGAGTTTGCTTGAGGTCCACTCCAGACCCTGTTTGCCTGGGTATCAGGAACGGAGGCCGCAGAAGAGAGAATAATGCTGGACAGCAAGTGTTGCTGTCTGATTATTTCCCTGTAAGCTTTGTCTCAGAGGTGTACCCTGCCCTGTGAGGTGTGAGGTGTCAGTCTGCACCTAGTGGGGAATGTCTCCCAGTTAGGCTACTCAGGGGTCAGGGACCCACTTGAGCAGGCATTCTGTCCGTTCTCAGATCTCAACCTCCATGCTGGGAGAATCACTACTCTCTTCAAAGCTGTCAGACAGGGACATTTACATCTGCAGAGGTTTCTGCTTGCTTTTGTTTGGCTATGCCCTGTCCCCAGAGGTGGAGTCTACAGAGGCAGGCAGGCCTCCTTCAGCTGCAGTGGTCTCCACCCAATTCAAGTTTCCAGGATGCTTTGTTTACTTACTTAAGCCTCAGCAATGGTGGGCACCACTCCCCCAGCCTCGCTGCTGCCTTGAAGTTAGATCTCAGACTGCTGTGCTAGCAATGAGGGAGGCTCCGTGGGTGTGGGACCCTCCAAGCCAGGCATGGGATATAATCTCCTGGTGTGCCATTTGCTAAGATCCTTGGTAAAGTGCAGTATTAGGAGGGGAGTGACCCAATTTTCCAGGTGTTGTGTGTCATGGTTTCCCATGGCTAGGAAAAGGAATTCCCTTCCCCCGTACTTTCCAGGTGAGGTGATGACTTGCCCTGCTTCGGTTCTTGCTCCTTGGGCTGCACCCACTGTCCTGCACTGACTGTCTGACATGCCCTAGTGAGATGAACCTGGTACCTCAGTTGGAAATGCAGAAATCACCCATCTTCTGTGTCGCTCACGCTGGGAGCTGGAGGCTGGAGCTGTTCCTATTTGGCCATCTTGGGCACGCCCCTGCCTCAATAATTATCAAGGCTAATGTTCTTAAGTGATAGCTGCAGAGGTGGGAATGAGATTAAAATATTGGTTTGTAAAGCAACATTTGCACCAAAGAGAGAGCTGCTTTTCTATCTGCAGTAACCTCTCTTCTTGTGTCCAGCAAAGTATATGTTCCTCTTTCTTCTATATTAGCATCTTCATTTTCCTCTTGGAGAATTCTCCCATCTCTCCATCTCATATCATATTGTCTTAATGGTCTCTGGGGTCTTAGAGACTGTAGTTAAATCAACCCATTGTCCTGGCCATGGTGGCTGTTAAAGGCCAGGTACATGATGCAAGACAGGAAATGATGCTTAATTCTAGGATGTGTGCTGAAAATGGTGAAATGGAATATTTTCTCTCTTTACCAGGATTGAACCTGGGAAAATACAAGCCTTCATCTGCTAGGCTCCACCATGCAGACAGCCTATCAGAGGGAAGCTTTCCTTTTATGGACTCACAGAGTTCTGACAATATTGTTAGAACCCCTGGATCCAACCATGTCTTCTACCCTTACATAAACTTTTCTGTTTTATGATCAAATACTATTTGTAGTGTTGGGGGAGAATTAGGCACAGCAAAAGGAAGGGTTTTACCCAAGCACATGGCTGGTCTGGTGAGTGGCAGAATTAGAATAACAACTCAGATCTTTAAACTCCAAGTTCAGGGCTTGTTTTAGTCTTATGATACAGAGACAAGGTTTTTTGAAGCAAAGAAAACATGTGAGAGATAAAGTTAGTAGAGCCATAGTTCAGGGTAGGAGACAAATGTAGTAACAGGAACACACAGAGGCTAGTACCTCAAACCAGATAGCAGTACAACCACAGCACAATGTAGAAATCTTGCACTGTAATTTTGGTCATTCACACATGACCAAACAATGCAGTTGATGAAACATCTATTTCTGGCTTCAGCAGGCTGGAGCAAAGGTTTTGTGATTTATTCAGAAATCACAAAGAGAGGTAATGAGGATTTTTAAATGAAGCCATTTAGATTTCCCATTGTTCAGGATAGATGGTAACATAAGAAAAACCCCTAGTTCACTTAAGTTTGAAAATGTGCCAATGTCATGATGTTAAGCATAGGCTTTGCTTGATAGATTGAAAGATTGACTGAAGGAACCAACTTTGATTCAAGTGGCCCACAGTACTACCTTTCAGACTTTGCAATAACTTCCAATTGCTTTTCTAATCATTTATGTTTGTCCTTGTTCCCAAACCTTGAAGAAATTCTAAAGGATCATTTTACTTTTCTCTTAGATTATTACCTTGTAAAAGCCAAGTTCCAGCAAATTACATAGAAATGTGATAGAGTTAGCTTAAAATGATTCCTTGATATGAACACGTAATTCTACCAAGAAAGTCAGAGTTAAACATGTCTTTCCTTTTTTGGACATGTGTATCCTCAGTCGTTCCTCTAGACAACTCCAAAGGAAGGCACAAAAATACCTTGAATATGCCCTTGTCACTCTCAGGAAAGTATTGTGTCTTATCTGTCATTTTGTCTTCCAGCCAATTCTATGTGATATGATGAGGTTGAATGGCAACAAACATTTATTTTTTTAGGGCAAAAAAAATCTAGAAAATGATTTCATGTGTTTGATGATTTAAAAAAAGCCAAGTCCATTCTTTTTTTTTTTTTTTTTTTTTTTGGTTTCTGACAATGATAGTAAATTCTTATAAATTACATGGTGGAATGGTTTTTGTTAGCAGAGAAAGAAAACTCAATATATAAGAGGGATGATAAGAATTGTTCTCAAAAAGTTCAAATTTTCAGGCTTGGAATAAATACACTGAGGGAACTGTTAAATAGAATTACTGAACTCTTGGCTAGTTTTTGAAGAACCTCATTACAGTAGAAAATGTCATAGATTATTGGAGATAGGCAAGAACAGTGAATCAACTTCCGGCCATTGAGTACAATGCCAATTTTGGAGGGAAATTTAGAATAAAGTATTTGAAGATGTAGTTTTTGATCCCTGTTAAGAAGTTGTAATAAACTAAGAGATAAGATACTTTCTGTTAATGGTAAATATTATAAGGAAAAACATATTAAGTTTATGATGTAGTAATATGTTAGTCTTCATTTTTTAATGATATCATTAATTCTCAGTTGGTGATAATTTTGCCTGCCTCTTGATCCCAAGGCATTTAGCATTGTCTGGAGGCATTTTGGGTTGTCATAGATTATATAGAGGAGTGCTACTTGCATTTGGTGGGTAGAGGA
This sequence comes from Piliocolobus tephrosceles, assembly GCF_002776525.5. NCBI lineage: Eukaryota > Metazoa > Chordata > Mammalia > Primates > Cercopithecidae > Piliocolobus > Piliocolobus tephrosceles. Next base: position 137,304,007 of record NC_045437.1, read on the forward strand.
CAGGGATGTTGCTAAACATCCTGCAATGCACAGGATAGCGTTTACCATAAATAATTATTTGTCCCTTGGCGGGGCGCGGTGGCTCACGCCTGTAATCCCAGCACTTTGGGAGGTGGAGGTGGGTGGATCACGAGGTCAGGAGATCGAGACCATCCTGGCTAACACAGTGAAACCCCGTCTCTACTAAAGATGCAAAAAATTAGCCAGGCATGGCGGCGGGCGCCTATAGTCCCAGCTACTTGGGAGGTTGAGGCAGGAGAATGGCATGAACCTGTGAGCCGAGATCGCGCCACTGCACTCCAGCCTGGGCCACTGAGACTCCATCTCAAAAAAAAAAAAAAAAAAAAAAAAAGAATTATTTGTCCCAAAATATCAAGAGTGCTGAAATTGAGAAATTCTGGTCTAGAGAATGCATTCTCAATAACAGTAATAGTGCCTCCAAGGGTGCAACAATTGGTTTTTAGGGGATGGGAAATCTTACTATTTTTATGTATAAAGAACAAATACACTCAGGGTACATACACAAATATCTGGTATATCTGTGGCATTAAAATTTCACAGGGCAGGGTAATGAAAAAAACAAAACAAAACAAAATGTCTCAAAAGGTCCCTTGTGGGAACATTCATGAAAAAAAAAGATTGGAAACACTTACCTAGAACGGGGATTAGAGAACATTTTCTGCATAGGGCCAGATAGTAAATCTTTATCCTTTGTGGCCATGTAATCTTTGTGGTAACTACTAGACTTTGCCATTGTAGCACAAAAGCAGCCACAGACAGACAATACATAAACAAATGGGGGTAGTTATGTTCCAATAAAACTTTACTTAAAAACAGAAAGAGAAGGGCCATATTTGGCTAATGGGTCAAGTTTGCTGAACCCTGGTTTAAAGATTAGCATACAAACCATAAAAAACCAACATAAATGCCTTACTAACATGTAGCTATGTTAAGATGATTGTGTGTGTGTGTGTGTATGAACAGTAAGAAAGACTCAGTTATTTGAGCAATTAAAGGCAATTTCCCTTTGAGTACAACTGAAAAATTGTCTCTGCAAATTTGATGAATGGATTAATATCAAACTTGAAGGAAATCTCTGACCGGAAGGTGGTGTACCTGGTATTTCAGGTTTTAAACAGTATTTAAAACATAAAATCTTATAAATTCAAATGCATGAGACATGCTTATCACATAGTAAAAGGCTGGATGTGAGGATGGAGAAGAACTGCAATATCCATAATTATGCATAATCCATTCTGGTGATGCAAGTTATGTGGCTTATACCTGCTTTAAAAAAGATTGGCTGGGCCTGGTGCAGTGGCTCATGCACCAGAGCCCACAGCAGAGAGGAATTGGGGATTGGATTTGGGATGAAGAAATATAATGAGGTTTCAATATCAAACTGCTGCTGCAAAAAACAGCTGATCTGCTTTCTGAGCTATCACATAGCACAATAAAAGCCACCAGCTTTAGTTTGCAAAGTTTATATCTTCTCCATTTACTCCTCAAATGCTAAATCAATAACTTAAATTTAAGGTAGTTTTTAATCTATTAAACTTCATCACTGGTACCAAAATATAGGAAACTTGTATTAGTAGACTGTTTTTGGTTAGGGTTTTTTTTTTTTTTTTTTTTAACGGAGTTTTCACTCCTATCACCCAGGTTGGAGAGCAATGGCATTATCTCAGCTCACTACAACGTCTACCTCCCAGGTTCAAGCAATTCTCCTGCCTCAGCCTCCTGAGTAGCTGGGATTACAGGCACCAACCACCCTGCCCAGCTAATTTTTGTATTTTTAGTAGAGATGGGGTTTCGCCATGTTGGCCAGGCTGGTCTCGAACTACTGACCTCAGGTGATCCACCTGCCTCAGTCTCCCAAAGTGCTGGGATTGCAGGTGTGAGCCACTGTGATTGGCCTACTAGGAGACTGTTAATCTAGATGCACGTAGTTGTTTCAACTCAACAGTGGCTTAAATAAGGTACACATATTTATTGAGTAATTGTCTAAAGGTGATCTGTCCAAAGCTGAAGAACATCTCTACTCTGTAAGATTATCCAGGGACCCAGTCTTCTTAATTTGTTGTCCTGCCATTCCTAAGGTGAAGTCCCTCGTCTGCATGGTCTAAAATGGCTTCTATCTTATCCATAATCCAGGGGGCAGGATGAAAAGGGAAAAGGAGAGTAGATCCCTTTAGGATCATGACTCAGAAGTTGTACACATCACTTTCATTCCCATTTTATTTTCTAGGATAGCCACATAGTCATAACTTACACAGGAAGGCTGGGAAAAGAAGTTGGTAGCTGGTGTGGGGTCAGGAGTGAACATGTGCCTACATTATATATAGGACATTGTGTATAAGAAATGGTATATGGGTGTTGAGGATTTTGAGAGCAACTAGAAGTCGCTGCCACAGAATTTAAGTAAAAACAAACAAGTTGTCGAATAGCTCAAATAGCATGATCAATGTCTTATAGGTATCTGAAATCACATCACAGAAGGAGAAAATAATATTTGAGCTATAAAAGAAAAGACATTGAGGAATTATGAAACAGTCTTTCAAAAGAGATAGAGGCTCTTTTTCACATAACCAAGAGACTAGTCCTGGTATGAATGGCTAGAAGTTTTAAGGAAGTAATTAAGAACAGGGAAAGAGAAGATATGCCAGACTTTTTTTTTCTGTGCTAAAGATACAAAGATGAATAAAAAAAATTATGACCTCTGCCTTACTGGATAATAGGATAATAATTAAGGAGAGAGTAGAGTTGTGTGTGTGTGTGTGTGTTCATAGTGGGATAACTAGCAGAAATATTTGGAAATTCATACACAATATTGGGGACTTTTCTGGACTCTTAAGCTACTTTATATGTCAAAGAGGTATGAGTCTGTCAAATATAAATTTTTCATTCTCAAGTTCCACCAACTACTTGGGATCAAAAGAAAGAAACAGTTTAAAGGGTGGTGGCCTTAAAAAATCAGATATTTAAATGAAAACAAACTTGTCTGTTTTAAGGCTTCTAAATTAAATCTAGTGTTGAAGGAGTCTAATTGGTGGTTGCATTTATTCGCAAGCCTTGGCCCTTCTCATCCCTGTAGAAAACTATAATCCTCATGCTGGAGCACTCTACAGTCTGTCACTGGGGTTTCTGACGCCCAGTGGGGAGCAATTTAAATGCTCAGATGCCCTGGCAGCAGCAATCCCATACCATAAGCACTGCTCAAGTCCCTATATTAATACATCTTTTCAGCTCATGAAGAAATCAAAATTTATTTACAGAAATAAAAGCAAGAGGTTTTTTTGAGGAGTGGGAGGAAATACATCTAGGGCAGGAGTATGATCTATACATCTAGGGCAGGAATATGACAGCCAAAGATGCAAAGAAGCCTAGGTTCCATGTAAAATGCCACCACTAAGGAACGAAACCCTCACAAGTTTCTCTGCTTCTCTGAGCTTCAATTACCTCAGTGATAAACAGAGGGCTCATAATCCCAATCCATTCTGGCAATACAAGTTATGTGGCTTATACCTGCTTTAAAAAAGATTGACTGGGCCTGGTGCAGTGGCTTATGCCTGTAATCCTAGCACTTTGGGAGGCTGAGGTGGGTGGATCATGAGGTCAGGAGTTCAAGATCAGCCTGACAAACATGGTGAAACCTTGTCTCTACAAAAATTAGCTGGACATGGTGGCGTGCACCCAGATACTCAGGAGGCTGAGGCAGGAGAATCGCTTGAACCCAGGAGGCAGAGGTTGCAGTGAGCTGAGATAGCGCCATTGCACTCCAGTCTGGGTGACTGAGCAAGACTCCGTCTCAAAAAAAAAAAAAAAAAAAAAAAAAAAGAAAAAGAAAAAGAAAAAGATTGGCTGGAAAACCTATAGACAGTGTATGACCTGTATATTAATAGTACACCACAGTCCACACCACTCCCTAATGCAATGCCTAAGCCCACTCTACTCCTGACATTACTTTCTAGTCCTGCTAGGCATATGATTTTGAAACCTAACCTCATAGTAGTTGGGCACTTTCTATATGCCAGGTGTTTGCATACATATCTCATGTAATCCTCACAGCAATCTTCTGAGGGGATGGTTTCTATGGGAAAACAAAAACAAAAACAAAAACAAAACCTCAGAGAACTTAAAGAATTTGCTCAAGCTTATACGGCTAAGAATTTGTTGAGACAAGATTTAGATCTAGACAGTAAGTCTTCAGAACCTGTACTCTTAACCACTATGTTCTTTTATCTACAAAATTTCCAAGGTCATGAGAACCACCAGCAGTAAGGGAAGGATTTAAGAGCTTGGTGGGTAAATAAAATCTGAATCCAAATCCAGGTTTTACTACTACTCACCTTCATACCTTATAGGGTCCCTGTGAAATTTAAATGAGCCAAAACATGTAAAACACTCAGCACGGAGAAGTTGCTCAAAAAGTAGCCATTACTATGCTAGAAATGTTTCTGTAATGAAGATATGAGAATAGTTATTGAATAAATGAAATATTATGTTATTGGTCCAAAGAGTGGTTCAAAGCTCTGGTTTCCTTTGTAAGCTGATTATTGGCATACTCTAGGGTGTTCTTTGTTCAGTTTCTGTCAATCAGGAGTGACTTTGACCCTCATAAGACATTTGTCAATGTCTAGTGACATTTTTGGTTGTCAAACTTTGTGGCAGGGGAGGTGGTACTGGAAACTCATAGATAGAGGCCAGGGATGCTGCTAAACATCCTTCAATGCACAGGAAAACCCTCCACAACAAAGAATTAGCCAGCGCCAAATGTCAATAGTACCAAGATTTAGAAACCCTGGTTTCAGTGAGTGCAAAAATCCTCTAAAAAGTCATTAATCTAGTTAAGTGAACTTCATTTTGAACAATTTTTAAGCAATTTTGTAGAGGTCAATCTGTGTACAACATGTATTCTACCTGCCTCTCATCCTGAGCCTAGATGGGCCCACATTACAGGTCTCCCAATGCAGAGAATTGTACCAACCATGTGGCACATACTAAGTGCTCTTGAAAGAAAGGAGTACCTCTAGATGGGGCAGCGTTCTTTAGCTCCCAGGCAGAAATTTGAAGTGAGTAAGCTTTTCTTGTTTTGAGATGGACTAAGTAATGACCAAATCCCCATTTAACTTGAATCTATTTTGCCTATTTTATAAGAAGCTCTGTGCTATGCACACAGGAAAATTTCAATCCATGGGAGAGTTAGTTGAGAAATTATAACGTCCGAAAATATAAGTAAATCATTCACTTGATTCACCCACCTGGCCTCTGTCTAACCGAAGTAACCCAACTTCATTATCCAGATCTAGAAAAATCAACATTGTGTAAATACTGTTTGTTCTACTTCAGACTTGGAAATTTTCTTGCTATTTGTTGATTACCTTCTTTCCTGTATTTTTCGGACTTAAGAGCCCTATAAAGTTTTTGACTTTGAGTTGGTCTTTTGAGATAAGAGCCAGAGCTTCTGAGAGCCAGAGAAATATGCCAGCTTACTGTGCAACCCGTGTGAAGACCAACCTCAAGTTTCTTTTGTCACTTGGTGAACTTGATTCACAGCTTCTGTCATTTAAAATAAAAAATAAAATAACGTAAATCTCAGCAAATTTATTCCTGTGGCATTGTAGAGCAGTTTAGAATACAATAGCCATAAGTTGCTTAACTAGATGAAAGACTGTATGTTTTATTCTAGAGCTATAAACTTCAAAATGTTCCTAGCAAAAATAATAATAATAATAATAATAATAATAATAATAATAATAATAATAAAATACCATTATGGACATAAAAAAGATTCTGTTAAAGTGGTATCCTGGTGTTTCATATTTATTCTTTCATTATGTGGCATTTGGAATCAATTTTACGTTCCAAAGTTAAAGTAGTTTTCTCTCTAATTGGTAATAAGGGTGCATTGTGAGACTCCAAAAATGGGGGGTAGAGGGTGGAAGACACTATGAGATCACCTGATTCAACCTTGTGATTTTACAGATGAGAAAATTGGAGACTAAGTTAAAAATGGTGCTTTGTTCTAGGTCATGGCAAGAGTGAGCAATCTATCCCAATCTTTAGACAATAAATCTTTCTTTCCTATCAAGTTTTCCTCAAAAGAAGAAATTCAAGGTGCTTCTAGTCATTTTCTTAGTGTAATTGGTTCCTTCTCATATCTTGATTGATTTGTCCTTAGAATTTAACTGAAAGATAGAGTATACTTGTAGGATCCTAAACCCAGGAATGTTATTGATACTATGTAGAATTCTCATCATTCATCTATCTACTATTGTACATCTAGTATGTGCTAATAACTGTGCAGGCCAAGAGAATGTAGAAATACATAGGGCCAACAAGGTCCCTATCCTCATGAAACTCATATTATATTGGAAGAAACAAATAAAATGAGTGACATAAACATTTATTGTGGAGTTTAATAAAAACTGTGAATGAAAAAAAACCATAATGTGATAAAGATAACCTAGAGGTGGGAGGGCTGTATATAGAGTAAGTAGAGTAAGAGCTTTTTTGGAAAGAGTGGTCAGGGATAGCCTCTCTGAGAAGGTGATATCTGAGGTGAGACCGGAGGGATGAGAAATTTCTTCTAGGGGAAGGAGACTCCAGACAGAGAGAATACCAAGCACAAAGGCTGTGATGAGTAAATGACTTGGAATATTCAAGGTGTGGAAAGGGAGCCATAGGAATAGTTCATTGTAAATTAGGGAAAGCTAGATAGGACATAACTTTTAAGAAGAAGGCAAGGGGCTCAGATCATGAGCCATGATAAAGACTTCTGATTCTATAAATCTATATAATCTATACAAAAAATAATGTGTATAGGACAAATATAAATATAGTTTGTGACATCAGATAAAATAGAGTACAGATTTATGAGAAAACATCTTATCTATAAAAGCAAAAAGCACATGGGAAAATTTGTCAGAATCAACTTTTTCAAAACTCTATAAATCTGAGGAGCATTTATTCAAGAAAAATAACTGAATATTGGTAAGAATAGCAGTTGTATGGCATTTTAATTTGTCCTATTTTCACCTCCACCCCCAGCTCTGCATCAGCTTTGAAAGTAAACAATGGAAACCAGTCACCTGGCAGCCAGTGGAGGGGGCAGGACAGGGTTAAATTCCTTCAAAGTCCCATTCCAAGAGAATTATTATTATTTTACATATCTGGTGACTTATTGGAAGAAGTGATTCACAAGACTGCCTTCATTAAGCCTGACATGGAAGTCACCCAGTGTGAAGAGTACTTTTCCTGAGTGTTTGTTAAAAATAATCAGAGGCAACTTTTTTAAAAAATCATTGTAGCATTTTGAGGTAGTGAGTAACAGCCGAGGCAAACAGTGGGCTAACCAAAAATTTTAAAAAGAAAACTGGGGAATGAGATGTCCATAGAGGTCTTTGAAAGTCTTTGACATACTTCTGGAATCTAGAAGGCCATGCACATGCATAGAGCTGTGTGCATGTTGAGGGCTGTGTAAATGTTCAGGCAAGACCTGGGAAGGCCCTGGGCTCTATTTCTGGCTGACCTTGAGGCTATGTGCAAGCTGAGCACTAAGATGTGCAAGCTGAGCACTAAGATACCTAAGCTGAGACTTCAGTGGCCACACAAAGGATAGAATACAGGTTTTAGAGAATTAGTTCAGAAAAGTCACAAAACAAGCAAACAAAGAACAACAAACCCTGGGGATGAGGAAGAAATTGATTTTCAAATTTGCCACTTTATATTACTTAAAATGCCCACTTTTTGTTTTGTTTTATTTTTGAGACAGGTTCTCATTCTGTTGTCCAGGTTAAAGTGCAGTGGCGCAATCTCAGCTCACTGCAACCTCCACCTCGTAGGCTCAAGCTGTCTTCCCATCTCAGCCTCCCAGGTAGCTGGGACTACAGGCATGTTACCACCATGCCCGGCTGATTTTGTATTTTTTAAAGTTATTATTTTGGTAGAGACAGGGTTTCACCATGTTGCTCAGGCTGGTCTTGAACTCCTAGGTTGAAGTGATTCACCTGCCTTGACCTCCCAAGTGCTGGGATTACAGGCATTGTTAAAATGTCTAGTTTTTAACAACAATAACAACAACAGCAACAGCAAAACAATTACAAGACATACCTAGAAACAAGAATGTACAGTCCAGAAATAGAGGAAGAAAAGCAACTGTTCCTAAGGGAGCCCAGACACTGTACTTATTAGACAGGACTTCATATGGGCTATTTTAAATATGCTCAGAACTGAGGGAAAACAAGTCTAAACAAAAAAAATATGAGAACAGTATCTCAGGAAATAGGGAATATGCATAAAGAGACAAAATTATAAAAAAGAACCTATCAGAAATTCTGATGTTATAAAGTACAGCAGGTGAAATAAATTTAACCAGAGGAGCTCCACAGCAGATTTGAGCAAGCAGGAGAAAGAGTCAGCAAACTGAAAGATGGGTCAATTGAGATCACATCGTTTGTAGAATAAAACAAAAAAGAATGAAAAAAAAAAATAAACAGAGCTACAAAGGCAATGGCATAAAGTGAAAGCCATACATCTGTGTCAATGGGCATACAATGTATAAAGATGTAATTTGTATGCAAATAACTGTGTGAAAGAGGTGAAAGGGAATGGAGCTATATAGGAAAAAGATTTTTGTACTCTTGAAGTTCAGCTGGTGTTAATTAATCAAAAGTACAAATATAAGCGCTAATGCTATAAAACTCTTTTTTTAAAATTATACTTTAAGTTCTAGGGTACATGTGCACCACGTGTAGGTTTGTTACATATGTATACATGTGCCATGTTGGTGTGCTGCACCCATCAACTCGTCAGCACCCATTAACTCGTCATTTACATCAGTTATAAGTCCCAATGCCATCCCTCCCCCCTCCCTAAAACTCTTGAAAGCAAGCATGGGGTGAATCGCGGTGACCTTGGATTAGACAATGGTGTCTTAGATATGACATCACAATTAGAAGCAACCCATGAAAGGATAGATAAATTGGGCATCATCAAAACTGATACTTTTTTACATGAAGGACATTATCAAAAAAGTCAAAAAAAAAAAAACCCACATACTGGAAAAAATTTGCAAATAATATATCCGATAAGGGTCGAGTAATCACAAATATAATAACTATTACAAATCAACAGTAAAAAAACCAATGGTTCAATTCAAAAATGGGCAAAGAATCTGAATAAACACTTCTTCAAAGAAGACATACAAATAGTCAATAAGCATGTGAAAAGATATTCAATATTATTAGTTATTGGATAAATGACAACCAAAACCACAATGAGATAACAGTCATACCCACTGGGATGGATATAAGCAAAAGAGAGACAATAGTAAGTATTGCTGAGGATGTGGAGAAATTAGAACCCTCAAACATTCCAATGCCAATGTAAAGTTAAACAGAGTTACCTTACGTCCAAGTAATTTCACTCCTTGGTGAATATCTAAAGAATAGAAAACATTTGACATTTAAAACTTGACTTGAATGTTGATAGCATAATTGCTTGTAATAGCCAAAAATAGAAACAACTCAAATGCCCATCAACTGTTGAATGAATACATAAAATGTGGCATATCATACAACAGAATATTATTCATCTGTAGAAAAGGAATGAAGTGCTGATACATGCAACAACATGGATGAACCTTGAAAACATTGTGCAAAATGTAAAAAACTAAACATAGAAGGCATATGGTATGATTCCACTGGTATGAAATGTCCAGAATAGGCAGATGCATAAAGACAGAAAATAGGTTAGTGATTTCCAGGGGGTGGGGTGGGGAAAAGGAGAGCAAGGAATGGAGAGTAACTGCTGATGGACATGGGGTTTGATTTAGAGGTAATGTTGTACAACGTTGTGACTCTATAAAGTCCACTAAATTGGGCACTTTAAAAGTGTGAATTGTATAGTATGTGAATTATGCCTCATCACAAAGAAAATGTAACTTGCAGTGTGGGACTTTATCAGTGACTGGGTCCAGGAAAGAATTTTCAATAATAGATTCACTCACATGAACAGATTCTTCATGAACACTCAACAAAATAGTGTTGAGATGGATAAATCTAGTACAAGTAGTTTATAACTGGGAAATTTTAATGGTGCAATCATATTAATATGAAAATTGGGTATCCTGGGTTCTGTTTAGCTAACCATCATTAGGGCAAAGTAAACAGATTTCAGTTTTTACACTGATTTTTATTGATTTGAAGTGGCCACCTGGTTTACTGTGTGGAAAAGGATTCTGATGCTCATTTAGGCTTTACAGAGAATTGGTAATGATTGTCATGGGATAGTGCTTGCACGTGTTTCATACCTTCCATGAGTTATTCTGTGACTTGAGATAGAGGTATTCAACATAATTGGCAAAAGGAGGTTTAGATGTACTGAGTGATCTTTAAACATCTCTTAATTTTTAAAGTTTTGTGATTATATGATGTAATGATCCAATTGCCATATATTTAAAAATATAATATACACATTTTGTCTGAAAATATTTTTAAAAACAAGCAATGGGAGTAGCAAGTGTGTATGGTCTGAAATATTTGAGCTGGAGGAGTATATACATAGCTGTGGTTGATAATCTTGCCTTGTTCTTTTCTAAATACAGTGCTTCTCAGTGCTAGCATTTAATTATGCACCGTACTTGGATAAAAATGGACATTAGTATAAAGATTAGCTTTTATGATGGGTATGTTTGGGTCCAAAATATGATTTAAATCTTTGCTACTGCAATTAGAAAACCAACAACCCACAGATGAATGTTCTTTTCTTATGGAAGTACACTGTGATACATTTATTCTTGTATTACTTAAAAACAGATCTACATGCAAACAGAACAGATGTTAACACATAACAAAATAGATGTTTCATTCTTTAAGAGGTTTCTATTTCCAGCCAAAATGTCCCACAAATCATTACAAGTTGATTGCTTTGCCAATCTCTTACTAGATACTATGATGAAGTCAACAGAATACTTGGAATGATAACTTTCACATTCTCATCTTCATTAACATATGGGACAGATGCTCTTCAGATGGGTGACACATTCACATCAGGGTCTCCTAGGGTATGCATAAATTTCCATGGGGATAAATGTAAGTACAAACTTTCTGCCCCAATTCAAGGATAATAACAATAATAATAGTGTCAATTGCTAATGTCTATGTAGCACTTAGTATATGTTAGATGCTATTCTGAGAATTTTGTATATATTAATTCATTTAATTAATAAAATCTTGATAAAATAGTATTACCGTTATAATTCCAAATTCTACAAGCACAATTGAGACATAGATTAAATAACTTGCTTAATAGTATACATCTAGTAAGTAGCAAATCAAAGTTTCAAATTTAGGCTGACTATTCAGGTGACCATCTTTCTAACCATGAGGATATACAGTCTTTGGGGATGTGTACTAACAATATGACTATTATAGGGGTGACTAAAAGCCCAACTTGGTGCATATAAAAGGAAATATTTTATAAACCATAATAGCTTATCTATTTGAGATGAACTTCTCAAACTACCTTACAAAGGACTGTGATTCCAACGCAACACAACTTTGATTGAGAAGCCATGGCCTTAAGCATTGACTTCTATGTTTCTCTCTTAGAATTTCAAGCACACATCTGACCAGTCTTTCTTCTTTGATATGATGTTCTCCACCTCCTGTTGTCCCTTGTGTCAGTGAAACCTCTAACTTACATAAGAATAGATTTTCTTATTACCACCAACCATGCTCTTGACTATTCTATTTTATTCCAGAGATCTTATTCCTGACCACCTTACCTTATTTATTATATGAGATATACTGATCTGACAACCAAAAAATCATCTCTGTTTATTTCACACAAATTCAAACACAACAGGGTCATAACATCCAGTTAAGATGGCAGAAGTTATTTATGGTTTCGTCTGTCCATAGGTCACTTACATTTTAAAGTTAATTACTCCTCCTGCACTCTCATAAGCCTCTGTCCAGTATGCTTCTAGCCACAGAGGTACACATATGACCTATTTGGGCATGATAAAGTGTCCCTGGTCACAGTGGTCTAAGGATAGGAACATGATCTAAGGTAGACAAGTTGCAATTCTTTCCTGAGATTCTTTAAGACAGAACTGTCTGGTAGGGGAGAACTTTGGTCTCTGGTTACACAGCTCTGAGTATGAAAGCCACTTTAAAAGATTATAATTTTCTGGGGACAGCAGATTTGAGAATAAAGCAATAGCTAGGTTAGAAAAAAGTAGGAAAAAGAGACAGAGAGGTCGCGTATCGTTTAAGTCCCTGGTTTCAGCTGTCTCTAAGGCCAGATCATCTTCTTTTCTGGAAATTTGATTATATGAGACAATATGTTTCCCACTTTTATGCATATACTGTCTGAATTTGGTTTCTGTCACTTTCAACAAAGAGATTTAACTTGTACAGACCGACACTAAAAATGGTATTTACATATAAGAATGGTTTCATGATAGAGCAATAAAGTAGAAAACTAAACCACATGAAGAAAGCAAGCAAATGTGAGTGTTTATTCAACTACAAGATTGGGATTAGCTGTCTTTAAATAACAAAAAGGCTAAGTACTAGATATCCAAGCTGTGTAACACGTTATCTCAAAACTCAGTGGCTTGAAAGAATCAAGATATATTGTCTTACATGGTTTCCGAATGCCGAGAACCTGGGAGCAGCATAGCTAGGTGTTTCTGGCTCAGGGTCTCTCATAAAGTTGCAATCAAATAGCTGGCTACAGCTGCTGTCCTCTGAAGACTTGGCTGGCAATGGAGAATCCACTTCCAAAATAGCTTACTCACATGGCTGTTGGCAGAAGGACTCAGTTCTTAATCACGTAGACCTCTCCACAGGGCTTCTTGAGTGTCCTGACAACATGGCAGTCAGTTTTTCCCCCAGAGTGCACAATCCAAGAGAAGATGGAAACTGCAATGACATCTATGACCTAATCTTGGAAGCCTTATTCTGTCATTTTCATAAAATTCTATTGGACACATAAGTCAGCATTACCCACTGTAAGAGAAAACTCTACAAGGACATAAATACTAGGAGTCAGGGGTCATTGGGGGCCATCTTGGGGGGTGGCTTCTGCAGGCTCTCCTCTAAAAAAGACTTTAAATATGTATTGTATAGATTAAGAAGGGAAGTTGATCACCAGTGGAAGATTCCAGTAGATTCTGATTCTACATAAATAAAATCAGAATCATATAGGGATGACTCTGCAGCAAGAAAACAAAACAAAAAAATAGATAAGAAACCTATATCTGCATGTGATGTGCTTCATAACATTGATGAGAATAGCAGAGATCACTATTTTAAGGGATATTATGGAGGGTATCTTTGCATAAGTTGTAGAAAAAGGGTTGTGACATCAGATGACTTCTGAGTTCCCTTTTATTCCTAAAATGTTCTGATCCAACAGTATTTTAGTCGACAGATACAACCGTCTTAACTCCTAAAACACCTTTTAGCAGATGTTGTGAAACCCTGTCCATATGCCCTTGGCCTACCCTGGGAATTACAGGTAGACTATTTCCATATCTACCTGAGGTTCTTTTATGGCCAGGGGAAACCCTCAACTAATGAAAGGCAGAAGTCAGAAGATAAGGGACCCATCTTTGCTTCTCTGATGGGATAACTCTGAGCCCACCAAGGTCCCCAAGATTGTGCTATATTTGTCTACAGTGATATCCCTCTTATTAACATGTCAATTACTGATGTGTTCCTTCCCTGTCTCACTCTCCCCATTCTCATAGTGCTCCCACAGTGTCATCACTAGCAGATTAAACTACTTATATCCAACCGCTTCTCTCACATCTCTTTTTGGAAGAACTCAAACTAAAATACTCTTCTATTCAAAATTTTTCAACTGAGTACTCTATCATATCGTTCTGGCTATTAAGATGTAAATATACTCAATACATAAACCTCTTACTCTTAAGCAACATATTTTATGTTTTTTTAATTTTTTTTTTTTTTATTTTTCATACCCTAGTTATAGGCTCTAGATCAAAGGTAGCCAGAAAGGAAATACCAACATTGTTGGTAGCTTAGAAGCAGCATGCTAGCACTGGATTCAGAATGGGAAGACTTGGTGTCCAGCAGCTCCTCTTCTCACTAGCCAAACAATCCCATGTGATCACTTGACTATCCTGTGCTCACCTGTATGCTCACATATAAATAACTGTTGATATAATTCAGTGGCCTTTAAACATTCTGAACCCTTGAAAAACATTGATGAACATTTTCTACCCTCTTCTCTAGAAAAAATAACTCATAAAACCAATGTTTAAAAATGAACATAAATGAATCTGCATAACCTCTGGCTATTAATGAGGCCACTGAGGCCTATCCATGACCTCTAAGTAGAGCTCTGTGGACCCCAGGTTGTAATATCCTGGTCTAAATGCTTTTTTTTTTTTTTTACCTCCTTATAAATTTCAACACTTTTTGATTTAATGAGTAATTGATTTAAAAAATAATTTCTTCTAGAATGAGATTTCTCCATAACGCAAACTTATGGATAAAATTCAGCTGCTTTATTAAATCTGACATTGAATTCAACATCCTACTTATTGGAAATTTGTGCTCATTCTCCTAGACAGTGTAGTTTCCCTGGAAAAAATAGGAAGCCAACCACTGTTGACTTGCTTGAAACTCTTGCTTGAAACACAAGTAAGAGTACCTCACAGGCTAAATTCAAAAAGCACAGTATTTTCTAAAACATACTTTTCAATTTGGCCAAACTGTTTAGAAAGGCAAAGAATTCAATCCCACTCTCAGAAGTAGAAGATCTCTGGATATTGCTGAAGTCTTTGCTCTGCTACCACACACACACACACACACACACACACACACACACACACACACGGACCTTAAGGGGTACAATAGAATAGGAGGGAAGGATGTTTTAGGCCTTACAAGACACCACATTTCAAGTACCACATGGGTTTCCACAATCTTCTTGTTGACTATTGCAAAATGAGCATATCTGAGTTGCAAGATTTACTGTGATTCGGTCTCTTAAAGAAGTGAAACCAAATCCTCTGGACAACTTAATATCTCAACTAAAAAATACAAGCCATTTTTTTCTTTCAGTATTATTTCGGTTACTTCTCTGTAGTGCCCACAGAAGAAATCAGTATTATTTAGGTTACTTCTCTGTAGTGCCCATATAAGAAATATTAATTCAGAGTCTTACTAAACTAACCTGCAGAAAATAAAAATCTAGTTGCAGATGTTTAGAAAGATATTTGGCAGCAGGTTCACCAGCCATAATCCTTTGTTTCATCTACTTGGAAGGCCATTCAATTAAGCAATATCTAAATATTTAATTAATTAAACAGAAATTAAATAATATAGATTAGAATTATTTACTCAATGTCATTAATATATTTAATTCAGTAAATATAGATTAATTGATATAGATTGAAGTATTAAATATTATTACATTAATTAAATGTAAGAAAACAAGCTTACACTTAAGCAAAGAAAGGTGTGGTAGTGATTGTTATTAACTAGTTGTTTTTAAAGAACTGGTTTGTTTCTGTGAAGCAGTGGAGATTTCAACATGTAGTATTGACTTAAACTTTCAAAGCAACCAGTCGTCAACTTGTTTGGCCAAACTGCTTCAGCTGGAGACAATAAACATAACATCAGAATAACATACATGTTTGGTGCAAAGGTGATTAAAAGTATTGGCAAAAAACACAATTACCTTTGCACCAACCTACTAGCTGTGTAACTTTGGATCAGTTACTTAACATCTATGAGACTCAGTTTTCTTACCTGGGGACACTATTTACCTTGTATGCCTGTGGAAGGATGAAACGAAATAATGTAGCATCCTTAACACAGTGCCTGAAGCGCAGCAAGCATTTAAATAGTAAATGTTATTGTTTTCATTTAAAACATGCAATAAATTTAATTTGTATATATACGTATATACAGAGAGAGAGAGAGAGAGAGAGAGAGAATGAGAATGAAGTTACTAAGAAGATATAGCAAAGTACTTATGTTCACTTTGGCAAGGTTCTGGCCCTGGATGGGTGATTTAGGGACTCAGTTGCTCTTGACTAAGTCTGGGCTTGTTTGTAGAGCAGAATACAAGCAGCAGACAGGAACAGGTGTTGGCAACAACTTTATTATAGCAAAGATGTACTCAACAACACAGTATACAACTAAAGTAACCTAAAAGGAACCCTTAGACAATAAAGATAGAACTAGAACAATAGTGGGCATGGGCAGTTTTGGACCACAGAGCCCTGCCTCAGGCACAGAAAAATATAGGCTTAAATATGGAATCAGCAGACCTCCTCTACTAGAAGAATCCCAGGTAAAATGGGGTGGGGGGACTTTAGCATGAGGCTAATGTAATAATCATCTGTTCATGAGATTTTATGCGAGGCTTTTCGGTTGAACCAAATATTACCTTGTAATGTCTATTGTCCTGTACCCTTCCACCTGGGGTTTTTTGCTTCCCAGTTTCTGCTCACATAGCATTTTCTACCTCTCAATTTACTACTTATCCCATATGAATTTAAAGGTCCATTTACCCAAATATCTTCTTCCTTAGACTGTGAATGGCAGAATCATTGATCACAGTTGTTAACAACCTCCTCTTCACTCTATTGGTGAGGAGATGATTCCCACCCTATGGTTATAGGGATGGCCAACAGGATACCTGACACTGGAGAGATAAGATTGACAGTAGCTACACATATTCTCAGCCTGGGGAAGGAAGACACTGTATGATTTAAGGGCCCAGTTACTCTAGACCACTACTCTAGGGGTTGCATTAGAACAAAGTGAACAATCAGGAAACTGACACTCCCCCATCACTAAGTGGGAATGTTGCCAAGTCCTCTTATTGAGGAGGGTTGTATGGCTAGGAGCAGAATGGGAGAGGAACCTGTGGTTAGGCCATTTGAGGCCTTCCCAATTGTATCAGATGTCAAGGCAGTCCATAATGTTGAACCTTAATTTCAGGCCTTACACCATACTTGTCTTCCTTCAGGTTCTTCAAAAGAAATTCTAGCTGGGACCCAATAAGCAGCTAAGCATAGTATGTACCTCAGTGTTCACAGAACAACAGTAGTAAATGTAACTGGTGATGACAATAATGATGATGATGATGATGATAGCAGCAACAACATTATATTACGAATCACTGTCACCACTGTTTGTATAGGACTCAACATGTCCAGTCACTGGGCTCTTCTCTTAGCACTCCCTGTCTTATTTAATCCTTCCTGACAAACTCCTGGATGTAAGTATAGGCATTATGAGCCTGATTTTACGGGTAAGAAAATTAACAAAATTGAGACTTAGAGAAGTTTTATCATCACCTTGTGGAAAATGCACAGTTAATCGTTGGGGCTTCTAATGCCCTCCTCATGATGAACCTGAGGGAGGCCTTGCCACAGCTCAGTCACTAAGCTCGGGAAGCGGCTGAGACAGGAGGTGGTATTGGGAGATGAAGCAATGGAATTAGCAGCTGGAATTTTGTAATTGATGCATTGATGTAAGCCTCAGTGGATTCTCTTCAGCCAGGAATTAGAGCAAGCAGTTGATAGTCTGAAACAACTTGGGGTAGTGCATAAACTGGGTCTGGTATATCCTGTGAAGAAGCCTAAGAAGGATTGGTAAGAGAAATGGGAGAAAACAAATCATGTCAAAGATGGAAAGAAAACAGCCTGTTTCAAAAATGGATCATCAGTGTCAAATGTTTCTTTCAAATCCAATAAAATAAAAGCTAAAAAAAAAAAAGCACAGAAGGATGATTTGAACCTGGGCTCTTGATAAAGAGCTCCGTAGCCTGTTAGGCCATCACCAATTATTCTGTGCTAGCACTTGGGACAGCACATGAGTAAGAAGGCTATGATTTCCACTCACCCAGCAGCACTTGGGCATGGACATCTACAGATGAGGCTAAATATGAACATGGACCAGATAGGAAATGGGGCCAGAAAAGTCTCTCTGTGTCCAAATATCTGGAATGTAACTGATGGCACGGGATAAAGCGGGCAGGAAGCATATTTTAGCTGATCTAAGGAAGCCAGTAGTCAGGATAATATCAACCACACAAACGGGTATCGAAGAGGAGGCAAAGGTCCTAGTCAAGACAAAAAAATTCTGAAATAATAATACTAATAAAAATAATGCCACAGAAAGCAAAAAGCCAGAAAACCTGAATCTAGGTAAATTTTCTGCGTTTTAATGGTTAGGAACAAATCCAAGCATAGCTCAACTAAGTCCTGCAGGTGGAATCAGGTGATTTATCACATGGTCGGGGTGGTGAACAGAGAAAGCCAATGAAGATAGGCAGATCCAGGAGAGCAGAGCCTGGTAATATCTCTAGGACACTATTGCACATAAAAACATGATCCCCAACACTTACCATGGAATCATCTGAGATCCTGTTAGAAATGCAGAGTTCTTCCTGGTCCCCTTATCAACCTGATAAATCAGATTCTCTTGAAGTAATGCAGGGAGAGAAATCCAGTTGCAAAGAATCAATATTTTACTAAGCCCCTCAGATGATTTTTTTTTTTTTTGTACACTGAATTTTGAAAGCCACTGGCCCTAGGTATATTTTGGAGGCAGAAAATTGAAGTTAGGTGAACAGGTTCTTCTAAGGGCTCCAGCCACTGCCCTGCAAAAGTAGAATTAGATGGTTCAGTTCTATGCATTGAGTAACCATTGCAGCTTTGTTGATCTTCACAACTATGCCTTTTCTACCTAATCCTTCAATCTACTCCCTCCCTTCTCTCTCTTTCTCTTTTGTTCCTCTTTCTCTCTTTGCCAGAATTCTTCATTGCTTCCCTTCTTTTTTCTTCTTTCCTTCTCTTCATTTCTCTAGATATTTATTAGCATCTCTGTGCCAGACATTGTACAACTAATATGGGGGATATAAAGATGTCATGTACTTTTTCTGTATTTTAGGAGCTTAGATCTACATGTGGAGATAGTATTAGGACACAGACAGCTAGAATTCAAGGTGAACTATTCCCAGCACTCTAAGAGAAATGCATATAAAACATTTTGAGTATTTAGAGAATGAAGGAATCCCATCTGACTGGAATAAGATAAGGGTAAAATCAAGGAAGGCTTCCTGGAAGAGGGGCGCTTGATTAACTCCTTAAGTGTAAGCTGAATGTGGATATGGGGAAAGAACATTCAGACTGGAAGAAACAACATGAACAAAGGAAGAAAACATGGAGATTGAGGACCAAGTGGGACCAATTCTGTTTGGCTCTAGTAGGAATATTTAAGGAAAGTAATAGGCCTAAGATGAGAAAGGTTGACACTCCCAAACACTCACTTTGATTCAAGTAGAATCTGTTTCATTTGTTGCCCTGAAATGTCCTAGAGCTTTGTCCAATAATATTCCACTGAGAATAAAAAAATATAGAAAAGCTGTCCAATATTTATTAACCTGAGGTGGAATGATTGTGCTGTACTGAGTTTTAGCAAATTTTAAAAATGGTTTGAGGAAAGAATAGCAATGACATTTACATTAGTTGTAGCTAATGTACATTGATTAGATTAAAATATGACATTATGAATAAAAAAAGTCTCTGTTGGAAAATGAAATGTCATTGCTTTCAGAGAGGGGGCGGGAAATGTAACAAGCAGCCTAGATTCTGTTTTGCCTGAATGCTCTGGATTTAGTAGGGGTAGGGTCATTGATTTAAGCTCCTTCCCTGAAAACACATTAATAAAATACAGTTTTAAAGTTAAATAGAACCCATCCAGGACTTTTTTTTCCCAAGGATGTTTATTTGTACATGAATAATGCATACATCCGCAATGCCCACCTCAATTAATTTTTAAAAGTACAGTTTCTACATAAGATAATTTATCTATTGCATCACACAATTGAAAAATGTCTGCGTGTTTGTACAAGGAACTGCGTGCTGTGAATCAATGCAGGTAATAAATTACAATCACTGTCACTCTCAAAGCCATGGCTTTTTCCCAACCTATGTCAGGGATGCAGGTGCACTGAATGTCACTGTCTTGGGGCTGGTGGTTGGCTGGCTAAAAACCTGCAGGTTTACAGAGGGCTAAGAGTTCTTTCTGTTGGGTTCAAGATGCTGTGGGGCAGTTGCTGAATTCTGGGTTTGTATCTCCAAATGAAAAAAGAAATCTCTGATCATAAAAATCCTGCTACCAGGTGAAAAATACACATGTTTTCTACACTAGGTAAACATTTTCCTGAGCTAGAGGCTCTGATAAACATAAATGTTAAAAAGGAAACCTGCTTGAATGTTTTTCCTTCTGCCTAATTATGTAAATATGTATTACTCACTCCCTTTTTTCTTCCCAGCTGCTGGCAGCTTGTACACTTGAGAAGGTATGTTTTATTCAGGAGAACAAAACAGGCAGGGATCTGAGATTTTGGTGAATAATAAATTGATTTTGACTTGGCCTTTTAGCTCATTATGAATCTTTAAAATGGTGAAATGTGCTTCTTTTACCTCTATAACTGAACTCCCCAGTCATATGCTAAGATGAAGGGTTTGGAGCCACGGGGTTTAATATCCAAAAGGGAAAGTTCAGATTGAAAGGTGAACTTGAGATTGTATTCAAAGGATGCAGTTGTTGTGCTTCAGTCTGTCATCCATCCGTCCATTCATCCATCCATCTGTATATCTGTCCATTCATACTTCCTTTGTAATGGTTAAGACTATGAGCTTTGGATCCAGCCAGCCAGCCAAAGTTCAAATCCTGGCTCTGTCGCTTAAGATTGGTGTGATCCATTAGAATGAAGTAACAGGTGGACATTTCAATTGGTGAATATAGTATCTCAAGTTGGCTCTTACAAAGTCTGTTATCTTGCCAGTTGTGGTGGCTCATGCTTATAATCCCAGCACTTTGGGAGGCCAAGGCGGGTGGATCACAAGGTCAGGAGTTTGAGACCAGCCCTGCCAACATGGTGAAACCCCACCTCTACTAAAAATACAAAAATTAGCTAGGCGTGGTGGCAGGCGCCTGTAGTCCCAGCTACTCAGGAGGCTGAGACAGGAGAATCGCTTGAACCCAGGAGGCAGAGGTTGCAGTGAACCAAGATCGTGCCACTGCACTCCAGCCTGGGCAACAGGGCGAAACTCCATCTCAAAAGAAAAAAAGTCTGTTATCTTTGCAGAAATGTTTATATGTTTTTGTTTCTTGATACTGGTGATGATGAAAATAAAAATCTCAGCATCCTGGTGATAGGAAGAGATTTATACCAAGATAATTATTTTACTTTTGGAAAAATGAGATCAAGTATTAAAACATGTAATAGCTGTGCACACTTAGAGGATAAAGAAGCTTTATAACATTTTTTTACAATTGTTTTCAATCAGTATTCTGGCATTACTCAGTTAAAATTGAAAGAGAGAATGAAAAATAGGGCATAAAAATCAGGAAAGTGTATAAACATGAAGGTTGGCCAGTTGGTTTAGCCTTTCTTTTTAGCCTGTGAAACTCATGTCTGTTATTAAGAAGTTAATAACAAAATTAAAATCTGTTAACTTTTTTTAGGTCACAGGGCAGTGCATCTTTTTGTAGAAGAAAAAAATACCAAGTGTTCGTTCTGTCATTAGCAAGGAACACCAATGAGGTTTCCTTTTTTTCTCTATTTAGGGCATATTAAAATTATCCTCCAGAGTACTTGTATTGAAAATCAAGTTTATGCTTCTGAAAAGAGTAAGTGTGCTTTCAGAATTGGAATTCAGATTTGAAGGTTGAATCTTAACTTGAGACATTTTATATTTTGTGTGAAAAGGAGTGGTCAGAGGAAACTGTTAACTTGGATACCAAATTTTTATTTAATGATGATGGAGATATGACATTTGCCTTTATGTATATTTTATATTGTTACTACTAAAGAGATCACTGAGGAAATCTTGTAATTGAACTTAAGGAAGTTAGCTCCTTTTATATATTTATATAATGAATAGCATTATCTTTACCACCTTTTCACTGAAAAGATGCAAGTCCTAGGACTATATAAAATATAAATATTATAATATTAAATAATATATGTAATATGGGTATCTGTTGGGGGTATGCGTGTGTAAAAATTTGTCTTTTCAAATATATATATTTAAACCTGAATTCTGGAAACAGGTTCTGAACCAACTTTAGGATACAGTTTTTGACTGGGATATAAGAAATGAAACATATTTGCTAGTTTAAGAAGAAACAAAAAAGATTGGTGTGATTTTGGGCAGTTACTTAACCCGCTTAAGACTTTGTGTTCTCATCAGTAAAATGTGTAAAATTGATATCTACCTTTCAAGTTGTGAGAAATAAATTAGATATATAGATAAAGAGCTTAAACTTTGTGCAGTGATTGGCACCAATAAATTTTCAACAAATAATCGTTATCATTATTAACCCAACTGGGTTTTATTAACAATCTACTCTGTGCCACATACTAGGCTGAATGTACTGTGATATAGAGTTTTCATTCACGAGCTTTATAGTTTAATATAGTGGATAAGATATTCATGTCTGTGACTTCAGAGTAAGGTTGGAAATGATGAGGACGAAAAAAGAAAAAGATCAAACAAGGGCCATATTAGTTCAGAAGGGCTTGACCTTATTCTGGCTATGGAGAAATGGTGAGGCTCTGTGGAAAGGATGTTACTGGAGGTAGAGTTAAAGGATACGTAGGTTTTGTAATGGAAGAGTTTAGTAGGGGAAGGATTGTAGTAAGCATTCTGCTTATTATAAATCTGCTACTCTAGTGGAACTTCACAAACACTTTTTTCCCTTAATCCTCACTACAAGTTGTACCATGATTGAGTGTACTATGATGATTGGTATCATTATACTACCCTGCTGCAACTTAGACAGACTGAATAACACACCTGAGGTTACACAAATGGATTTAAACCTAGTTACCTTCTTGGTTATACAAGGACAGTAAAAGCACCTATCTTAAAGACATCTGGGTTGATTAAATGAGGACATGCTCCAGAACACCTAGTATGATGTAAAAACACAATAAATAGAAGCTAGAATATTGTTTTGGGAATGAAGATAATCATAATGATAAGCTGATACAGATGTGGTGAGGTCACAAACCTGTTTCAGTTTTGTCTGATCTTGAGCCCTATATTCTCTCCATGGGCTTTGAAAATTAAGAAAACTATGAAGTGATTTGTTGAGGGGATGTTTACACGAGTGGTGGAGGGACTACTCCTTAATATAGGCGTTGCCTATTATGTCCCAGGATGGAACGTGGCCTTTAAGTCTAGTCTGAGCAAAGGTCTTTTATAGAAACTCAAAATCTGAGCAATAGGAAATAGCCAACAGATTGTCCAACCTTATCATTTTCAGATAGGAATTTGAGATTCAGAGTGGTTAAGTCACTTGCCTAAGGTCACACAGCTGGTTAGAACAGACCTAGGTTGAGAACCATGTCCTTGAGTCTTAGACCTACAGAGAAACTTCTCCTAAATTATAAAATCTTAGGGTCCTTTGAGGTGTAGCTCAATCTTAATCTTCCCTCCCAACTGGATTGAGGATTGGACAGTGTTGTCCAATAGAACAATCCACAAATGGTAATTTAAAATTTTTCAGCAACCACCTTTATAAAAGTATGAATAACAGGTAAAATTAATTTTAGTAATATTGTATAAAATATATATGAGACAAATTGCATATATATTATATATATTTTGAGTATATATAATATGTAATTTGAGTGTATATATACACACATATATTTGCTACATCCTGTAACCCAGGATGGAGTACAAGGGTGCCATTTTAGCTAACTGCAACCTCCACCTCCTGGGCTCAAGCAATCCTCCCACCTCAGCCTTCTGGGTAGTTGGGACTACAGGGGCCTGCCACCATGCCCAGCTAATTTATGTGGTGGTTTTCTTTTCTTTTTTTTTTTTTTGGTAGAGATGGGGTATTGCCATGTTGTACAGGCTGTAATAATATGTTTTAATTAGCCCAATATATCTAAAATATTGTCAATATAAATTATTAATGAGATTAATTAGATATTTTACATTTTTTTTCATGCTAAGTTTTCAAAATCTGTTGTCTTAGTCCATTTTGTGCTGTTGTAACAATAGTTTACCTGAGACTGGGTAATTTATGATGAACCAACATTTATTGATTCACAATTCTGGAGGCTGGGAAATCCAAGATCAAGGAGCCAGCATATGGCAAGGGTGTTCTTGCTATATTGTCTTAGAGTGGAAGGGCAAAGAGAGGGAAAGAGAAGGCAAGAGGGGGCCAAACTTGTCCTTTGATAAGAAACTCACTCCAGCACGAATGGCAGGTATCCATTTATAAGGGTGGTATCCCCATAACCCCATACCTCCCATTGGGCCTCACTCCCCAACACCACAGCAAGTTTCCAACACATTCTAGCATGAACTTTAAACCACGTTGAAACCATAGCACCTGGTATGTGTTTTGCACTTACAGTAGATCTAAATTTGGACTAGCCACATTTCAAGTGCTCATTAGCCACACATGGTTATTCTACTGAACAGGTCCATATCTAACCCCTCCTTAGACATTCAGTGACCCACATGATGGGTGTTCAATCTATACAAAAATGTGTTCTTTAGAGTCTTCTCTTATTAACCCATAATTTTATCCCCTATCACATATTCACATTTTGGCCAATTTCACCACTTTGTATCCCACTGGACAATGCTTATTTCTCTTCTGTGGCCCAGCCCCTTAGAGGGTGCTGATGTCTGTGTGAATCATGTTATCTGAACATCCCTCATTCCTTTAGTCATTTCTCAAAAACAGGGCTTTGGACCCCTTCTTCGTTCAAGACTCTCCTCTCCATGTGCTCTGTTTTTGTTGTCTCCCAGGCACAAATAGACCCAACATTGCAAGGCAGGCCTGGTCAATACAGATAGGTCTACCATCTTTTCAATGTAAATATTCTATTTTTTCTAATGCACATTTGAAAGAATTAAATTTTCTGTTGTCAGCCTCATTACATTGTTCATTTGACATTTATGGCCTATTAAATCTCTCTAAGCATATTCACATGAGATACTTCTAAGCTCCATATCTCCCACTCTGTATTTATGCCATTGGTATTTGGACCTCAGTGTAGGACTTTACGTTCATTTGTTTCATTTCATCAATCTATATTCAGTTCACAAGTCTAACATATTAAGATATGAGGATGCTGCTCCTGTCATTCTATGAATTCCTTATTCTTTTTCTGCTTGGCATATTCTTCAGTGTGATAAGAACACCTTCTATAGAATCATCCAAGGAATTAATATGCTGTTTGGTGTAGGATCTGGTCCAAGAAGTTTATTTTTATGGCTTCTATCTTTATACTTCTTTCCATTTCACTCTTTTCTATCCTTGGTTCCCAGTCTATTCTTTAATGAGTGACAGAATTAAAACCAGGATAGTTGAGCCAGGGCTATGCATCAAAAGCCACATGAATAATTCCATTGGTTAGTGCCTAACTATTGAAAACCTTGGTCTCACAGTTTCTTTACTTCTTCCTATTCATTAAATTTTACCTTCTCTCCAGCTCAGCATCACGCTCCTACCATATCTGCCCTTCTTCCAACTCTGATATTTTAAGTGCCAAAGAATTGCTCTCCAACCAAAACCTCCCATTATTCTAGATCACTGGGTCCTTCTTCAAGTTCAGTAATATTTTGGGGCTTGAGCCTTTCTGTTTATAAAGAATACATGGAAAATTTAAAACATTTATAAAAGCAGGAAATAGTATAATAAACTATGTGCACCTGTCATATTTACTCAGTGTGAATCCTGTTTCATCTTACCTCAACACATTCTGTCTTCTATTATTTGGAAAAAATATCTAGTCATATGGTTTGGCTGTGTCCCCACCCAAATCTCATCTTGTAGTTCCCATAATCCTCATGTGTCATGGGAAGGACCCGGTGGGAGGTAATTGAATCATGGAGGTGGTATTTTCCCATGCTCTTCTCATGGTAGTGAATCATTAGACCTGATGGTTTTATAAAAGGCAGTTCCCCTGCACACGTTCTCTTGCCTGCTGCCATGTAAGATGTGACTTTGCTTTTCCTTTTCCTTCTGCCATGATTGTGAGGCCTCTCCAGTCATATGGAACTGTGAGTCAATTAATCCTCTTTTTCTTTCTTTTTCTTTTTTATTATTTTTTTTTTGAGACGGAGTCTCCCTCTGTCGCCTGGGCTGGAGTGCAGTGGCCGGATCTCAGCTCATTGTAAGCTCCGCCTCCTGGGTTTACGCCATTCTCCTGCCTCAGCCTCTGGAGTAGCTGGGACTATAGGCGCCCGCCACCTCGCCCGGCTAGTTTTTTGTATTTTTTAGTAGAGACGGGGTTTCACCGTGTTAGCCAGGATGGTCTCGATCTCCTGACCTCGTGATCCACCCGTCTCGGCCTCCCAAAGTGCTGGGATTACAGGCTTGAGCCACCGCGCCCAGCCAAACCTCTTTTTCTTTATAAACAACCCAGTCTTCAGTATGTCCTTATAGCAGCATGAGAATGGACTAATACATCTAGATACAGTGTTAAGTTATGCTTAAGTATTTTTGAATATATTTATAAGGCATAGGATTTTTATAAAACATAACCACAGCACCACATCTAAAAAATTCATAGTAATTATCCATATTATCAAACATCCTGGGCTGTTTTTTACATGTCCAGCCAAATATCTGAGAGTAGGCTATGCTATGAAAAATATTCCTTTGACTGTAGCTCGACCAGATGACATAAGAGACTTTCCACTACTTAAGCAGAACAGCATAATTTAAAAGTCTAGAAGTCTATAGCTCTTTTGAAATGTATTACCTTGGCTATTTATCTATGGAACTTGAAAGAAGAAGGCAAGGGGGAGTGGTAAAGGAAAGATATTTGAAAATTTCATTTGTTCCTTTGGGAATACCCAGTATGTTCTATTAGTGAAGTGTGTTTTAGCCCTAGAAATATACAAACTCTCCTTGGACCAACTCCTGGAAAATGTACATGTGAAGTGATAGCTTTTTGTGAAATCTTTCCCAAGCATCTCATATTTTCCCAGCAGGAATAGAAATGTGTAGTTACTTACCAAGAAGAGCAATTTGCCTCAGGCTGTCCAACAGCTGAATTAGTGGATCCAGAAAGAAAAGAGTGAGGGGGCAAAGATCTATTTGGAAATAACTTTCTTGGATAATTATACACTATGTGACCATGGAGTTGAGTGCAATCACAGATGTTTCATCTTCTTCTTTTTTTCCTTTTTTTTTTTTTTTTTAAATTTTCCTCTGCCGTTCCCCAGGCAGGCAGCAATGTGAATTGAAATTAGCTCCTCAATACAGTTTACCACTGTGGCAATTAGGACACAGCATTAGTTCTGTGAAGTCACTTTTGCCAGGGTTGGTATGAGTCAAGGTGTCTACAAACTTGTAACAATTTTGTAAGTCACTGAGTTTGTAATTTACTAGTGACATCTGGAAGGGAAGAAAGTTTATTTAGTGTCATTGGTGCACAGATGGACCGGCCTACTTTCCAACTTGCTCAAATTTCTCATCTACCCAAGGAAACCACCTTATATAGCCCCAGTTAGAATTAATCCCTCCTCCTCCATTCTGCCATTACATGTGGTTCCTCTTTTATAACGGTTGTAACAGTCTACCTTGAATTACTTTATGAATCTGTCTCTTCCACTTATGTCCCTGTAAAACAGGGACTTTATCTTACTCATCCATGCACCTGTGCCCTGCACATAATAAACATTAACATTTGTTAAAATGACATTCAGAAATATATATTTGATGATATACAAGAGGTAAAATTACCAGACAAATCTCAAATATAGAGGCTTTGAAAATTCAATTCAATAAGCATTTGTTATCTACTATAAAAAATAAAAAATAGTAAAATTTATTGAGCATTTACTATGTGTCCAATCATGTGTTAAGAACTTGGCATGTCATCATATTTAATTCTCGAAATAACTCAATGAGATAGGAACTACAATTATCTCCACTTCACAGAGCAGGAAATGGAGGTGAGGCAAATTAAGCACGTGTGCAACTGAAGTGGCAGGGGTGATGTTTGACAACTGGACTCCTGAAATCCAGAGACAATGTTACAGCTCTGTTCCACCGGGTCCTTTGCTATCTCTCTTAGTTTTAGACAGGAGATAAAATGACAGATAGAAATCCTGTCTGTGCCAGTCTGTTAGAATACAGATTATACATGATTGTTCAATTTCCCATGATCAACCCATGCCAGCTATCACAGACAAAATGATAAGAACATTCTTGAATTTAAAAGCTGGAAGAGATCTTAGGAAGAATCCAGTCTAAGTTCCTTTTCTACATATATAGAATTGAAGGTGAAACCACTGCACTCAGATTAAGCCAAAACTTTTAAGGGTTTGCAATACTCACGGCCCTCTTTACCCCCTTCTTATCTCTTTGTTCACTGTAAGCTAGCTACACTGGCCTCCTCACATTTCTTAGACAAATCCCTTCAGGGTCTTGATGTGTACTTTGATGCTCTTCATCCATATATCCACTGGCTGGCCCCTCTCTTCTTTGAAGTCTTGGCTCAGATTTCATTTCCTCAACCAGTGTATATAAGGCTGTAACCTGCCCTGCTGGACTCCAGCATTCTTTTCCCTTTACCTTGCTCAAGTGAGTGTCTTTTAATTTGCTCTATAGTACTCATCACCTCCTAACATCCTACATAATTTACTTTTTTATGTTCATTTTTTTATTAGTTTTTTCTACCAATAATACATTTGTAAGTGTCACAAAGGCAAGGGTTTTTGTTTCTTTTTGCCTCTAATATATTTCCAACTGCTAAGAACAGTATCAAGGTGTCAAACAATAGCTGATGAATGAATGGCCCACATCAGGCTGTACAGCTAGTCAGTGCTAGAATCTGAACTAGAACCTAGGTGGATTCCCAGTCTAGCATTCTTTCCATTTCACCCTGCTGAAGATTGAGGTGGCAGAGATAACCCAGCAGAGCACCACTCAAGACCAGAAACTGAATCACAGAGAAGAATAACCACTTACTTCCTCTTTTAGGCTTTAGAGAGAAAAAGTTGGAAAAGTTGACAAATCAGTGAAGGGAGAATAGAGATTTCAGTAGAAAAGGAAAGGTAACATTAATTGAGAACCAACTATCAGCAAAAGCTATGCAATGTCCTTCATATATTTATTTGATCAAATGCTACAAAACATTATTCAAATTCTATAGATGAGGAAACTGAGCCTCAGAGAATTAGGTAACTCTTCTCTGGCCACAGTGTTAATATTTAGATTCAAATACAATGGAATCTATTAAGACTCTCAAGCCCCTGATATTTCTGTATACCCAGTGCTGTTGGTTTAACACCCTAAATGGGGGTAGAGGGATTTTTTTTTTTTTTAACGCCTACTGGTTAAGATATAGCAACAAATATTTAGGGCAGACGTCTAAGCAAAAAGAGGTGTTTTCATATTCATTTAATGTGCAACAAATTTTTGCGTTCCCAAGACATTCAAAACGCTGTGCCAGGAAGCTATATGTAAGCTATCCATCAGTTAAATATTTATGAGTACCTAGTATGTGCCAGGCTAGGGATTGAGGAAATTAATAAAACATGATGCCTACTTACAAATATTTCATAGGCAGGGTCAGCTTCTCAATGATAAAGGAATAAAATGAAACTTAATGAAAAGTCTCTGTTGAATTAAGGGAGGCATGAATCATCAAGCCTGTTTGGTAGGTGGGGAGACAGACTTAGGCCAAGGTCTGGAATACAGCTCCTTAGATTTATAGCCTGAAGAATTTTTTACTATAGCAAAATCAGAAAACATGTCAAAAAGGCCATCCAGCTAGTCTTAGGGTTGATTTCCACAAAGAGCGGCTTAATTGCCCTTTGCTGGTTTTAGCCTGCCCCACCTGTACCCCAACCCCCATCCTGAGTTATTCCACAAACATATTCCTGGTGCTTAGGGAGGGTCAGGAAAATGTGTATCTGTTTCACTGGGTTGTGTATCTGCTCGTGGGAAAGATTCAGATAATGGTGATGAGTCAGTAATCATATCTTGGAGCTTGCGCCAATCTACACCCCTTCAAGTTTTCTCAGTGAATTGCCTGCTTATCTAATTCCTACTCAGTCTTTCAGATCCAGCTCAAATAGCACCTCCTCTGTGAGGCTCTCCCTGGCTCTCCTATTAATTTAATAGCATTTAATAGCCAGCCTTTTCTGTTTTGAAAGAAACCAATTCATACATGCAGTAGAGCCGTTGTCACATTGCATTGTATAATTACCTGCATCTTCCCAGTCTGGCTATTCTATTTGGGAATGGACTGATAGAATCATATTAACGAAAATGGGTATTAACTTATTTCTCATTCTCAGTATTTCAGGTCTCCCCGCTGCCTGCAAAATTCTACTTCAGTCTTGGAAACTCCATTGGGGTGGTGCAATTTCCTTGTGCTCATGAATGAGTTCAGTTAGGTTTCACCTGAGAGGTGCCATCCGCTTACTCTGCCCCACTTTGGTCATCTCACTTGGGGTCCACACTTTCTGTGATACTGTGTGAAGCTATTTCCCCTCTGACCGTAGTGGCTTGTTGAGGGTTGGGTTGTCTGGGAAGCAGATGATGAGACAAAGTTGGAGGTATCAGAGGTTCACTGGGAGTAAGACTGTGAAAAAGGACAGATACACGAGAGGACAGGAAGAGATACTAGACTGACCTGATGGCAGTTTCTGTCAGTCCAAGGGGGAATTTGGGAGCAAAGATTGCCTATCAGAGGAGTCATTGTTCAGAAATGACCAGACTTGTACCATTATTGCTCAGTCATTGGCTGGGAGCCACCCCAAGAAGAGCATAACTTAGTTTGAAAACAGAAGCAAACACTTACGGCTTTTGACACACTACATTCCTCAGAGCTAGGAGTGAGTCTCTTTTGAAAGGGAGTCTGAGTAGCATACCTCCATGTCTGCCACATCAGCAGTGTGCTAGAGCCAGTTCGTATTGAAGCTGATTGTTACATTTCTAGGAATTTTGTAAGGGGATTGTTAAGCATAGTCATTATTAAAATTAAATATATTATATTTAAATAATTTAAATATAAATTATATTAAAATTAAATATTAATATACTCACAAATCAATATACTACACACAAAGATACAAATACTTGAAAGTCATTATTGCCTAATTATTTTGCTCCATTTTGCTGTTATCTATGCCCCTGATGTTATATATGTTGGTTCTTTCTCCATGATATTAAACTATACAATAGCGTGCAGTGCATTGCTACTCCCTATACCACATCCAGTGACATCACGTTGGTAGCTTGAAATTGGCAATGTTGGGAGTAAATTCATCATGGAAACTGGCAAACTCTACAAATCAGGGCTTGATTTATTGTTTTACTGATTGTCTTGACTTAAGAAAATCACAAAGAAAATGTCAATAATGAAACTTGTAAGTATATCATATACGGAGTTATTACATGGTGAATAAAATTTAACAATCTGAGGAAATATTCTTCTAATATTCAAAAACTATGATCCATTTCATTAAAAAATAATTAACAAATGAGTGAAATTCTTACTCTTAACTTTTTTTCTTGCTTGTTTCACTTTCATTTTATTCATTAGCATAAGGAAAATAATGACTAATATTCAGCTCAGAACTGCAGTCATTTGTTGACTACAATCATAGGTTGGTTACGGAAACAACAGTTCCACAAAAATAAAAAAAATGCATTTTGTGAGGATTAACTGGCTATATAGAATTTATCATAAACAATATTGTATATTTTATTATTAATTGTAAATTGTATGATGTGTTCTTAATATATATAACACTTTTATGGAATTTATGTTTTACATATACACATACACATTTTCTTTTCCAGAAGAGCCAGTTGTTACACATTTACCAACACAGCATAGTTCATAGGCCTTTTCCCAAGTCACTGCAGCAGTCTGTGTGGTGTACCTTACCTTAGATGCTCCAGCTCCCTGGAGGTGCCCAAGGGCTGTGACCACCGATTCTCTGGATGTGCTGAACCAAGCAATGGCTCAGATGGAGGGGGCTTCTACAAGACTTCAGTGTCATGGGTATAAAGGAAATACTGCCTGTGTCTCAAAGGCTTAGATTTTTAGTGAACACTCTTCTTTCAGTTTTGACTCACACCATTTCCTCACTCCCTTCCTAGGGACTCAGGCATGGGTCCACGGTGGGCTGGATGAGAACACAAAGTTGGTGGAGGATGCACATTATATTAAGAATTGCCCACTCCCCTCTTCTGACTGAGGCTTTATTTGTCATTTAACCAAATGTGTCTTTCCCAGGAAACTTGTCAGTACTTTATATTAAGATATCCCAATGATTTTAAGTAATTTGTCAGATCTGTTCCAACCTTCTTTGAGCCTTACTGTGGCCATAGCTTAGGACCAACTGGGCTTCCCTCCCTTCACATGTCTAATCATCTAACGATAATATGACCTTCCCAAGGAAAATGACCTTACCATGCCATCTCCAGCACCCACATGTGGCCTAGGGTGCAGCGGAAAAATTATTGTCTGATGAATGAACGCTGTGCAGCAGATGAGGGGAACACAGCAGGTGTATTAGCTTCCAATCATGGAGTTTTCATTAGTCCATAGCAAGGGACATACTTTCCTATCACCAAGAAGATATTTTTGTCTGGGCCACATTACATGCAAGAAATGGCTGCAGTTGAGTCAGAGGTTTAATGGGCTCCATCCTGATTGTAGGGTATAAGAGTGAGAGCAATGTGAGTCTTTCTCTTTGCTCCCTTCTAGGTGATTTATGGTTCCTGAGTTCCATTTAAATGCCTTTCAGTGTCACTTTTTAAGCTGGTATGCCCTCTGCCTGGAAACAGTGAGGCTATTTTGCTCTAACACTTAAAAATCCACCTGGCCCTTCCTGTGTGTATAGGTCCTAATGCCTTGGCCTGACTTTCATGATATCTTTTGTAATATTTTATAAGGCCTTAGTGTCAATGGGCCCCTGTCATATCCCTCCCATTAACAGGAGTCACAGGTTGACCCAGATGTCCTCAGATGGGGGAGACAAACATCTCAGAAACTGTTTGGATCATTGCTCTTTCAGGTGTTACCAAGGGCTGGCAAGATCACCTTTAAGATGCAAGTGCTATGGATATCAAAGTCCCTAAAGTGAAGCAGTCCCCATATCTTTTCCAAATTCAGAAAAGCACCATTGTATGCAGGTGAAATCCCAACTCATTTTTCATAGCTTTCACAGAAATTATCATTTTGACCTTGATTTTCTCAAAAATAAATAATAGATTTAACTCCTATTCTGAACCAGCCATCGTATTAGAACATTTAAGTAAACTGGTGAGTAATATAGATGTGATTCTTGCCTGTGTGGGATTTATCATCCAACCAGAAAAAGGGATTAAAGTAAAACGAGTTTAATAAATGAAAAACAGAGTGAGTTCAGAGAGTGTTGGCCTAGCCTAGTCCTAGGGCTCAGAGAAGGAACATACATCTACCCAAACATCCTGAAAGTAGGTAAAATTCAGCTACAATATTTATGACAAACACTCATACAGCCCTTTCTATGTTCGATGTTGATATCTGCCTTGCTTTATACTCATTTAAGTTTCAACCACATGAGGTAGGTGCAATTATAATACAATGGAATCAGAGAATCTCAGAAACTTGCTAAAGGTCACATAGGAGGTAAGTAACAGAACCAGGTTTATTAACACAGCAATTTGGTTTCATAATCCTTGTGTTTAATGACTGTGTTAACCCTGCCTCTCTGGTGCATTAAAAAATCACTCAATTGCTACTCTTTGAATAAATGAATGAAGGAAGAAATGAATACAGAGAGAGAAACATTGCAGGCAGAGAAATCAATCAGTGTAGATTCCCTGTGGTCAGAGAGGGTTGGATGCTTTGTATCATCTGGAAGACATTCAGTGTGGCCAGAGCTTGGTGAGCAGAGGACACTCAGTGGTGGTCTTTTTCAAGGACACTCAGATTTGACTTTTTCAAATATCACTTGGGTTGCAATGCAATAAATGGATTGCAATGCAAGAGAGGATATAGGAAGAATAGCTAGGGGCTACTGCAGTAGTCCTGGTGAGAGATGGAAGGACCAGAGTTATGGCAGTGGAAGAGGAGAAAAATGGAAGGGTTAGAGCTATAGTTAGAAGGCAAAATTGGCAAATACTCTCCCTTCAGGCCAGATGTGTTCCCACAGCGTACCATGTCTGTCTGCTCTTTTGCCCATGTTGTTTCTGGCACCTAGAATGCCCTTTTCCTCTTCCTGCCTATCTGAACTCCTTCTTTTTTGATGACCCCAGCCCAGGACTGCTTTAGTAACTACTTCAGTTCTGTCTACATGAAGCTGATCATTGCATTTTTAGTTATCATTGTATCTGAATCCATCATATCTCCCCAATTAGATAAAATTTCTTGAGTGTCAGGCAAGCTACTGAACCATATGTTCCTCTATGTTTCTACAGCTGCTCTCACTCTGCTTCGTGGTGAGTGGATGCGGTGTGGTTTGAGAGAAAACTGCTGTACTGTACAGAACACTAAACTAAGAGTCAGAAGTGCTGTCCTCACTGTACAACCAAATAATAAGTCATTTTTCTGCACTTCTGTTTTTTCATCTGTGAAATGGGTACAATTTCCTCTACAGCAACTTACTGCCAAGGAGTTGCGGATTGTTGTGAGTGTCCAATAAGATAGGAGATGTGAAAGGACTTTTTCTTAATGAAAGATTCTTTTACAACTTTGTGGGGTTATGAATTATATAATTGTATATGAAAGTAGCTTTGAGAAGAACTCAACTTGAATATGCTTAAAGAAAATATGGGCTTTACAAGAAGAATACTGGTATATCTATCTCACACAGTCAAAGAAGGCAACTTTGCACCCTCAGGGAATGGAAACAGGGGCTGAAATGCCTCTCTCTCATATTCTATCTCTCCCTCTTTTCTCCCCCTCCCTTCCCTTTCTCTGCCTCTCATTCTCTTCATGCTCTTATTCTGTTTCTATTTCCATTGGTTTTCTTTATGTGATCCTGGACCTCTTTTCTCTGCCCTTTTATGTTGGCTGCATTCTCTATATTGGCTGTATTCTCTGTATTGTAGATGGCCCTTTTCCTCACAGCAAAGTATATGGCCACAGGAAATACAGGGCTTATATCACTTTATTTTAAGAGGTGAGAAGAGAAAAGACCTTTTATGTCATCTTCACTTGGACAACTCCCAAAAGACTGATCTTACTTGTGTAGTGGGCCCATCCTGAACCAAGCACTGTGAACAGAAAATGAGGCTGCAATAGTAGGCATTTTTTTTTTTTTTTTTTTTTTTTTTACTACCTGTTTCTATGACCAAAGAAATTCTGGTTTTCAGCCCAAACCATAACTTTATGGTTGGAATCCCCAAAGGAATAGGATTTATTTTAACAGAGTGAGGGGGAATTAATGATAGACACACAAAACCACTCATATACACTACAATGCATAATAAGAAACGTGCATGGCATTGACTTGAGTAGGCAAAGCAGTTGGCATGCTAGAAAGGAAGCAAGATGCTATGTTAAACATAAGAGGTATACCACAAAACTAAGTCACTTTGCACAGATGATATGCTCAGAGCAGATGAGAAGAGATGACCTACAAATTTCATCCAAAGACAACTGGATTGATAGCAACTCACAACAAAAGATAGGATTTTGTCAAAAGGAATCAAGACAGATTAAACCATGTAAAGTGGTGAGGGGTAGCATGTTAGAAAATGACAAAAAAAAAAAAAAAAAAAAGCACAAATAAATCAACGTGTGCACGGTGCAAGACTATTAATGCCCTTCCCCTGATGGAGATGGATTCTAATTACAAACAGAAGTTAGTTGATTGTGGGCAGATTTTATTCATGATCAGATCTGATTAGACAAATTGTGACAAATGAGAAATAGTTGTAAATTGCCCAGTGATAGGCTCAGTGTTGCTAGATAACAAAGCAACACGATTCCCAGTAGAACCAAAGAAAAGAGAGGAATTGGGGGAAAAATATTCTCACCTCCCCTTTTTTCATTTTGGGAAATTTCTCCAGTATACTACATTTTTAGGATTTCTACCTAGGTTCTCACATCTCATTCAAAGTGAAATATTAGCTTAGTTTCAGTTTTTTGACTTTCTCCTTTGAGAAAGAGAACCTAGTCTCTTTCTCAACCTAGGTCAAGTGAATGGGAAATGAATAGACTTAGGAAATGACATAATAGCTGTCTTCAAATATGTTAATTCAATTTATTGAACATTCACCTAGCTGCCCCTATGTGGAAGGCATAGTTCTAGACATCGCAAGGTGTGTTATATAAGCATCCGCCTTTGCGGTGCATGGGTGTTGGGACATGTAAACACCTACAAGCTTATATGAGAAGTATGGCCCATCTGACACATACCCAGGGGAGGATGGATATGTGAGAAATGATGAAAGGGAACATGAATGTTCAACTCAGAAGAAAAGGCTTTAGAGGGAAGCTAGAGCCCAAACTACTTTCAAATATGGAGGCAAATCTTACGGATGATGAAGAAACTTTGTTCTTCATGACTCCATGGGAAACACTGCTATTAATGAGTGAAAGCTTCAAGAAGGGTATCTCAGTTCCAGAGGGAGACACTGGCAACTAAACGTGTCTGTAAGTGGAGTAAACTATCTTGTAAAGTTACGTTTCCACTCAGTAGTGGCTACCTGTCAACAAGGACCCTCTCCTGCTGTTTTAGTTTCTCCTTTCCTGGTCATTGCCATTGCAATAAATTGCACTGTCATCATCTCTTACCAGGACAAATATACTGGGTTCTCAGTTGTTCTCCCTATTTCTACTCTTACCTTTACAACCCATTCTTCACACAGCAGCCAAATTAATTTTTAAAATGTAAACCAGATCTTGCTGGTGCTCTGCTTAATATCCTTCAGTACCTTCTCATTGCTCCTTGCATTAATCAGCTAGTGGAGCAATAATGCTGCGTAACAAACTACCCCATAGTTCAGTGACTTGAAGTGACACCCATTTCTTCTCACTCACATGCCTGTGAGTTGGATGAATAGCTCTGCAGATCTTGATTGGACTAAACTGGGCTTGGCTCCAGGCTGTAGGTTTGATTCAGATCTGCTTGGCATGTCTCTCTTTCTTTTGGGGCCAGTGGGCCACCTCAAGTGTATTCCTCTCATGGCAATGGCAGAAGCCCAAGAGCAAATCCAATTGCACAAGCACATTTCAAACGCCTGTGTTGTGTCGTCTGCCAACAGGCCATCGGCCCAGGGAGGTCACGTGGCTAAGCCAAATACAAGAGGTTCTCTCTTCCTCCCACCATGGGGTTCTCTCAAGTGTATGAATCTGAGTAATTTGTAGATGGAGCAAAGAATTTTGAGCAATATTTCCATCTACTACACAGAATAACATCCAAACTCTTTATCATAGTCTCAAGACCCTAGCTAATTTGGCTCTTGACTACTCCAATTGTCATCTAGTGCCATTTTCTACCACTCCCACAGCATTCTAGACATGCTGATCTTCTTTCTCTTCATCAAATATGCCAAGCTCGTTCCTGCCCTAGAATCTTGAATCTGCTTTCCTCCTCCCTGGTCCAGATCTAATTAGGGCTGGCTCTTGCTGTCTTTCTACTTACATTTACTTCCATGAAAGGCCTGGCCTTCAACTTAGAGACATCTTCCTTGCCTCATCTATTCCTTATTGCCTCAACTTGTTTTATTTTTTTTTCAAAGCATTTATCTCTGCCCAATACATTGTTGTATATGCATGTGCAGTTTAGATAATTGTCTGTCTTCTGCACTGGAAAGTAAATTCCATGAGATAAGGCACCTTGTTTATCTTATTCAATTTTGCATCCTTAGTATCTAGAATAATGATTGGCACCTAGCTTTTGAATGATAAGAATATACATACACAGAAGTTTTTCTCAGGAAATATCTCCCCAAACAGGTTAAATAAGTGCTCATTATGACAACATTTATGCTCCCTTCCACATTTTTTCCTATTTATTTACTTTCATTGTATGAAAAAAAATTACAAGAAAATGAGTAGATCAAAGGATCATGAAATCACCAGAAAGTACCTTTCTGGTGATTCTAGGAAAGAGTTAGTGTATATCCCCCACACTTTTTTTCTGTATAAATATATGCATACGAAATTATTTTTATTTGCCCCATATTGCTTTTGCTTCATGTTTGTCCTATTTTTATATCAATAATCATGAATTTACATCACATTTTATTGACAGAATACTATTTCCTGCACAGCTGGGTATGCACATTTTTGTGTTTTAAGTTTTGCACACATATCTCATTGTTTTCTTGGAATAAATGCTAGAAGCAGAATTGCTGGCTCAAAGGGCCTTTGGCATCATTGAAGCCTTTTGGAGCACACAGTCAAATGATCAAGGTTTACCAGTTTATACTCTCACAAGCAGTGTATGAGAATGCTATAGCTATGTTATTTATTTAACATCCCGCTGGCCACCTTTAGTCTAATTCAAAGAAAACTAAAGTCAGCATTGCCAATGTGCCTGATGTTTTTTGGGCTCTGAAGGTCTGCAGTGCCTTGTAGTACACTTTGGGAATTGTTTTAGGTCGAAGTTTCTTTTCCACAGACCTCCAAAGCATCTTAGGTAGAATTTCAGGGGCCCATGAACTGAAATGGCAACAATATTACAGCTTTAATTGTACTCATCTCTAACTGAAATTTAGATTTCCTTCAATTATGAATATAAACAACAGGCATTAGTACCACTGGCAGTATTCTACCAATAGAAATCACAGATTTTTTATATCATATTGCAGTTATTGCAGATATCTCAACATTTTTTTATGTTCGGAACTACTTTGAAATGAATGACAAGGTTCAGTAATATGTCTAAAACTACACACTGGTTTTATACCTATAGACATACCAGTATGTCATAGTAGTGTGTCTATGTCTATAAGTACACTACCAGTATGTAGTTATAGACAAACTACTAAACTTTGTTACTGAACTTATCAATAAGGCTGTACACATACTACTATTTTCAAATTTATTATTTTTAAGATTTAAATCTATATTTCAATATGTTTGATTGCCATTGTAATCATGGCTTTTAATTAGGATGTTAGAAATATTGCTATGAGACTAGGTCCATGGCTTCATCATCCTGCCAAACTCATCCATAGCACAACACAATTTAACGATATCTACAGTGGGGCTGGTGTTGGTTGGCTTGGAGACTTGATCTACAGTCAGGTCTAGGGCTGCCTGGACATTGGGATAGGTGATTTGCTTGGGGAAAAACTAGCTGCTGGCTGTAGGGAAGATGTAACAAGAGGGGGTCAGCAGAGCCATCAGACCAGGGTCAGGGAGGCACAACCAAAGTTATAGCAAGAAGTGAGGTTCTAGGCAGGGATTTCAAAGTGGTGACTCTGAAGCAAAATTCAGCAAATGTGTATTGGTTGGTCTCCACATATTTATAAATATATGAACTTGAATATCATCAGTGGGGAAAGTACTTTATTTCTCTACACTATAATATCATATTTCACTTTACCTTTAGCTTCCTTCATTTATTTGCCCTATGCCGTATGCCCTGCCCTGTAAGCACCTGAGTTTGCATCCTCTGAGAGAAGTTAGCAAAAAGAGTTTATTGGAGAATACAGTGAGTCACTATGGTGAGGCCCTGTGTATTAATTCATCTCCCCTGTGGATTAAAATCTCTACAAAGGGAGCAATTCTGTCCTGTAAAATGTTGTAGCACTGGTGCCTTGCATCCCAAAAGCATGTCTGGCAACAGCTTGAAGGGCCAGGGCCAAACTCCAGTATCCACATGACAGGAACACCCAGTACCTGGAGTGCTGAGGACCCAGGCATAGAAACAAAGGGAAAGGAAATTGGAGCCAGGAAAAGGGTCTAAGCCAAGTCTCCACTTCCAGAAAATCCAGACACTGAGTTGGAAATTTGCAGGTACAATGAAGGAAACAAACCCATGTATATAACAGAATTGGCTAAATACCTTCCTTGTTTTTAATTTCCCCACTTGAAAATATTGGTTTCAGAGCTTAGGGTAAGATGGAACTTGCATGTGGGGACAAGAGCAGGAAGAAAGGAGCGGGACGGAGATTATGTTCCATGATATCAGAGAGTCCTTGCCTGATTAGAGCTTATCCTCTTGAAAGCATACATACCTATCTGTAGCTATTGAATAAATGGCTGCAATGCACTATCCTGCCATGGCTCCTATGTGTTGTCTTCTGCTATATCGGGGATCACAAAAATCACATGCCCACAGAGGCCAGTTAGGGCATACAAAGGAGAGGTGGTGTTGCCTGTGTCAAAATGTCCTTGCCCAGTGGCAAAGGGAATAGCAGCCACTCAGCTTTAGCCAGTTGATGTCGTAAGGGGCCTACTGGAAAAAAAAAAAAAAAAAAAAAAAAAAAAACACTTCAGATTTTTCACAGTTAGGTGTAATTTATAAAAACATTAAATCTCCCTACTTTAAAATAAATCACTTCTGCAGGTTGTATATGTCATCACAGCTGTTACATTTCAGTATTTGCCCAAATAAAAGGTGAGGTTTTACTTTCCTTGGGTGTAAAATTTAAGGTGGCACCCAAACAAAACTCCTCAAGATAATCAAGATAAATAATATTGTGACGCAGTATTTAAAGCAAATAATCAGTAACTGTGCCAGGCTGAGCCCTACTGAAGCCTGAGAAATGAGAAAAAAAAATCAATGTTACTGATCTCTCTTTATTTAAAATTGATATTTTCTTCATCATGGATTTTTTGGCATTAAATTTGATGGTTTTAAATGATTGCATTAGAATCTTGTTTATCTGATGACTGGGCTTTTTGGCACCCCTCACATTTGTAACCCAGTGCCTCCCACTCTCTTGACACTTGTCTGCTCTCTACTCTGTTCGTTTCCTCCACCTGTGAATTGAGGGGTTCCCTAAACCTGTCTAGTGACCAAAATGGCACAGGCAGCTTCAGAAAATTATAAATTCCAACATGTGACCCCAGGAGAGTCTGACTCATGAGGGCCTGGATGGGTTCTGGGGAAAGATTAGTGTCCACAGGGATTAGGTAATTGTGGTAATTGGTTCAGTTTGAGAACAAGTTAGACCATTTTTAAGCTCCTTGCAGCTTTAATGTCATAGGATTTTACCTTATGTTCTTTTGCTTTTTAATTGTAAATACCCCTGCGTTCATAGTCCATTAAATCAGTAACATTTTCATGTGTATTTATTTAATAGCGTATTTTTTTCTCTTGATAGGAAAGACCCTGGACACAAGTTCTGGGGGGAGGGGGCTAATGGAAGGAGAGTGGAGCTCACTAAAGCCCTCCCCCCACAAAGAGGTTTCACTTATTTGAGGGGACTGGGAAGGCATCTTAGTTCAACTATGAACAACAGGAAATTGCTTTTAATCAATCTGAAAATAAATGGAAGTGCATGCCGAAGCACCCTCTCTTTGAGGAGATGTCAGGAACACTTTCAATCTTTTATCTTCCCGAAAACAGCGGGAGGAACACCACTGGAATCAGCCCTGTAATTTCTACTCAGTAATTATACCTGTCACCACTTCCGACAGAGCAGATATAAATAGCCAGTTATCTTACTTTTCTGCTTTTCTTCGTATTATTCTTTCTCCAACCACAGACTTCAGTGCCTGATGGTAAAACCCATACAGGACACAAAGCATTCACAGAAAGTGCACTGCTAGACATTCGATCAGTGTTCCAAAAAGCCACATGCGATAGATTGAGAGAATCTCATTTGCCCACAGAAATGTGGTCTCTAAGATTGATGACAGGTGACGGGGGAGACAGGCACCAAGGGAAAGGGTTTTTCTTTCCATTTCTATTTTCATTTCACTCCCGGTAGGGATGCGCACGTGTGTGCGTGCCTGCTGCTCTGCGTGTGTTATTACACCCACGTACCTGGGCTCCTCTGTGCCTGAGTGACTCACTGGGAGGAAGTCAGGGCTTCTGGGAGGTGGATTAACCCTTCCAGAAGGGTCCCCAAAAAGGCATATCAGGATATCACCATTCTCAGACCGAGCACAATAGGAACATGACCAAACATATTCATTATGATGGCGGTTATTACTATTGCTATTAATAAAACTGTCACACAGTCACATAGCACTTTGACTTGTTTTGCAAAGGGATTTGACATAAATTATTTTGGAAACTCCCTCCAGAAAGAAATGTGCTATAGTGGAAAGAAGATGGGTTTTGAAGTCAGATGCTCCAGAATTCAAATCCTGGCTTTTCTACTTGCTTGTTGTGTTGACCTGAGGTGAGATAACTTTTCTGAGTCTCAGTCCCGAAATCTGTGAGATAGTAATAATAATGATGATGGTGTTT
Source organism: Piliocolobus tephrosceles (assembly GCF_002776525.5). Classification (NCBI taxonomy): domain Eukaryota; kingdom Metazoa; phylum Chordata; class Mammalia; order Primates; family Cercopithecidae; genus Piliocolobus; species Piliocolobus tephrosceles. Next base: position 137,346,392 of record NC_045437.1, read on the forward strand.
ACCTTGGAGAATTTCTCTTAGAGGATTATATAGAATAGCATATGTAAAAAGCTGCCATTATCTGTGAGAATAGTTCTCAAACTCTAGCATCCTTAAACTCACCCAGAGGACTTGTGAAAATACAGAATTTTGGGCCCCTTCCCAGCATTTCTGATTTGGTAAGTTTATGGTAGGGCCTGATAATTTGCATTTCTAACTAGTTACCACATGCCATTGCTGCTACTGGTCCAGGAACCACACTTTGAAAATCACTGATTAGTAATCAGTACATGTTAGGCTTTGCTGTTTTATAAATTTAATAAAAACTAATTATTAAGTGCCCTCCACATATCAGGCACTGTGCTTGATACAAAGAAGTGCCAGACAGATAGGACTTTTCCTTTACAAAACATACTCTAATGAGTAAGACAAGTATCTCCCCTGTCCCCCTGCACTACTACCATCAAAAGGAAAGAAAATGGTATATTTCAGGAAGAGGAAGGCAATCAGGGGTGAGTGACATGAGCTAGGTTGGAGAGCAGGGCATGTGAAATGCTGACACCCACTACACTGATTATAGTCTTGCTGTAGATTGCATGAACAGTGTTCAGATGAATGCTCAGAGATGGAGCCAGGTTTTGTGGGGTCTGGAGCTTACATGTTTGGAGATCCACTTTAAAAAAATGGGGCCAGGTACGGTGGCTCATGCCTGTAATCCCAACATTTTGGGAGGCCGAGGCGGGTAGATCACCTGAGGTCAGGAGTTCGAGACCCACCTGACCAGCATGGAGAAACCCTGTCTCTACTAAAAATATAAAATTAGCTGGGCATGGTAGCGCATGCCTATAATCCCAGCTACTTGGGTGGCTGAGGCAGGAGAATCGCTTGAGCCCAGGAGGTGAAGGTTGCAGTGAGTCAAGATCGCGCCATTGCACTCCAGCCTGGGCAACAAAGTGAAACTCCATCTCAAATAAAAAATAAAGGAAGAAAAACATTATTATGAGTACAAAATTAGGAACAGAGCAGTGGACAGGGCCCATACAAGAGAGGGGCCCTGAAACTTAATTAGTCTCATTAGCTTCTTGCAAGTCCTCCTTCACCTGTATCATAACATGTATGTGCAATCAAGGTCAGTGATAGCAAGAAGTCTACAGCATAGCTGGCAAGATGGATCTGTCATGCATGACCTAGAGCTGGTAGCATCTGCGAAGAGTTAAAGCAGTGAAGCGGGAGGGCCAGAGAGGTGCTGGGCAAAGGGACCTTAGCTGTCATAAGTAGGTGGGTGCTACTGACATCTGATGGGTAGAGGTCTGAGATGTTGCTAAACATCCTATGATGCACAGAAATAAGCCCCCACAACAAAGAATTATCTACCCCAAATGTCAATAGTAACAACCTTGAGAAATCCTTTTATGGGGCAGCAATGTTCTCCAGGTAGGAGACACAGTAGGAGATGACTAAAACTTGACTATTTTGAGAGACATGTCTACTTTCCCCTACTGTGGAGCCCTGGTTTCTCCCTCCTCTGTCTGGACCCCTCTTCTTCAGACTCCTGCATAGTAATCAGGTATCCGCTCCTTCATGGTCTCCCTCAGGTCTCCCTCATTGGAGTCAGGTCTCTGCTCAGGGGTCACCTCCTGGGATGTCTTCCCTGACCACACCTGCTCAATTTAAAGTAGCCCCCAACTCGTTCTATGCCTCCTAATCGCTTTCTTTGCCTTAGTTTTCTAAACTCTTGCTACCTGACATCATGACGTTCCTCTTTCAAATGTAGGTCTCACAAGTAAGGCTTGTGTTATTTATTTCTCTAACCTCAGAACCTGGTAGCTTGTGTGGCACACAGTGGGTGCTTAATATGTGTTAAAGGGATGTAAAAATGTTTTATTGACATGCTAGCTTTGTTGAATAACAACCTATTGATGCAACCTATTGTTATTAACATTGTAATTGGGGTTATTGTGTCCTACTTAGACTGCTACATGATACTGACCAGAGGATTCTCATTATTTCAGCCTTTGTGACGAGACAGCAGATTCTCCCTGAGCCCTGTGGCTTGGCACCAGCCTCACATTTTTCAGTGTCTGCTTTGAGAATAAAACTGATGGGCTCTGAAGGGACTGCCATCCATCACTCAGTCCTTCTATCACCCACTCTGCAAATGACAACCTCTGACAGGAAAGTAGGGGGAGCTGATTCGGAATTAATGCCATGCATCTGGAGGGAGGCTGGTTGAGACAGCAAATATTCAGGGAGCAAATCCAGACTGTCAGATGAACGGCAGGGAGAGAAATTCAGATGCCCTGGCTGAGCACAACTTTGCACCTCGACAACTGCTTTGGGTAAGGCACTTGAGTCAATGCAACTTGTATTTGTTTTTGTTTGTTTTTTAATTGGTAGAAGGGAAAGAGAACCCTGGGAATAGAAAATTTCCTGGATAACCCATTTAGACATGATCCTGTGCAAAGGGTGAAATAAACAAAGAATGGAATCAGTGTCATTTATTCCACAAACATTTACTGAGTGCTTATCGTATGCCAAGTCTTGTAAAGAAAGTGTTACTGTCATTTTCAGGAATGCGAAAAATGAGGCCCAGAGAAACGTAATAACTTGCCCAAGGAAAATCAACCGGTGAGTGGCTACTTCTCACACATTTAAGCTCATTCTCACTTTAGGACCTTTACATGTGCTGTGCCCTCTGCTTTAGTCCTTCCTCTCCAGGTATGTGACTGGCTGCATCTTTCTGTCAGGATTCAGCATAGTTATCACCTCCTCCCAGAGGCCCTCCTTGATCTTGCTTTCCAAAGGTGCCTCACCCTTCACTCTCTCATATGACTTTGCTTTACTTTTTTAACATTTCTATGACTCCTTGAAATTATCTACTTTAATGTCTCTATCTCTCATTCATTCTCCCCAAATAGAATGTCACCTCCATTGCAGCTGGGTCTTTACAGTTTTGTTCAGTTTCCAGCACCCACACTAGGACCAGCACATAGGAGTTGCTCAATAAATACTTCTTAAATAAATAAATTGGCAGAGGCAGGCCTTAAACCAGATGTATGTGAAACTGAATTTCCTATTCCTCAGTGCCAAGGGTCCTTCTTTCTTGAAGAGCTTTGTTAACACCCTGATCCGACATTAAAGAGCTATAGAAACTTGTATAAGTCCCTTTCCCTCTCTGGGTCTCAGTTTTCTCCTCTGTGGAATGGGATGGTATCCAGAGTCCTCATTCTTCCAAACTCTAAGGGTTTCTCCAGGTTACCTACAAATTAATGCTTCTGGTTATTATTATTTTTCAATTTAATGTTATCTATTGTAAGGTATTAAAACATTATCTGATAAAGAATATGTGTGGGCTTAGGTAGTTCTGAGTTCAAATTTTGACTTTCCTGCTTATCTATGTGATCTTTGGAAAGTTTCTAAACTGCTTTGACATTAACTTGCTCATCCATAAGATAGAAATAATGACACTTTAGAAGATGTTTGTGGAAATTAGATGAAGTGTCACAGAAAAGACAGAGAAATTCCTGGCATTTGGGAGACAGTTGACAAATGTGAGTTGCTTTTCTGCTTTAATACGACCAAGCTACAAAGGCATGGTCAGTGTCAGAACCCTGAGGACTCACAGATGGGTATGCAGTGCAGGAGTAAATGTGAGGGAAAAGACCTAGGGAGAAGAGGAAGTTTAAAAATGTATTTAATTATTAAGCAGTCATTTTGTGTCCTGCCTTATGATCAATGACATGCAATCTAGAAATCTAATGAGATAGACATGTAGACAGGTAGTGTTTTTGTAGACATGTAGACAGGTAGTGTTTTTGTATTCTTTCTTTTATGTGACTACATGCTTTTTTTTTCTCTCTCTGTCCTTTCCTTTCTCCTTTGTTCCCTTTGCAGCCTCACAAAGTTTCTATGGATTGGGGATTGGAAGGATCTTAGATGGGCTGTTCTGGCTTTAGATTGTTCAAGAGGCTGCAGTTGTTTCAAAGCTTGATCTGGGTAGGATCTGTTTCCGAGAAGTAGCTGACTCACATGGCAGTTGGCAGATCTTGGAAAACCCACTTCACAACTCATTCCTGTGGACTTTCTAGAAGGTTGTCTTATGGCATGTCCACTGGCTTTCCCTGGAAGTAAGTGATCCAAGAGAGAGCAAGAGAACCCAAGATGGAAAACACAGTGTTTTTGTAACCTAATATCAGAAGTGACATCCTATTACTTGTGTGTTATTCTATGGTATTCTATTAATTAAAAGGTAGATAATAAGTTCAGCCCACATTCCAGAGCAGAGGAGCCTGTTACATCTGATTTACAATTTTATTTGATAGAAGAATGCCCTTGCTACAAACAAACAAGTAGAAAATGTTTGAGAACAGCTTTCATAGATTATGGCCATGATCATCTTAGCCTAGAATAGTGGTTTTCAATCTTGGCAACCTACTGGAATTACTTAAGCTGTTTTCAAGAAATACTGGTGTCTGGGTCTCAAGCCAAGAAATTCTTATTGAGTTGCTCTGTGATGTAGCCTGGAAATTGGAATTTTTTTCAAAAGCTCCCCCAGTTAATTCTAACATGTAGCTAAGGCTGAGAGTCATTGGCCTAGAATATTTTCCAGGAAGTATTTCCCATCAACCAGTATAGCAAATTAAAAATACCTCAATAGTACACTTTAATAACAACAAACATCAAATTATGTGACACCCTGGTGAACTCCCAGAGAAAAAACTAGTTGTGAAATGTAAAAAAATAATCAAATGAATTGACCTGTTTGCAGAATTGTTAGTGCTGACCTAACTTGGTATTGTACGGTAGCAGAAGGTGTCTGTCAAAAATGATTTTGGCTTCAAAGCAGTTATGATTCAGTGCCACTTATCTTCAACAATTTGATAGCAGGGCTAGTGGTGTATTGAGGACACTCCTGACTCAGGAAAATAAACCTTCATCAGGAATGTTTTAGAAGGATACTTTTCTGTCTATTCACTGTGGTGGGAGAACCTCCACCTAGCTTATCCAGGAGAGGTGTGAAGGCAAGAAAATACTGGTTTAAAATAATAGATCCCTGTTTTATCCCCACTTGAATCATTAATTGATCCAACTAGAGATTTTTTTCTCTATCTGCCCTACCTCTCTCAGTGGGTTTAAGGTGACCATTCTATAAAAATATAACTGATGAAGTGGGAAGAGAGAGGAAATATGACGAAGTCAGATAACACAGCTGAGATTTTGATAATTGATTGTAAATGCGTGAATAATGCTTCTTAGCGAAAAGAAGATAGCTATGTGGGCAAAGCAAAGCTATCTAATATATAGCCAAAGGCAGTCAGAATGATGAAGGAGAGATTAAAAACTACAAATGGTAATGACTGCAGATACCATACATTAACTACAGAGATTGGATAATTACACTCAAGGGTCAGGATAGCAAAAGTGATACACATGCCTGCTTCGTGGATGCCCCTTGCTGCCAGGAAAGACATGGAATAAATGGGCACAAGCAGAACATGAATATTTTTCTCATTAGAATTGCTAATTATATTGAAAATAAAAGTTTAAAAGAATTATTAATTATCAGATATTGATTATAAAATACACTATCATATTAATTACTACTATCACCACCACTGAACTGACTAGGGACCTCGTCACTGTATTATAATCTATAAGTATTATCTTATTTAATGAGTGTGATAGCTCTAAATTTACATATGAATGCTTCCATGTTGCTCATGAGGAAATTGAGGCATTGAGAGTCAATAACTTGTTCAAAGTCATCTAGCTAGAATAGGGTAGAGCCAGGACTTTAACTCAGTCTGTTGAACTCCAAGCACAGACCCTTTAAATTTTATGAGATGTAATGAGGGAAGTAACCTGAGCTATACAACTTCAGGAAAAATATATTTCTGTGGGCTAGGTTTGAGATAACATTTTGCCCATCCCTGTGAGTCTGAGTCCTTGAGTCAGTAGAATCTCAAGATACTGAAAGCCGTGTTCTTCTGACCTCATGATATCTCATGGCCCTTTGACTCTTGTTCACTGAATGGAAGAATGAAAGAAACCAATGCTGTGTATGTTGTGTATTATAGATCTCTTCACAGAGTAATAAAAGCACAACCATAGAAAAGAGTAGTTCTGCATCTAAAGCAGAGACTGCTGACCTGAGAAACCCAAAACAACATATATTACAAAGGAAATCATCATGCATTTTAGATGGGCGTTATTGTTTGCTAACGTGTTGTCTAGGACTTAAGGTAGAATAAAAAATGTACTACAAATAGATTCAAATCATATCCAATGAAAGGACAGAACAGGGGAGGGAGTGATTCTAAATGGTCCAGAGTTAGCATAAAAGGTAGAATCATAGGAGTCTTCTAGAAGATGGAATCACTGGATCTGACATTTGAAGGACGTGTAAAATTTCTAGAAGCAGACAAAACAGGCAGTGATATGGTAGAGCTGGTTTATGAGAATGGAATGTGCATGTCTCTTCCCAACTCTTTGTCCAATGACATCAAATTGGTAGCTTGAAATTAGCCATAACGAGACTATTTACAGCATGGAAATGGGTAAACATTACAAATCAGTACCAGCACACCAGTAAAGATAAGTTAGAAGTCCCTTGTAGTTAGAGATGCTGGGAAGTGTGAGTGTACATTAGGAGAAATCAAGTGACATAAGATATCTGGAGGAAAATCAGGATGGATGAAGCTGGCAAGATGGAATTGAGCCAGATTGCAGGAGTCCTTGAATGCCAAGCCAAGGAATCTTGATTTTATTTTATTGGCACTGGACCCATCCAAAAATGTTTTGATATAATCCCATTTGTATTGTAGACTCATAATTCCAGTGCCAGAACCACGATTGGATTTAAAAAGTGAGGGATTGCAAGTGGGAAACTACTTAGTAGGCTATAGTAGTAAATAATATAACAGAAAGCTGATAGAGATTTGGACAGAGCTGTAAGTTACAAGACAGAGAAAAGAGTAGACAGAAATGATATGGATAAACCCTTAGAAAACTTGACAAAAGATTGAATGAGATTTATTGGGGTAATGTAGAGGGGTGTCAGTATTATCAAAGTTATTTGCTTTGGGGACTGAGAGGTGATAGTGTCATTTACAAAAATAGGAATAAAAGAGAGAAGAGTTGTGGGCATGTGAGATTTGAAGATGTTTTGGTCATTAAGATATTCTAGTCTAGATCTCCAGAGAGACGTCAGACACAGAGATGGTAAAGGCCAACTGAATAACATTCTTTGTATTGAGGATTATAAAATTAAAGTAAAAGTTATGTTTTCTCCATCATGCAATTTGCAATCTGGGGGAGGGGATGTCACAATACACCAACACAATAATTTAGATACTAAATGGCAGGGTAAAATAAATGCCAACACAATAGCATCAGTTGATAAGCACAAAAGGACTGGAGAAAGGGATTGATCAATGGGCTGAACAGTTTCATTTTGCCTCTCCAGATTGATTTTCTGGCTTCTCCACTCTGCTATGTGGACAGGGAAACTGTAAGGCCTGGGTCATGTCAATGAGCTCCTTTGTTTTCTGGCTTACAGTGAGTTTGGCAAATGGAAGGCGTCAAGAAGAGATCCCAGGAGAGGGAGACTGGAATATTTATTCCCGTGATTCCCTTCATGCTAGGTCACTACAGATTGGCTGCATCCCTCCCTACAGCACAGCTCCATACTGGTATATTTGGGGGTTCCAATAACTGCTCTCCCCTCTTGCCCCTGAATGGGTAGAGCTATCAAAGCTCAAACATGGACTTAGCCTTGAAATTCCATATGCTTCATTGCACAGATGCCTCCTAAACCCTGGAAGGGACCCTAGCAATGTGCTGATATGGTCATATGTTGCTTGGATACTTTGCTAAAATAAAGTCTTGTAGTAGGCAGGATTCTAAAAGTGATCCCCAAGATTTCATGCCCTATTTCCCAGAACCTGTGACTATGATGAGATATGATGATGCTATGTTATATGTCACAGTTTATTTTAAGATAGGAAGATTATCTTGGTAGGCTTATCTAATCACATGAGCTCTTAGAAGTGGAGAGCTTTCTCCGACTGGGGGCAGAAGAGAAGGTCAGAGGAATCTGAAGCATGAGAAAGACGATGTTCCACAGCTGGCTTGGAGATGGAGAGTGTTGAGAAATAATGCAGGCAACTTTAAAAAGGTAACAGAGTCTCCAAGTTGACAGCCATCAAGGAAACGAAGCCCTTAGTCCTATAGCTGCAAGGAACTGCATTTGGCCAACAAACTGAATAAACTTGAAAGCAGATTTCTCCTAGAGCTTTAGGTGAGGAATCAGCCTGGCACTGTGAGTTCAGTCTTCTCATGCCCTGAGCAGAGAACCCAGCCACATGGTACTGGGTTTCTGATTTATGGAACTGTGAGCTAATAAATAGGTATTGTTTTAAGCTTCCAAGTTGGTGGTAATTTGTTAGGCAGCCACAGAAAACTAATACAGATATTACAATTCATATTGAATGAGACTGATATCTCCTTCTACTCTAACTTTATTTTTTGTCACATTTCCCTTTGTATCTGATAATATGCAGTATTTCTCCAGTGGGAAATTAGAGGATCTGACTCAGGGGAACTTGCATTGAATATACTTAGTTACTTAGATACTAAGTCTCAACTTGGGATATAATTTTACATGATTTGCAGTCACTTTAATGATCCACTCTACTAGTTCACCTGGCATCACCACATGGAAATGCATCACCAGAGACTGAACTGCCACATGTCCTTCAGTACAAAAGGACCTGGGTCCTGGTGGAAAAGTAACATTTGAAATATGCAGTGCCAGAAGCTAATCTGTGAAAAATTCTTCCAAATTTTTATAGGACACGTGTAAAAAGAAAAGTGGTAAACATTTTCCCAGCTTTCAAAATAATTCTGAACATTTATGTGACATTACCTAAAACAAGTTATAAAATTAAAGTTAATCCTAAAAAGAAACTTCAAGTTTTCCCAATTTTGATTTAAATTGTTAAAATATGCATGACATTACCAACAACAACTTACGTAGCAAACCACTGTCATTTGAGGAGGCAATCAGAGTATGTAGCCAAAAATGTAGGGCAAAAGTGTTATAGTACTTCATTAAGCAATTAATATGTCTATATATGTTTTTAGATTTTATAGTATTTTGTGGTAGTTTTATCTAAACTTATGTTATTGTAATGTATTTTCTCATTTGAAAGCATTCATTTGCATTATTAATTTTGTATTTGGAATTTTGTATCCTTTTTTCTGAAACAGAGAAGTAATATGAGTAAATGAATAGACATCAGATCCCACAAACCCTGGACCTGCTCCATAAGTCTCCTCCTGTTACTAGTCTTGAGATACTACACTATTTCTTGTTAGTGTCCCTGAACTTGCCTACAACTTGGTAAAAAGTGCTTCATTAAGTTGACCTCAAAGTTCACCATGAAGTGTCCCATCAATTTCTACATGGGACTCTTCCAGTTGATACCCTCAGGGTTGTTTTGGCAACCTTGAAAAATGGTTGGGCTCTCATGGTAAAGAGAAACAAGAAGGAGACTATTTTGGTCAAGAGAGCCGCGAAAGCTAAGGAAAGTACAGAGCATCCCAAGCTGACTGGAGCAGTAGTGGCATTCACTCTGGGAATTAGCCACATGCATATTAAAATTGATCATTTTAAAGTTCCATACCCATAAGTCAAACTCTGCAAAATTTGGCCAATACTACTATTTTTGCCTCTGGTCTGTGTAGTCTTATATTTTATTCTCATTTAGTATTGATCTTGGAGACAATAAGTATTAACAGATTCCAGTGCTTCTTTCTGCTAAGTTGGGTGAAAATCTAAAAACTTATTGGAAGAATCAAGATAGCATTTGCCATTTTATGTGTGTGTGTATGTGATATATATGTGTGTGTGTGCATATATATGTACATGTGCACACATACCAGATGGGATCACACCACTACAGGGGCCATTTCACAAAGCCTAAATTAGACCTCTCAGTGGGCCACAGAGGGTGCTGTTTCCTTAAATTATGGCTGACATTTTTGGAATCTTTGCAAAGGGTGCTAAAGGGAATGGCCGGAAAAGTTTAACCAATCCTTAGACAGGGCTGTTTGTTAAAATAGAAATGCCCTGATAATGGCATTAGTACCCCTTGGTTCTGAAAAAAAACCTCATGTTCAGTGCAGAAAACTTGAAAAATAGAAGAAAATAGAAAGAAAAATATAATAAATATAATTACCTATCAACATTTTACCATATTCCTTTAAAATATGTTTTTCTGTACATATCTACATTTTAGATGACATTATCCTGCAAATACTCTTTATACCCTCCTTTTTCACTCAGAATTGTTTTTCTGTGATCACAAATATTCTTCTCTACCCACTTTTAACAACTTCTATTGCTTTGCCTGCTACAACAGTTAAACATGACTATGTTAGAAAATGTAGAAATAGATCAGTAAAAAAGAAAGAAAATAGAAAAGAAGCCACAATATCCAGAATTATTATCAATCTTGTTATTAGTGACAGTTTCTGTTAACATTTTGATATAGTGTAATTTTTAATGGTTGTTCCATGTTTCATCATATGGATACAATGTAATTTAATAAAGGAATTCTGTACATTAGATATTAAGTGGTTTTCAATTAGGTTGTTTTCAGTGTTCAGTTTTTTGCTGTAATATATAAGCCTAAGATGAACATTTTTATTCATCCACATTTATATCTGTATATAAATGTTTGTATGTGTATGTGTATATATGTGTATGTGTGTGTGTATATATGTGTGTGTGTATATATATGTGTATATGTTTATTTCCTTAGGATGTATTCCACTTTTAATACTTGACATGTTTTAATACTGTAGAATCCTAAAATGATAAATGGCTCTTAATTATCCAGGTGCTCAGGGCTTTGCAACCTTCCTCAAAGAATAAGCTGCCTGGGGCAGCACTGGAACAAAGAGCCAATGATTTTCAAGAAGCATAATACAGTGTGTCTTAAAGTCTAATTATATATAATCTATTACCAAACATGTAGCTGACGTTCTAAAATGTTTTCCTTAGTATATTTAAATTATGTATGTAGAAAATAATCGTATTTTTTTTCTGTAAAACTCCTTCCTTTTTTTTTGTCTGTCCTATTCCTGCCATCCTTAATGTCTAGTTAAATAGTTTATAAAACAATCTTATGTTGCAGAATACTTAGAACCTAAGGACCCTTGCTCCAAACAAAAGCACACATATATTTACTGTTTCCAAGCCCAGAGGCTTTCAGAGTCATGTTTCTCTTTAGTACTTCACTAATTTTGAATAAACCCCATCCTTCATGAATGTGAATAAATTTCTCTCCATATGTATTTTGGGGCCTCTTTTGGGAATTTATCTACTTTCCCTGGTTGCTGTTTATCAACCACTTCTCTAGATGTCATCAGTCTCTTCTTACAGCTTGAGAACATCTCTTCATACTGCTGCCACTCTTTGTAGTTTCCTTTGACCCAGGCCATGACAGAGGCCTTCTGTTAGTTTGCAATAGCTAGACATAGAGACATTATAGTACAGAGATGAAGGAGAAATGAAACTGATTATTGGAAAGAATTGCTGTAAAATTGAATAACTGTGACTCCCATGGAAGGTCCTATGATAGTCATCTCTCATTTATCAGCTCCAGTCCACAGGTGCCAGTTGGCCCGTATGGATTAGAGACCCCAATCTAGTCTTCTCAACTCTGATTCTAGACTCAAATATCCCTTTCTTTTTTTTTTGGAGGGGGGAGTTCAGGAGTGAAGGATGTGGTCGTCAGTGAAAATATAATAAACTTTTCAGGGGTACAGCTGTATGCCTCACAAATGATGTTTTTATATTCAGAATGCTTGGCCTGAAGCATTTAGAATATGTCATTGTCTCAGTGTTTTCTGAGAACAATGGGTAGATGCTTGCCAGAAATAGCTATGACTAAATGATTTATTACAGTGATATCCCAAAACAAAGAATACACCTGCATGAAAAACAAATTCTAGCTTCAACATCGAATGCAGAAAAGATTTTGATATCCTTTTCCATGCTATCATTTTTATAAGTTCAATGATAATTTGAATAACTCACCTACAACAGCTAAAATAAATTGCTGACAGATTTAAAAACCTATTTGTCTCAATCACACAACTACCTCATTGGACTGAATATTTTAGAATACTTAAACTCACCTCTCACCAGCTCCAATTACAAGCTCCATCTCAACTTCTTTTTATTTTATTTTATTTTTCTGACCTGTACTGATGCCTCCTTCTTCTGAAAAATGCCCAGCTAACATATGATTATTTGCACAGGTGTGTTATTAGATATTACTCTTATTTCACAAATATTGGTCTAGATTTTTGTTTAATTGGAAACTCTTTGAAGGGAAACATCTTGTTTTTACTCTTATTTTTAGCAATGCCAAATGCATCATCCAATAAATGCTTCACTGTGTTTTCTTACATCAAAGATGCTATTGATTGTGAGACTTCAACATTGATTTAATAAAAGCTTTTTAGAAAACAAACAAAAAATTAACTGCCTTAAATGTACACATTGATTGGTAAACTCATCCCAATTTTAGAAGCATTAATTTGAAAATGGAGGGAATAAATAAGTGCATCTTAGGTAGAGGAAATGTGGGGTGGTAAAATGTGGACTATCACACTTCTGAGGACCTAAATTATAACCGCAAGTGTAAAAATCTTTCCAGAGTAGACATGCTTAATCTAGGGTTAATGACTGGGAATCAGAGGATATATCAACTGAACTGAAATTATAAGCACAACTGTATTGGTATGTATGTATAGTGATTTTTCTTAGGAAAGGATCAACATATTTCATTAGCCTCTTAAAAACTTTACTGACCTCAACATTCCTAAGGTCAACTAACCTAGAGCACCCCTTGTGAGCCATCATGCAGTCTGTGTTAGAATATCTCTCTGAGTAGGTTCATGTAATCATTCAATGCTTCTAAGAATTAAATTACAGTGGCAGCACCACAAAGCCACTATAGCCAGGTTACCTCTCTAGATTCCTCCCGTCTGAGCAGAGCATCTCTGAAAGAAAGGTAGCAGCTTCAGTCAGGGGCTTATAGATAAAACTCCCATCTCCCTGGGACAGAGCACCTGGGGGAAGGGGCAGCTGTGGGTGCAGCTTCAGCAGACTTAAACATCCCTACCTGCCAGCTCTGGAGAGAGCAGACGATCTCCCAGCACAGCATTCAATCTCTGCCAAGGGACAGACTGTCTCCTCAAGTGGGTCCCTGACACCTGTGCCTCCTGACTTGGAGACACCTCCCAGCAGGGGTTGACAGACACCTCATACAAGAGAGCTCCAGCTGGCATCTGGTGGGTGACCCTCTGGGACGAAGCTTCCAGAAGAAATAGGCAGCAATCTTTGCTGTTCTGCACCCTCCGCTGGTGATACCCAGGCAAATAGGGTCTGGAGTGGACCTCCAGCAAACCTGCAGCAGAGGAGCAGAGGTGCCTGACTGTTAGAAGGAAAACTAAAAAACAGAAAGGAATAACATCAACCTTAACAAAGAGGACATCCACACAAAATTCCCATCCAAAGGTCACTAGCACTAAAGACTAAAGGTAGATAAATCCACGAAGATGAGGAAAAACCAGCACAAAAAGGCTGAAAATTCCAAAAACCAGAATGCCTCTTCTCCAAAGGATAACAACTCCTCACCAATAAGGGAGCAAAGCTGGACAGAGAATGAGTTTGATGAATTGACCAAAGTAGGCTTCAGAAGGTGGGTAATAACAAACTCCTCTGAACTAAAGGAGCATGTTCTAATCCAATGCAAGAAAACTAAGAACCTTGAAAAAAGGTTAGAGGAATTGCTAACTAGAATAACCAGTTTAGAGAAGAACATAAACGACCTGATGGAGCTGAAAAACACGTCATGAGAACTTTGTGAAGCATACACAAGTATCAATAATTAATTGATCAAGCAGAAGAAAGGATGTCAGAGATTGAATATCAACTTAATAAAATAAAGTGTGAAGACAAGATTAGAGAAAAATGAATGTAAAAGAATGAACAAAGCCTCCAAGAAATATGGGACTATGTGAAAAGACCAAACGTACATTTGATTGGTGTACCTGAAAGTGATAGGGAGAATGGAGCCAAGTTGCAAAACACTCTTCAGTATATTATCCAGGAGAACTTCCTCAAATTTGCAAGACAGGCCAACATTCAAATTCAGGAAATACAGAGAAGACCACTAAGATACTCCTTGAGAAGAGCAACCCTAAGACACATAATTCTCAGATTCACCAAGGTTAAAATGAAGGAAAATATGTTAAGGGCAGCCAGAGAGAAAGGTCTGGTTACCCACAAAGAAAAGCCCATCAGACTAACAGTGGATCTCTTTGCAGAAACCCTACAAGCCAGAAGAGAGTAGGGGGCAATATTCAACATTCTTAAAGAAAAGAATTTTCGACCCAGTATTTCATATCCAGCCAAACTAAGCTTAATAAGAGAAGGAGAAATAAAATCCTTTGTGGACAAGCAAATGCTGAGAGATTTTGTCCCCCTGAGGCCTGCCTTACGAGAATTCCTGAATGAAGCACTAAATATGGAAAAGAAAAACTGGTACCAGCCACTGCAAACACATACCAAATGTAAAAGCCATCGAAATTATGAAGAAACTGCATCAACTAATGTGCAAAATAAACCGCTAGCATCATAATGACAGGAACAACCTCACAATAACAATATTAACCTTAAATTTAAATGGGCTAAATGCCCCAATTATAAGGCACAAAGTGGCAAATTGGATGAAGAGTCAAGAGCCATCAGTGTGCTGAATTCAGGAGACCCAGCTCACATGCAAAGGCACACATAGGCTCAAAATAAAGGGGTGGAGGAATGTTTACCAAGCAAATAGAAAGAAAAAAAGCAGGGGTTGCAATCCTAGTCTCTGATAAAACAGACTTTAAGCCGACAAAGATTAAAACAGACAAAGAAGCGCATTACATAATGGTAAAGGGATCAATGCAACAAGAAGAGCTAACTATCCTAAATATATATGCACCCACTTACAGGAGTGTCCAGATTCATAAAGCAAGTTCTTAGAGACCTACAAAGAGACTTAGACTCCCACACAACAATAGTGGGAGACATTAACACCACACTGTCAATATTAGACAGATCAACGAGACAGAAAATTAACAAGGATATTTAGAACTTTAACTCAGCTCTGGACCTAGCAGACCTAATAGACATCTATTGAGCTCTCTACCCCAAATCAACAGAATATACATTCTTCTCAGCATCACATCACACTTATTATAAAATCGACCACATAATTGGAAATAAAACACTCCTCAGCAAATGCCAAAGAACGAAAATCATGACAGTCTCTCAGACCACAGTGTAATCAAATTAGAACTCAAGATTAAGAAACTCACTCAAAACTGCACAACTACATGGAAACAGAACAACCTGCTCCTGAATGATTCCTGGGTAAATAACGAAATTAAGGCAAATAGAAATAAGTTCATTGAAACCAATGAGAACAAAAACACAATGTACCAGAATCTCTGGGACACAGCTAATGCAGTGTTTAGAGGGAAATTTATAGCACTAAATGCCCACAGGAGAAAGCAGGAAAGATCTAAAATTGACACTCTAACATCACAACTAAAAGAACTAGAAAAGCAAGAGCACACAAATTCAAAAGCTAGCAGAAGGCAAGAAATAACCAAGATCAGAGCAGAATTGAAGGAGATAAAGACACAAAAAACCCTTCAAAAACGCAATTAATCCAGGAGCCAGTTTTTTGAAAAGATTAACAAAATAGATAAATCCCTAGCCAGAATAATACAGAAGAAAAGAGAGAAGAATCAAATAGACACAATAAAAAATGATAAAAGGGATATCACCACTGATTCCACAGAAATACAAACTACCATCAGAGAATACTGTAAACACCTCTATGCAAATAAACTAGAAAATCTAGAAGAAATGGATAAATTCCTGGACACGTACATCCTCCCAAGGCTAAACCAGGAAGAAGTCGAATCCCTGAATAGACCAATAACAAGTTCTGAAATTGAGGCAATAATTAATGGCCTACCAACCAAAAAGAGCCCAGGACCAGATAGAATAACAGCCGAATTCTACCAGAAGTACAGAGAGGAGCTGGTACCATTTTATTCTGAAACTATTCCAGACAACAAAAGAGGAGAGACTCCTCACTAACTCATTTTATGAGGCCAGCATCATCCTGATACCAAAACCTGGCAGAGACACAACAAAAAAAGAAAATTGCAGGCCAATATCCCTGGCCGATATTGCAGGCCAATATTGATGCAAAAGTCAATAAAATACTGGCAAATCAAATCCAGTAGCACATCAAATAGCTTATCCACCACAATCAAGTCTACTTCATCCCTGGAATATAAGGCTGATTCAACATACACAAATCAATAAATGTAATCCATCATATAAACAGATCCAATGACAAAACCACATGATTATATCAATAGATGCAGAAAAGGCCTTTGATGAAATTCAGCACCCCTTCATGTTAAAAACTCTCAATAAACTAGGTATTGATGGAACATATCTGAAAATAATAAGAGCTATTTATGGCAAACCCACAGACAATATCATACTGAATGGGCAAAAGCTGGAAGCATTACCTTTGAAAACTGGCACAAGACAAGGATGCCCTCTCTCACCACTCCTATTTAACATAACATTGGAAGTTCTGGCCAGGACAATCAGTCAAGAGAAAGAAATTAAGCATATTCAGATAGGAAGAGAGGAAGTCAAATTGTCTGTGTTTGCAGAGAGCCTGATTATTTATTTAGAAAACCCCATCATCTCAGCCCCAAATTTCCTTAAGCTGATAAACAACTTCAGCAAAGTCTCAGGATACAAAATCAATGTGCAAAAATCACAAGCATTCCTATATACCAATAATAGATAAACAGAGAGCTAAATCATGAGTGAACTCCCATTCACAATTCCTACAAAGAGAATAAAATAACTAGGGATACAACTTACTAGGGATGTGAAGGACCTTGTCAAGGAGAACTACAGACCACTGCTGATGGAAATGATAGAGATCAAAAACAAATGGAAGAACATTCCATGTTCGTAGATAGGAAGAATCAATATCGTGAAAATGGCCATACTGCCCAAAGTAATTTATAGATTCAATGCTATCCCCATCAAGCTACCATTGACTTTCTTTACAGAATTAGAAAAAACTACTTTAAATTTCATATGTAACCAAAAAAGAGCCGTATATCCAAGACAATCCTTAGCAAAAAGAACAAAGCTGAAGGCATCACACTACCTGACTTCAAACTATGCTACAAATCTACAGTAACCAAAACGTCATGGTACTGGTACCAAGACAGATACATAGACCAATGGAACAGAAAACAGGCCTTAGACATAACTCCACACATCTACAACCGTTTGATCTTCAGCAAACCTGACAAAAACAAGCAATGGGGAAAGTATTCCCTATTTAATAAATGGTATTGGGAAAACTGACTAGCCATATGCAGAGAACTGAATCTGGACCCCTTCCTTACACTTTATATAAAAATTAACTTAAGATGAATTAAAGACTTAAATGTAAGACCTAAAACCATAAAAATCCTAGAAGAAAACCTAGGTAATATCATTCAGGACATAGGCATGAGCAAAGATTTCATGACGAAGACACCAAAAGCAATCTCAACAAATGCCAACATTGACAAATGGGATCTAATTAAACTAAAGAGCTTCTGCACAGCAAAAGAAACTATCATCAGAGTGAACAGGCAGCCTCCAGAGTGGGAGACAATTTTTGCAGTCTATCCATCCGACAAAGGGGTAATATCCAGAATCTACAAGGAACTTAAACAAATTTATGAGGAAAAAAAAAAAACATCAAAAAGTGGGCAAAGGACATGAACAGACATTTCTCAAAAGAAGACATTTATATGACCAACAAACATATAAAAAATGCTCATCATCACTGGTCATTAGAGAAATGCAAATCAAAACCACAATGGGATATCATCTCATGTCAGTTAGAATGGTGATCATTAAACAGTCAGGAAACAACAGATGCTGGAGAGGATGTGGAGAAATAGGAATGCTTTTACACTGTTGGTGGGACTGTAAATTAGTTCAACCATTATGGAAGACAGTGTGGAGATTCCTCAAGGATCTAGAACCAGAAATACCACTTGACCCAGCAATCCCATTACTCGGTATATACCCAAAGGATTATAAATCATGCTACCATAAAGACACATGCATATGTATGTTTATTGCAGCACTGTTCACAATAGCAAAGACTTGGAACCAACCCAAATGCCTATCAATGATAGACTGGATTAAGAAAATGCGGCACATATACACTATGGAATACTATGCAGCCATAAAAAAGGAGTTCATGTCCTTTGCAGGGGCATGGATGAAGCTGGAACCCATCATTCTCAGCAAACTAATACAGGAGCAAAAACCCAAACACTGTATGTTCTCACTCATAAGTGGGAGTTGAACAATGAGAACACATGGACACAGGGAGAGGAACGTCACACCCTGAGGCCTGTCTGGGGGTGGAGGGGGGCAAGGGGAGTGATGGCATTAGGAGAAATACTTGATGTAAATGATGGGTTGATGGGTACAGCAAACCACCATGACATACATACAACTATGTAGCAAGCCTGGACGTTCTGCACATGTATCGCAGAACTTAAAGTATAATTTAAAAAAAGAATTAAATTATACTTATATAATACCTTAAACCTATACAAATTTAAATTTTTTTTAAAAGAACACTTTGCTAGCCTTACCTAACATTTTCTGATATATACTCCTTGCTCCTGGTTCACAATATCTATTTTTTAAAAATGTTTTTTATAGGTAATGATTATTGATTAGTATCTTGGTTGATATAGGTTGGCTTACTAATGTAAGAAAGACCACTTTGAATAATATGAAATCTGACTGATTATTATTTTTTTCCAGTGAATTTTAAATTTTGTTATATTTTTTTCTTTCTGATTTAAGATGTAAACCATTTAAGAAGTAAGCTAATTTGGGGAAGGAACGTCATATAGTTAGTGCTCAATAAATGTTAACTGAGTGAGTTAAATAAATCATGAATGTATAAGTGAATGAAAGAGAAAATAACTGAAATTCATGGAATTTGAATTTATGAATGAATTAATTATGTAGATTATAGAAAACTAAAAACATGTAGGTTAAGGTCCTGGGTTTTATATATTTAAGCTATTGAAATTCCCCTCTGGACTATGCCAACATTATTTATTATCACAAACAATTACAATGTAAGAAGTCCACTCCTTTTGAAGGTAGATGCATCCAACCCTCCATCCTCTCATTATGCATTCATCCATTCCACAAGCATTTACTGAATTTCTTTGTCGGTGCACATCTTAGGTGAAGGAAATATGATATGGTGAAATGTGTTAGACCCTGGAAAAAAATGATGTAGAAGAAACACCCATGCTCCTGGTCAATAACTACCACAAAAATTACTAGGACCACAGAATTTTCCAGTTAAGAAACTCTAGTGATTACATTTGTTCAACTTACTCATCTTACTGAGACCCTGAAAAAGATATAACTAGTAGAGAATCTGTGTTCAATAGATATGCAGTCCCTAAAATATAAAACAACGAAAACAGGATGAGGCACACATGATTAAGAAGAATGGAGATCTCAGAGGGTCTCCATCTGAGAAATCCAGAGGAAAGCACCCCTGCTTTCTGGGGAGGGTTTTTTGTTGTTGTTGTTATTTTGGGGAGGGGGAGAATGACCTCAAACTAGGGAATGGCAGGTGTGCGCTCTGAAAGGTAGTCTCTCATTTTTCCGCAGGCCATGGAACTCTTACTCCAGCTATAATTGTGAGCACTTTTAGATGTCACTGGAAAACCAAGTCACATGAAATAATCAACTGAACTTTGCATTTCTTCGAAATACTTGATAGAAATTTTCTTCTTTTATTTATTTTATTTCTTTCCCCTGGCATATTAGAAGCCACCCACTTGGCTCCACATCTTGGGGAAGGATGGGGAAAAAGCTCTGGAGTCTATTAGCAAATTTTTTAAACCATGGACCCCATAAGGCATTGATTGGCAGCAATGTGACTGCGTTTTGCTGTAGTTGCTAATTGATGTTGTTACTTCAAAAGGTGAGTACAGATGGTAAAGCAATTCAAAGCAGAAAATTGACAGTGATGTGTATTTAAAAACATCTTAGAGTTTGGGGTTCTCAGGGAGAAGGGATGCAGGACGTGAAGCAAGAAAGGGTTCTAGAGACCCTGGGTCCTGTTCAGCCACTCCAAAATTACCCAGAAAAGAGGAAATGAACAAAAGAGAGGGAATTAACTTTTGATATCATTAGAGCATGTCAAATTTGTCAAATATCTCAGTATAAATTCTTTATGAGCATCAGTAGCTAAGGTCAAATTCATCTATTCATTTATTTATTCATTTACCAAATTGCAGTGAAAACTTGCTATGTGCCAGGTATTGTACCGAGTGCTGGGTATTGAGTAGTGAGGAAAATAGCCCTGGCACTTCTGGAGTTTAACAGTGTAGCTTATGACTTCCCTCTTTATTATTTTAAAAACCATTTTCTGGGATAGGCAAGATGGGTTTATTGCCAAGCAGGGCCAGAGGCAAATATTGTGTGCAAATGGATCTATGTGGAAGTTCATCCCAGAAATCCCAGTGAGGGGATGGGAGAGTGAGACAAGAAAGGGAGGTAAGCTAAGAAGGGGCTTTTAAATGAGTACGTCATTAGTGTGGGCAAATGGGGCTCAGTCCTCTGGGGGAGACCCTCTGAGACCCTCTGAGAGACTGTGTAGAATGCATCTCAGAATTGAAAATACCTGAGATAGACCGGGTACAGTGGCTCACGCCTGCAATCCCAGCACTTTGGGAGGCTGAGGCAGGTGGATCACTTGAGGTCATGAGTTCGAGACCAGCCTGATCAACATCGTGAAAGCCATATCTCTAATAAAAATACAAAATTAGCCATGCGTGGTGGCAAGTGCCTGTAATCCCAGCTACTTGGGAGGCTGAGGCAGGAGAATTGCTTGAACCTAGGAGGCAGAGATTGCAGTGAGCTGAAATGGCACCATTGAACTCCAGCCTGGGCAATAAGAGTGAGACTCATCCACCAATTCCTGTCCCCCATTGGTTGCAGTTGCTTGTGAGTCATGAATTCTCTGGCACTTTCAGTATACCTTGCATGCTGCCATGTGCAGAGAATACTCTCAGGGAGAGAGATACAGGAAGCCACAGGAGTATCCGGGAACTATTTGGTAAGACTCAAGAACACATGGGCAGGGTACTGCCTACCACAAAGATTATGTCCATTTTATAGGAAAGAAAACTGAGGCTTGAGAGGTTACCCAGCTAATAAGTATTAGAGTTAAGACTAGAAACTAATACTCTTCTACTGCACCCCGATCCTAAAACAGGAAGCCGACCTCTGAAACATGCTTCCCTTCTCTACCAGTCCCAGATGGAAAGGCTTGGCTGTAAGTGTCTAAATGACAATGGAGCAATATCTCTGAAGAGAGCTGAAGATAGGTTGGATTTTTGGTCCAGAAATTAGGCTGACATCAGATGGGACCTAATGGGCTTTCATACCAAGTCCTTTCTTGTCCATGGTGACTGAGTGAGCAGACCCGGGTTCTGAGCCCTTTGTCGGCATGGGATGAGGCTGGGAGGAAAGAATAAACAAACTTTCTTTTTCACTCTGAAGGCTTATAAAGCCTAACTGGAAGCATACAATGTTAAAAACAGCTTAGTGTCCTGGAAATTCATTGTGTCAAGTGACTGGGTCTAGTTTTGGCTTGCTTGTGCAAGCCACTTAACCTCCAAGGAGCAAGAATCCACTTCATATTTATAAACATGAAATATATCTATCTCACAGGATTGTTGTTCAGATTGTCATGTGATTAAATGACATACTATGTGTGTCTTAGCCTGGGTTTGCTAGACAATAGGGCCTAAAGAACAGTGTATGTGCTGACACATACTTCACATGCTAACCTGTGAGTGAGAGTGGGAGAAAAACACAATTGAGTGCCTCAGAACAGTCTGGAAAGTAGAGGAAGAGTGAGCAATGTATCTGCTGGCCCCCTGTCTGTCTCAAGTTTCCCACTGTAGAAGGTTATCCTTTGGAAGTTAACTCCCCGTATTTCTGGGTTGTTTCACCAGCCCTCCTGGCAGCTACTGGAGAAACAGAGTAGTCATTTGTCCAGGGTGGAGGGATAGAGCCTGGCTAATGAGTCCCTGTGATTGTCACCCTCAGGGAGGCTGTGAGGACCAGCCATGTCAGAAACAAAGCAAAGGTGGATGTGGTCAGGGCCTTAGGACCGTCAGGCCTTTATAGGAAAAGCTTGGTCACCTCTGTATGCTTGGAGAGGGCCCAGAAGCTGCAATAAAAGGTTTAAATGAACAGAAAAGGATTTTACTTATGATTGTCCTCTTCCCACCCCTCCTTCTCTCTAATAAAAATAAAATCTAGTTATTGAGATATCATATTAAGTGTATAAGAAAGGAACCAAGTTAAATGCCTAAGAATTGAGATGGTATTAAATGCATAATGTTCAATGTGTATACATTAAACAATGTATGTGCATCTAGTAGATACATAAACAATGTATATGCATTTAATATATACATTAAACAGTATATGCATTTACTATACATGTTAAAATGTATATGTATTTAGCATATACATTCAAAATGTATATTCATTTAGTATACACATGAAAAATATCTATACAATTATTAAATTTTTAAAAATGTAGAAAGAAGCATCAGCTAAAACTAGACCCAGAAGTTATCAATGTTCAAGTGATAGAATTATGGTTCGTTTTGATTTTCTGCCTTGTGCCTATTTGTCAATTTATTTACAATGTCAATTTATTTATTTATTTATTTACAATGCACTGGCCTTTTTGTTTAACAAAAACACTTTTTTTCCCCTGCAGGACTAAGTATAAAAGAAAAAGAAATAAATAAAAAAGATGAAAATATTTAAAAATACATAGAAACTTTCATAATGGTAAAAATCAGAGTCCAGTAAACTGTTTATGTGAAGAGGGTGGTTGGTTAAGGAACCTGACTTCTTTCTCCTAAATATCTCCTTTTCTGGCACCTTCTCCATTAGATTATTATAATCTCTACTACACTGGGCCCCATAAAACAGGGAGGGAGCCTCATTCCTCCTTAAAAACTGCAAATGCATGAATTGAAACAATTTTTCTTGTTTTCCTTTGCTCAGCTGAGACAGGCTGACATTTTCAAAAGAACTTTAATACTCACAGAACAAAAAAGCAATAATTACAGAAAATACAAAAGGCATAACAGTTGACATGTTTAAAATACATGCTTCTAGTCCTCTAAAGTGTCCGGCTAGTTCCTTGTAGAAAGGAAAGCAGCACAGGTGGCCCCTCCTGGAGGCTTGCCTAGTTTCCCTGAAGTGGGCACCACTGAATTTCTATCACCTAGAATTGGTCATAGAGTAAGTAGTTCCCTATTAGTCAAGGGTAAAATATCACTTGCCAAAGCTCTACCTGTCTGAGTCCTTTTCATTTCGTTCTCCTCCAGGTGAAGTTATGGTTCATCCAGGAATTACTGAGAAGATGAGAAACCTCACCTTTGCCAGTTTAGCAAGACCTCACACCATAGACACACACACATAGACACACACATACACACACTTGCAGAGAAGTGGCCAGTTAAAGTCCATTCATTACTGAAACACAGTATGAAAGTTCATGACATGCCCATATGTCAAAATCTGGATATGTACAGTGACAGAATATATTCAGGGTTATTTACCTCAATGTATGAGCTAGAAATCCAGGAAGCATCAAAATCCATAGCCTCTCAATTTTATTTTTTCCCTGATTATGCTGTTGAATCCTCCTGTGATACCACTGCCCATTTCCTTGCTTCCAAGAAATGTTCTCCATATACCCTAAGAAGTGATTCCTCTCTCCACGGACACAATGAAATCTTGCCTACATCTCCCTTGTAGCTTGTACCATAAATCTGATCAGTGCTGAAACTAATTTTTTCCTGTCTTTTGTCTCCGTAAGCAGCTTCAGGGGAGGGGTTATTTTTTTTTTTCATTGTCATATCCTCTATCCAGGTTTTTAAAAGTGTCTTATATGTGGAAGAGTTGTTGAATAATAAGTGTATTTTAGTAATTATAGAAAAGATCTAAAGAGATCAATCTAGGATTGATAGGTAGAAGTTACTAGGAGACCAATTTATACTCTACTTAAAAAAGAACTTTCTCAGTCTAGGCCAGGTGTGGTGGCTCACGCCTGTAATCCCAGCACTTTGGGAGGCCAAGGCAGGTGGATCACGAGGTCAAAAGATTGAGACAATCCTGGCCAACATGGTGAAACCCTGTATCTACTAAAAATACAAAAAATTAGCCGGCGTGGTGGCAGGCGCCTGTAGTCCCAGCTACTCGGGAGGCTGAGGCAGGAGAATCATTTGAATCTGGGAGGTGGAGATTGCAGTGAGCCAAGATTGCGCCACTGCACTCCAGCCTGGCGGCAGAGCAAGACTCCATCTCAAAAAAAAAAAAAAAAAAAAAAAAAAAAAAAAGAACTTTCTCAGTCTATATTGCATAATATTGCAATGGACTGTTCTGGAAAATACCACTGAGTGTATTCTAGGACTGCTTTGGGAGAATATCATAAAAGGGATTCAGGCAAGGGATGAAAGATTAAACTACATGTCCTCTAAAATTCCTACCAGATTTATCATCCCAACATATCTAAGTTCAAATGGAGGCAAGAAATGTCACTGGAATATGTTTTGATCATCTGCTAAGGCCGTCAAATGAGCTAAGCTATTTCTTCATCATGCATATCCATCATTATCTGTTTTTCTGTTTCCTACCTAACCCTCCTTTCTTGACTATATCTGTTAGGCTATATTAAATTTCATCATAAGAGTTAAAAAAGCATTACCAGCCCATTGAAGAGTAACTGACACCTCTTGAAAATCCATGACATACGTGTGTGTGTGTTTTATTTGGGGATAATTTGATTCTGAATTAATACATTTGCTATGTTTCTCTGCCCATTCTTCCCTTAAAAGGCTCGTTTCCTGAAACTGGGCCTTGGTTTCTGAGCATTGCCTTGTTCTACTGGCTAGCCTACCTGTGTTACTGAAATCTTTTTGCAGCATCCAAATTACTTTCTCTGAACCCAATTTATACAGTGACAGATGGGGGATTCCAAAAGGGAAAGTTTCCATTCATATCCAGCAAATCATCTTTGTGGGAAGAAAGACGCAAACTTGGTGATGTACACAGAAATTTTACTTCTGGAAAGTCTCAACTTTTATTTTTTAATTATTTCTCTCTAAAGTAGCTGGGCCCAGAATAAGTTCATATCTTACTATTTCCAGACATTCAAATGACCATTAGTAAATGATGATGAATTTACCTCACTAAGCGATATTACATAATTGGTTTTCATTTTCTTCCTATCTCGCTTTTTGAATGTGTTTACCATTCATGTCTCAAGCACTACTTGATAAGAACATAATTCATTTCAAAAAATTAACTGCCCAATTTCTGATTTTTTCTCTTTTAAGAAAATATATGTTTATGGAGTGACGTTTGTTTCCAACCATTGTATATATGAAATTTTTAACTTAAATGATTTATTGTTAGTTCAATGTCCTTGCATGTTAACCTATTTTTTAAATTTATTTTTGTTGTTTTTAACAAATACAGCATAATGTTTTGCCTGTTTGACATGAGCATGAGGAGAATCTTAAGTTTAAAAATGCCTTGAACAAAGTGTAACATAGCATATGTTAAAACTCTGTGGAAAAGTAGCTCCTGGGAATACAACATGGCTGCTGAGGAGCGGAAACTGAGGCCCAGAGAGGGTAAGTGATTTCAACAGAATGACACAGGAAGTTAGTGAACAGTAATAATAATGATTGCAATTTTTATTGTGCATTCATGATGTTCTAGGCACTCTTCTAAATGTTTATCATTATCTACTAATTTAATTCAATAAGCAATTTTATGGGTTTGTTGCTATTATTAATAACAGATGAGAAAAAACAACGTATAGAAAAGTTAAATATTTTGCATAAGGTTACAAAGCTAGTAAGTGATGGAGGCAGGATTTCAACTCAGACAGAATGGTTCCCAAACTTTGCTCTTACACATTATGTTGCTTTTTTTGTCAGAAATACGTGGACTCACTTTATGCATAGTCTATAAATGTCTGCATATACATAGGAGAGAAATACACACACACACACACACACACACGCGTATAGCCTACATGTACATTGTTCTCTTTCGTTTGCAAAGCTCTGCCTCTAAACAGGGAAAGGATGACTAACAGTTCCTTCTGGTTGGTTGATTACCGTAATACAAATTCCTACAAATGGAAAACCATTGCCCTAGCTAATCTTAACTTCCCTACATCAGTAGCTATTTCAAGAAAAAGCTATTCCCATCTGTTATAGAAACATATTCAGTGACAGCACACATCTCCTTATCCTAGTACCATCCCATTTCAGTGCAATGGTGAAAACAGCCTGATTTTCTTCTTTAATTCTGGAAAGCCTCTCTAAGCCAAAACTTGTGAAGAAACTCAGTACTTTCTTGGTTGTAATCTACAAAAAAAATGACTATAACCTTTGTAGCTCCTTCTAAATTCACCTGAATAATCAGATGTATGTAAAAATCAAATCTTATTTTTTTGTGCCTTTCTCAGAATATAATGGACACATATTCCTTTTTCTCTACTCAGCATGTTTTTCCTTTGGGGGACTGTTCCATCCTCATCTGGTGGATTGTTATTCATATAATCCCATCTCATTTGTGGTAGAAATGGATTCCTGTACCAAGATGGCTAATCAGTAGGTCCTACTTTCTTGTATGTTGAGACTGTTCAAGGATAGGTGCATGGTCAAAAGTAAGACAGAGTTTTGTGCTGAACTTTTGCTTAAGACATTGAGAAAGAGAATTCTCTTGAGTACAATTTTCCTTCGTCTGCAGAAGGATTGATTACAGGACTCCCAAAGATACCAAAAATCCACAGATGCTCAAGTCCCTTATAAAAAATAGTGTGGTATTTTCATATAACTTATACCCTCCCTCCTACATACTTTAAATCATCTCTAGGCTATAGTCCCAAATATAATATAAATACTATGCAAATAATTGTTATACTGTATTTTATTGGTATTTTAATTGTCATATTATTATTTTTTATGTTTTTTTCTGAATATTTTAAAACTGTGATTAGTGAAAACTGTGGTTGGCAGAACCAGTTGGTGGATTGTATTTCTAGGTAGGAAGATAATGGGATTTCTGAGAGTCTTCGTTGGCATGTGAAATGAGTCTGCCTGAGGCTTAAGGCAAAAAAGGGCTGGGTGTGGTGGCTCACACCTGTAATCTCAGCACTTTGGGAGGCCGAGGCAGTTGGCTCACCTGAGGTCAGTTTAAGACGAGCCTGGAAAACATGTTGAAAACCTATCTCCAAAATTAGCCAAGTGTGGTGGTGCATGCCTGTAATCTTAGCTACTCGGGAGGCTGGGGCAGGAGAATTGCCTGAACCTGGGAGGTGGAGGTTGTAGTACGCGGAAATCGTGCCACTGCACTCCAGCCTGGGCAACAGAGTGAGACTTCATCTCAAAATAAAGAAAAGAAAAGAAAAGAAAAGTCCAAGAAAGGGAGAGAAGAGATAAAAGCTTAAGCTCTTGAATTGAACCACATCAATAGGATCTAATTTTGTGTTGTCAATTGTGCAAGCTTAAGCAAAAGCAGAGGTTCTGTCATTTGCATCCAAAAGAGTCCTGATACATTAGCTCCTGGAACCCAAGAATTAGAAGGTATCTCAATAATGCAATCTCTCACCAGGTAAATAATGCCATATGTTACACTTCTGTCATTGGTTATGTAGGCTTTGTCTCCTTGTGAATTTCTCCAGCGACGGGAGGTCTGTTGTTACAGTTGGCAGTTCATTTCACTATTGGCCAACTATAGTTTCCAGACAGTTAAGTTTTCCTAATATCAAATAAATTGCCTTCTTAAACCAGCCCTTCACTAATCTTACTGATGCTCTCTGGAGCTTCACAGAAAAGTCAACTTGCTTCTTTAAAATAATTGAAGACAGTTATCTTGTCTCATTTCTTTCAAACATTCCTTCAGCTTTATTCAAAAGTTAACAGACTGCTCTGCTCTTCACCCTGCCCACATATGGTTTATAAATATTCTAGTTCTGTGGACCCCCTAAAACTTCCATTCAAATCTCTCAGAAGCCACCTGGGAGAAGGCCAGGGAGGCTATTGTTCACACCCCCACATCCTTTAGCTCTTTATGTTTATTTGTTTATGTTTCTGTACACTGCTTCACTTGAAAGGAAGGATTAGATAGCCACTGGTTATCTGGCTTCTTAAATGATTGTCTAATGCCAGAATTAATTGGAGTATGAAAAAATCTCTCTGGGTGTGGGCTGATATGCTCAAAGTTCATTTATGTTATCTGTTGTGATGCAGAAGATGCGCTTTTACTGAGGAAGCCTACAACAGCTTTTGGTTCTGGGAAGCTTGGAATCTCCTGAAATTTCTAGATCTTTTATTGCATAAACAGCTACCAAGCCTGAATATTTATACATTTCCAATTGAAATATAGTAATGATAAAAATGTGAAAAAAATCTTGAGATTTTAGGGTTTTAAGTATATTTCATGCTAACATTAATATACTTTATATAAAATTTAGCTATAATATTTTCCAAAAGTCACAAATGTAATCCATTATAGTAACCAGTCAATCAACTCAGAGATGCTTAAAGAAAAACCGTAATAACTGCCTCATTGTCTCTAACTCTACTCCCTTGACTGAACCAATATGAACTATTTGATTTGTATTCTCCCACACCAATCTATACATTCATACATATACACACATATATCAACTTACTTTTATGAGTGTCTCTAAAATAATTATTCATGGATTAGACAAATGCTTATGCAGTGATTATCTTTCATCAGACACTGTTCTATGCACAGGGAATACAAAGTGAACAAAACTCTGGCCTTCATGGAAGTTATATTCTAATGATGAGGAGAGAGACAATAGATAATATCATTGAGGCTGGGCGCGGTGGCTCACGCCTGTAATCCCAGCTCTCAGGGAGGCAGAGGCGGGAGGATAGCTTGAGCCCAGGAGTTTGAGACCTGCCTGGATAATATAGCGAGATCCCGTTCTCCACGAAAAGGAAAAAAAAAAAAAAGATAATATCATTGAGTAAAATGCATGATATTATTAGACACATTAAGTGAGAAAGCAAGATAGTGAGAAGTGAAGCCAACTGGACTTCCTGGGTTGAGTGGGGACTTGGAGAACTTTTCTGTCTGGCTAAAGGATTGTAAATGCACCAATCAGCACTCTGTAAAAATGCAGCAGTCAGCACTCTGTGTCTAGCTAAAGGATTGTAAACGCACCAATCAGCACTCTGTAAAATGGACCAACCAACGCTCTGTAAAATGGACCAATCAAGAGGATGTGGGTGGGGACAAATAAGGGAATAAAAGCTGGTCACCCTAGCCAGCAGTGGCAACCTGCTTAAAGCTTTGTTGTTTCGCACTTCACAATAATCTTGCTGCTGCTCACTGTTTGGGTCTGTGCCACCTTTAAGGGCTGTAACATTCACCACGAGGTTGGCGGCTTCATTCTTGAAGTCAGCAAGACCAAGAACCCACTGGAAGGAACCAATTCCAGACACAATAGGAAAGAGGGATTAGAAATATTAGGAGGTTGCATTTTAGTTAGTGTAGCCATTGAGGATTTTTGTGTGAAGAGTCAGTTACATTTAGGGAAAGGAAAGAGTTAAGTACTACATTCCTGAAACAGGGTCGTCCTTGTGTGCTCAAAGAATGTCAAGTTGCCCAGCTCTGCTGGAACAAGATGATGGGGGAGATTGTAGAAAGAGGAAAAGTTAGAGGAATGTCAGCGTCAGTCCATGTAGGACCTTAAAGTTCTTTGTTAAAACTTTGGATTTTACTCTAAAATAGAATGAATGATTTTGATCCAAGGACTAACATCTGGCTGCCTTGCTGAGAATAGACTGAAGGATGTCAAGTGCATAAGAGAAGGCCAGTTAGAAGGCCATTGTAATAATCCAGGTGAAAGGTGCAGGTACAGGCAAGTGGAAGTGGGTGTGGTATAAAGTGATAGAATTCTAGTTGTATTTTCAAGATTGAGTCCTCAATATACTGAGGGACCAGAAATGGTTATAAGACAAAATGGAGAGCCAAGGGTTTAGCCCCCAAACTCGAGGAATAGAGTTGCTGTAGCTTAGATAAGGCAGACTGCAAAATGAGTAGGTGTTTCCAGGAGAGAGACCAGAAGTCAAATTTTAGGCATGTTTAACTTCGAGATGCCAGTTAGACATTATTTTAATAGCTGTGTCATATTCCATAGCATGAATATAACGTTACTTAACTTGTTGCTAAAATTCAGGTTGTTAACAGCCTTTTGCAAGTATAAATCCCACTGTGATTTTTCCAAGGCTGGATTCTTACTGGTACATTCTCAGGATAAATGTCACCTATTGCTCAGAGGTGCCCTTTCTTGACTACCTACTCTAAAGTTACAAGTTATCACAATACCCCATTTAGAGTCACTCTACAGCATTTATCTCTGCTTACTATTTTTCTTTACATGTTTATTTTTCAGTTTTTCTCCCTTAGAATATAAGTACTGTAAGACGAGGGCCCTGTCTGTCATTTGTGATTGGCACAGAATAGGTACTCAATAAATATTCAAAGAGTAAAAACCAGGAGCACAAATCCTCATGCATGAGTGCTTTTGTTTCTATAGGATAGATTTCCAAAAAGTGGTATTGCTGTGTCAAATTTTATTTTTAATTTTACTGATATTGGCAGACTAAATTCTTAAAACATCATAGCAATCAATTCTCCCACGGACAATGGAATGCATGAAAGCAGCATTTCCACATGTCAATCTAAGCACTGGGTGATTTTATCCTTTGATTTTTTTTTTTCTGAAATCTACTTTTTTGAAAAAGAAATAAAATTTCTCTGCTTTTAACAGCTCTAAGTAGTTTAAGTAATTAACATATAATTAATGAACTCCTGAGTAAGGCAGCAAAAATTTGTTTAGGTCTCTTTTTGAGATTGTCTTAAAAGACTGTAATCACTTTAACCTTCTAGTATTATTTGATGTTGTGAGTATAGGTAGGTTTATCAAGGATAGATTTAACTTCTCAGTCCATTTACCTTTAGTGTCTGGAAACTGGAAACCATTAAGAGGGTAAGGCTCTTCTTGTTATAACACCTGAGGGAATTTTTTTCAGAGATTTATGAGATGAAGTTCTGTAAAGCTGTATTTTAAAATGCATGTATGTTGAATCATCCCAGGAGAGCAATGTGAATAATGGTATAATTGCTATAAAAAATGTTGGGTCCATGTTGAAAATAATTTATTTCTTTATAAAATCTATGAGGTTGTGCAGCCTTCTGGCTGAAACAGATTTATATATCTTCATTCAGGAAAAGTAGACACTGATTTTTCACCACTTCAAATGGCCTTTTCAAGATGTTCACCCATACCATTCATCCATGAGGAAGATTTTTATTGTTGTTGCTCCTTTACTGCCATTTGCCCTTAATTTTCTGGTTTGAATCTCCTGTTTTCATCCAGTTGTAATATTTTCTTCCCACTCTAGGAGTCAGAATGTGTTTAAAGTAAGATCACACAAAGTCTGAGATTCTGAGTTCACGTTCCTCTCCACTCTGAACCTGTGGGGTGTTAACCAAGCTCTACAATCTCATTGTTGCAATTTATCAGCATAAACATTTTGGTTATGAAGTTGTCTGTCAGCCAGATGGATGGACTTGTAGCATTATCATAATAGTACCCTAAAATCCCAACATTTGACTAGAAAGAAAACGTTATGTAAAAATCTCCTTGCTGACAAATCAGTTCATCAACAGCATTTGTTGAGATTCTTCTGGAAACCAGTCACTGTGTAAGGTGTAAGGTAAGGTCTGTTCCCAATCTTTCAGCCATAATTCCAAACCTAGAAAGCTTCAATAACAGCAAGACCTCGTCTGAAATTACTTGATGGTAAAACTGACCTGAGCTGACTTGAGGCTATTTGTAGTTTCTATTTATTCCATTTTAAATAAATAGTCATATCTTTCTCTGCAGAGATATTAATGTGCATGCATACGAGGTGTGTAGACCCCACTGGAGGTGATAAGTAGTACAAAGTTTATGTAGCAATATTACCTTTCAAGTACCAAAATAATTGAAATTCTGAAACCCAGGGATTTGGGGTAAAAGCTTGTGGAATTGTGGGTAAATCTATATGAATACTGACTATATAAAGAATTACATTATTTCACAGGTATAGTAATATAGAGTGAACACCAAGCCTAAGTGGCTTTACCGGAGAATTTTTTTCAAATATTTTAGGGTAAAAATAACTTTACTCTTATATAAACAATTTCAGTGAATACAAAAAAGGGTGTAGTAACCAACACATCATATTAGGTTAGCAAGAATATGAAGAATAAAAATTACAGATCCATTTTAGTAAAAATACATAGATAGAAAAAAAATTCTAAATTACATATATTTGGCAAATTGAATCCAGCAATATATAGAAAAAATACAATAACGATCAAGTTGGATTTATTTTAGTAATGCCAGATTATTTATCCTTAAAAATTAATCAGTGTAATTCATCACACTAACAATATATTAGAGAAGAAAAGTATGTGATCATATTAATAGATCAGAAGAAAATACTCAAAGAATTTAACATCTAACCCCATAATGAAAACTCATAGCAAACGAGAAACAGTGATATTCTTAATCTGATGAAAGATGTCTACAAAAACCACAACATATGTCATTCTTAATGGTGAAAAGTTGAATTATTTTTTTTTAAATTGAGAGCAATGGAAGGATTCTAATATCACTACTTCTACTTAACATTTCACCTGATATCCCAGCATGTGCACTAAGGCAATAAAGAACAGTATAAGACAAAAGAATTATAAATAAACAAATAAAGCCGTTATTTTTCATGACTTATTCGATCATATATGTAGACCATCCAAATAATTTACCTATAAATTATTAGAAATAATAAAAAGAATTCAAAATCTAGCAACATTACTGGATTAAAAATCAATATAAAAACTTGATTTTTCTTTTTTTTGTTTTTGAGACTGAGTCGTCTCGCTCTGTTGCCCAGGCTGGAGTGCCGCGACGGGATCTCAGCTCACTGCAAGCTCCGCCTCCCGGGTTCCCGCCATTCTCCTGCCTCAGCCTCCGGAGTAGCTGGGACTACAGGCGCCCGCCACCACGCCCAGCTAATTTTTTGTATTTTTAGTAGAGACAGGGTTTCATCGTGTTAGCCAGGATGGTCTCCTGATCTCATGATCCGCCCGCCTCGGCCTCCCAAAGTGCTGGGATTACAGGCGTGAGCCACCGCGACAGGCCAAAAATTTGATTATTCTATTTAACAGCATTAACACTGTGAAAATACAACTTTTAAAAAGATACTATTTGGGCTAGTTTTCATGAAAACAAGTGTCTAGGGTCAAATCTAACAAGGGATGTTATGACATTTCTACTTAAATAGTTGTGGAATATTATGACAAAATTAATGAACAGCTAAATGGGGGGATGTGCAATAAGCATGGATTGAAAGACTATTAAAAACATGAATTATCTACAAAGTCCTTTAAAACTTCAGTTAAATCCTAATCAAAATCCAAATAGTTTTTAGACATATGCACATATGTATATGAAAATGAAAATGGCTAAGATTATCAAGGTGTTTTTTTTTAAGAATAAAATAAGATAGAAAGATTTGGTATATTAGATATAAGACATCTTAAGAAGTTACAGCAACTAAGACACTGTTATATTAATAGAGAAATAGATAATGTAACAGAAGTTAATTACATCCATAAATGACTCCTTGATTCATTTACGGTACAGAATGGTGGGGAAAAGATCTCTTCAATAAATGTTGCTGGAACAGTTTAAACACTTGATTGAAAAACAAAGAAACGAATTTGATCTCAATTTCTCACCATACATAAATGTCAATTTCAGATAGACTGTTGATCTAAGTGTAAAGGGCAAAACAATAAAACTTATAAGCTACAAAGAAAAAATATTTTCATATTCTCGTCATTACTAAATTATTACTTAAAAAGTACACAATAAGCATTATCCTAAAGAAAAAAGATTCAAATGTGATTACATTGAAATTAGGAACATCTATACATGAATGACTCCATTAAGAGAGGAAAAAATAGAATGGAAAAAGATATTGTAAATGTATTAACTGATAAAGGATTTGTCAGGATATAAAAATAACTTTTTTTTACATGTTTAGAGCAAAACAACAGAAACTCCAATAGAAAATGGCAAAGGCTTTGAACAGGCATTTCACAGAAGAGGAAATTCAGATGGCCAATATTAACATATAAAGAAGTGCTTAACTTCATAAGTTCTCTGAAAAATTCAACTTAAAAGCATGATGAGATGTCTCTTGCTTTTGCCAACATAGCTGAAATGAACAATTCTGATGATGGCAGGTGTTGACAAGAATGGGATCAACAGAAACATTTTTATCTTGTAGGTTAAAGTGTGAACTGGAACAAATACTGGAAAATAATTTTGACATCATCTATTAAAGTTGAAGATACATGTATTCTGTGACCCAGCAATCTTTTTTGTCATGGAGGAAACTCTTGATGCAATAGGGGGCTCCAAGTACACTATCAGGCATTCTATCCCCAAACTCATGAAACACAATAATTCACAGGCCAAATTGAAATGCTTAAATCTATATGGTTTATTGACCCAGTTTAACATCAGTTTAAGTAAGGGGAAATACGGGGCACAAACGGGATGGAAGTACTGAACTTCCTTATTCCTGTATTATACAATGTTTATGTGTTCGTCAGTCTCCCTCACTCTTGCTTTTTCTCTCTTCCTCTGTCTCTGTCTCTCTTGTTCTCTCTCTCTCTCCACCTCCCTCACTACTCTTGTTAATGGTTCAATTACAAGAACCAGGGCTGAGTCTGAACAAGGAGGCCCAGCAGAGGGAAGGCACCTGAACTGAACACACACTTGCTCACTGGGAAAATGTAGAGGCAAACATACCTCTACATAGTTGGAGCTTACCCAATTAGCCTGATGAGCTAACATGGAGTTTATCTGTTTCTTGGGGCACAGAAAAGATAGAGCAAGTGTGGGACCTTAATGGGTGCCACCAATGGGAAGTGGGTTAAGACCTCATGAATATTGGACTCCTCATGTGTATCCTGAATATTTAGTGTAGCATAAATATTGTGTGCCTTATATGCCTCTTGAGTATTTGGGGCCTCAGATGCCTTATGAATATTTAGCACCTACTTGGTCTTCCAACTTTTTCTATATATGTTTAGCACACATTTCTCTTTACTTTGTGTAGCTCTAATATGTTTCACAAACTTTTAAAATTCTTATTTGTTTTTCCTTTTTTCCTAAAGTAGAACTGAATATTCTTAAATGATATAATAGAAAAACATTATACTACTTCAGGGCATATACCACAGAAATGCATGCTTATATGCTTCAGGATGAAAGTGTAAAACCATAGCAGATATAAATTAACCAAAGCTTGGCTAAATAAATTAAAATTTATTGAATGGCATATACTATACAGCAGGGAAAAATAAATAATTGAGATATGTCAGTAACAACCTGAATAAATCTTAACCATCTAATGTGAATGAAAGAAGCCAGCCCCCAAATAATGCATGTGTTAAGATTCCATTTATATTAAGTTCAAAAAAGAGTCAAAATAAAACTATAGGTAGCATCTAAAGATCCAACCTTGGAAATGGGGTCATGAGGAGTTTTACAGATCTGGTCCCTGGTGAAAAGTGGCTTTCTTTTTGTATAACAAAACCAATTATATAAAAAACAAAACCACTTAAAATCTCTGAAAATTGTCCTAAGAGCATACAGCAAATAAATACATATTTATTCAAGAAAAGCTATGAAATCTGAGTAAAGAAGTAAGTCTATGACACAGCAACCATTGCCTGCTCCTTCCTCCTTCCTTCAGCTCATCACGACAGAAGCTCTACTTCAGGTAGGGGTTACAAAGGTATGGGCTCTCTTTTCCCCCACCTTCCTGCCAGCATTGCTCATCTGTGCTACAGCTCTATGTGACAGAAGATAAACTCCACATGGACATGGTTGAGAGGTCAGATGCTCTCTTCATCCACCTAGCCTCCACTTATAGGAAGGAAGCTGTATGCCTGGTATGATAGGATCAGAATACTGGTTGCCTGTGCCCTAGCTTGCTTGTAGAGTGAAGGTCAAGAGAGGCAAGTTGAGAAGACTGAAGGCTACTGATCCCATTCAGTGCTCATCCTTTTGGTAATGCATGGGTGCCAATCTGAGAGAAGCAGATAACTGTTCCAGCTGTGGAGCAGTGGTTGAGAGAGTATGTATAGGAGGAGAGGCAGGCTATAAGAATAAACAGTTTTGAAGTTTTTCCCAAGGGAATTGATTTTATTTTGAAAGTTTAAGCCTAAGCGTGTTCTCAGAAGCAATGGAGATTTTGGTAAGCAATTGAGAGGAGGCTGGTAGGCCCATGAAAGCGACAAGATAAACTGTAGGCCAGCTAGTTTGCCTGAGAGAACCAGGGAAAGAGAGATATAAGAGCCCTCTTGGTGTCAGAAGAAACTTCAAAGACTACCTGTGCAAAACTACCTGTGCAAAGAAGCCAAAATTTAATTATATCAGACTGCAGATTAATTTATGTCTAGAATGTTGTCTAAAACAACAGAGCAATTAGCTGGCAATTAGTGGAGCCTAATAGCTTGGAGTGGTAACAGTGACAGAAGGCTTAACAGAAAGATCATGGAAAGAGATACTCGAGAGAGCTTTGCTAAAGCCACTGGCATCTCAGGGTGACTATGCACATGACCAAGGCTACACTCTGCGGAATAGCATCAGAGGCTTCATGCTGTGGGGCAAGCAGATATTATTAAAATAAGATAGCTGAGTCACTAAACAAATAAGTAACCAAGCAACAACAAACAAAAATCAGAATAGGGGAGACAAGATAAGTATTGAGGGTTGCTATAAAAATATTATAAAAAATTTCTAGCTATCAACAAAAAATTATAAGACATGCAAAAAACAGAAAAAAATGACTTACATGCAAGAAACAAAAGAGGAAGCAGAAATTGCCTTTGAGGGAGTCCGTAAGTCAGATTTAGCAGGCAAATCTTTAAAGCAGACTTAAAAATATGTTCAGAGAACTAAAGGAAATCGTAATGACAAAAGTAATGTATGATGGGAGTGTCCCATTAAATATAGAATATCATTCAAAAGATAGAAATTATGTAGTAAGAGAAACCAAATAAAATTTCTGAAGATAGTAAGTATACTAACTAAAATGAAAAAATTACTACAGGTGTTTACCAATAGCTTTAAAATGGAATGAGCAAAGAATCAACACACTTGAAGATAGATAATTAAAGATTATGCATTATGAATAAGATAAAAAATGAAAAAAATGCCATCAAGACCTCAGAGAAATATGAGACACAAATAACAATATCAACTTATACACATTAGGGTTATCAGAATGAGAAGAAAGAAAGAAGCAGAAAAAATTCAAATAAAGAATATCTGAAAACTGTGTAAGTTTGATGAAAAACTTTAATATTTGCATCTAAGAACCTTGATACATTCCAAGTAGAATGAAGTCAGAGAGACTCAAAATCAGACAAATTATAGAAAAATGTTAAAGGCCAAATACAAAGAGAAAATTCTTGAAAGCAGCAAGAGAGTAAGAACTCCATTAAATACAAAGTCATTCCGATAGGATTGACAGCTTATTTCTCATTAAAAACAATGAAAACCAGGAGGCAGTGAGATGACATATTCAATGTGGTCAAAGAAAAAAATTCCAACCAACAATTTTATATCTAGCAAAATTATGTTTCCAAGATGAAGTAAAAATAAAAAAGACATTTCAAGATAAAAATGGAAAGAAGGTATTGCTACAAATTATAGTAATCAGCAAAGTGTGGTAGTGGCATAAGGACAGAGCCCTACATCAAAATGTAATAGAAATGAGAGAAATAAACCCTCACATTTATAGTCAATCAACAATAGTGCCAACATAATTCAGTGGGGGGAAGGATAGTATTTTCAACAAATGTTGCATGAATAACTGTATATCCAAATACAAAAGAATGAAGTTAGACCTCTTCCTCAGACCATATTCCCAAGTTGATTCAGAACTATAAAATTCAATTAAGAAAATATAGGAGTTTTAATGATTGCCATTCTAACTGGTGTGAGATGGTATCTCATTGTGGTTTTGATTTGTATTTCTCTGATGGCCAGTGATGACGAGCATTTTTTCATGTGTCTGTTGGCTGTATGCATGTCTTCTTTTGAGAAATGTCTGTTCATATCCTTTGCCCACTTTTTGATGGGGTTGTTTGTTTTTTTCTTGTAAATTTGTTTGGGTTCTTTGTAGGTTCTGGATATTAGCCGTTTGTCAGATGAGTAGATTGCAAAAATTTTCTCCCATTCTGTAGGTTGCCTGTTCACTCTGATGGTAGTTTCTTTTGCTGTGCAGAAGCTCTTTAGTTTAATTAGATCCCATTTGTCAATTTTAGCTTTTGTTGCCATTGCTTTTGGTGTTTTAGACATGAAGTCCTTGCCAATGCCTATGTCCTGAATGGTATTACCTAGGTTTTCTTCTAGGGTTTTTATGGTATTAGGTCTAACATTTAAGTCTCTAATCCATCTTGAATTAATTTTCCTATAAGGAGTGAGGAAAGGATCCAGTTTCAGCTTTCTACTTATGGCTAGCCAATTTTCCCAGCACCATTTATTAAATAGGGAATCTTTTCCCCATTTCTTGTTTCTCTCAGGTTTGTCAAAGATCAGATGGCTGTAGATGTGTAGTATTATTTCTGAGGACTCTGTTCTGTTCCATTGGTCTATATCTCTGTTTTGGTACCAGTACCATGCTGTTTTGGTTACTGTAGCCTTGTAGTATAGTTTGAAGTCAGGTAGCGTGATGCCTCCAGCTTTGTTCTTTAACAGGTGCTGGAGATGATGTGGAGAAAAAGGAACACTTTTACACTGTTGGTGGGATTGTAAAGTAGTTCTACTATTATGGAAAACAGTATGGCAATTCCTCAAGGATCTGGAACTAGAAGTACCATATGACCCAGCCATCCCATTACTGGGTATATACCCAAAGGATTATAAATCATGCTGCTATAAAGACACATGCACATGTTATGTTCATTGTGGCACTATTCACAATGGCAAAGACTTGGAATCAACCCAAATGTCCATCAGTGACAGACTGGATTAAGAAAATGTGGCACATATACATCATGGAATACTATGCAGCCATAAAAAGGATGAGTTTGTGTCCTTTGTAGGGACATGGATGCAGCTGGAAACCATCATTCTCAGCAAACTATCGCAAGAACAGAAAACCAAACACCGCATGTTCTCACTCATAGGTGGGAACTGAATAATGAGATCACTTGGTCTCAGGAAGGGGAACATCACACACCAGGGCCTGTTATGGGGAGGGGGGAGGGGGAGGGATTGCATTGGGAGTTACACCTGATGTAAATGAGAACTTGATGGGTGCTGACGAGTTGATGGGTGAAGCACACCAACATGGCACAAGTATACATATGTAGCAAACCTGTACGTTATGCACACATAGCCTAGAACTTAAAGTATAATAATAAAAAAATATATAGGAGTTAACCTTTGTGACTTGGAGCTAGGCAAAGCCTTTTAAAATATAATACCAAAAGCACATCACAGAAGAAAAATTAGATCAATCTGGATTCATAGAAATTTTAAAAATGTGTTCCAATGGTAAAATCAAGAAACCAAAAATACAACCCATATAACAGGAGAAAAATTTGCAAATAAAATATCTGATAAGGGACTTCTATCCAGAATAAATAAATAACTCTTACAATTCAATAATAAAAAGGCTAATAATCCAAATTTTAAAATGGACAAAGATCTGGGAGTACTTTCAGAGAGACTCCCACTCTACATCCTCTCTCTCTTTATATATATGATATACATGGGAAGATGGTCAACGTTATTAGTCATTCAGAAAATGCAAATTCAAACCATTGTATATGGGTAAGTTTTGTGGCACCCAAAAATACTATAGTACATCAAAGATCACTGGTCACTATAACAGATATAATAACAATGAAAAAGTTTGAAATACCAAATTCTTGTGAGAATTACCAAAATGTGACATAGAGACATGAAGTGACCACATGCTGTTGGAAAAATGATGCCAATAGACTTGTCTGATACAGGGTTGCCACAAACCTTCAATTTGTAAAAATTGCAGTATCTGCAAAGTATAATAAAATGAAGTTCAATAAAAAAGGTATACCTGTAATTACGCAGTGAAATAATGTTTGACAATAAAACAGAATGAGGTACTGATGTATGCTAAAACATGAGAGAACTTTGAAGACATTTTGCTAAGTGAAAAGCTAGTCACGAAAAAGTTTATATTGTATGGTTCCACTTTAAAAAAATATAAGGTAAATCTACAGACACAGAAAGTAGATTATTTTCTCAAGGGTTGGGGTGTTGGATTAAAAAAATGGGAAATGACTGCTAATGAGTACCAGCTTTTTTGGCAGTGAAGAAAATGTTTAAAAATTATGGTGATGGCTGTACAACTCTTTGAATTTATTAAAACTATTGAATTATATATTTTAGATGGGCAAATTGCATGATATGTACATTATATCTTTATTATACCGCTATATTTAGAAAACAAAACCAGTAGTGTTCAGGAATGCATGCTTAGGTATTGTAAAACAAGTCGAGGGAGTGAATACTATAAAACTCAGAATGTGGTTTCCTCTGTGAGAGAAAAGGAATTAAATTAGAGATAAAGCAATGTGAAAAGGAGGATGATTCTGGAGTGCTGTTTATTTCTATTTCTTGACCCAGATGGGTCAAGATGGTTATACACATCTTATTTTATAATAATATATTAGCTGTCCATTTATGTTTTAAATGGGTGTATATGTTTATGTAATACTTCAGAGTAAAAATGTAATTAAAAAACTATACAAAGGAATGAATTGGAAAGATGATGACATTATGAGTGAGATAAACCCATTAATCAATCAGAAATGCAGGCACACACATACTACTAGGAAGGGAGGTTTGGTTTTGCCAGAACCCCCATCCTTCATATCAGATTATCCAGGAGATCCAATTGGGTTTCTCATCCTCTACCAACCTCAATCCCTAGTGATGTTTGATCACGCTGGCTTGTCTTTAGCAAGAATCCCACTAGGTCAGTTTAGCTAAAATTCCCTTTTTATCTCTCATATTTCCTCCTAGTAATTTGTCATCTACTGATCCCCCGCTCCACTCTCCTCCTTTGTTATACATTCCCATTTGCCCATGCTGTATTTGGAATTGAGCCCAGTTCTATACAAAGGAGTCCTTCCCTGTATTAGTCCCGAATAAAATCTATTTTTACCACTTTAACTGCTAACCAGCTGTACAGGTAAAAAGGTGTGATATGTTTTCTCACCTACAATAAGAGTCACAGCTGACACTATTATAACAAGGGATAGGTTAATAAGAGAAAAGCATAACACGTTTATTTAATCAAAGTGTTACTTGGTACAAGAGCCTTCAGAAATGAAGACCCAAGGACCCAGGGAAAACTGCCCTTTTTTATGCTTATGTTTGATGAAGAATGGACAGCCAGGTGGAAATGTGATTGGACAAAAGGATATAATTTAATGTTGAGAGAATGAAGGGGAAAACCCAGCAAGGCCTGTCTGTTCATATTCTTCTTGACTTCTTTCTGTAACGTTCCTTCTTTCTGGGTATAGGGCAGGATTACTCTGGAATGAGGGTCTTGAAAGGAGAAGAGAGAAGCGACTTTTTGGCTTATGGCTGACTTTGGGGGAGAGGGATTCTAATTTGTATTAACTGCCTTGGAGAAGAGTAATTTTGGTTTCTGTGAATTGCTTCAGGGGTAGAAAGATGGTTGGGAGACAGAAGAACAGGAGAAGATCAGACAGACTGCTTTTGAGGCCTTCCAGTCTCCTTAGGTCAAAGTAAGCAGCATATCAAAGTAATATTCTTTGGCTATCATATTCTGAGCCCCAACACAGCTCTGGTTTTCTTTGACAGTAGCTAGCAATTTTCTTTCCCATTTTTCAGCTTAGAAAACAGAGGATCAGAAATTTCAAATGACTTACATAAGGTTACCCATTTGGAAAGTGGCCCTGCAGGCATTGCAATTTAATTTATCTCTAGAATCTGTTTCTCAGTCTCTACATTTGAGCAATAATACGTTAAACATGACTTCACCATACATCTCCTATTCACCTTTGTTTCTTGTCCACCACTTGAGAGAGGCAGGAAAGGCCTTATTTACTCCTAAGAGAAAGAAAGGGAGACTTATTAGTCTTAAAGTGACTCATATGAAGATAGTGCCAAGACACGACAGGCAAAATTCAAATCCAGTTCACTTGTCTGCAGGTCCACCCATTTCCTTGACACCCCTGGAGAGCTCGTTGATCATTGGGTCCTCAGATCACATGGTCACATTTCCATCAGGCTTTTCTTTTCCTTGTTTTCAAGTGTTGAGTTGTTTTGTTTTTGTTTTTACCATAGAGTTACTGAAGAAAAACCAAATTGAAACGTGCATATCTTCTTGAGTCGCTTGAGAATGCTTTAACTGTCTTAAATTGTTTAGGCACATCATGTTTTAAACTGAAACTCTTGCACTGCAAGCCAAAATCTACCTTGCTGTTTGGAGAGCATGCTCCTGTCTAGCCTCTTCAGCCTTTGCAGAAACAGCATAGTATGGACTAAATCCTCTGGAGATATTTTCTCCCTAAAGTCTCCTCTGCCCTCCCACACAAATGCTGGAACATCATTAACACCCCCTGTAGGAGTTCATTCATTTCTTCCTCTGTAACCACAGGGAACTCAACAGC
This sequence comes from Piliocolobus tephrosceles, assembly GCF_002776525.5. NCBI lineage: Eukaryota > Metazoa > Chordata > Mammalia > Primates > Cercopithecidae > Piliocolobus > Piliocolobus tephrosceles. The sequence goes on from NC_045437.1 coordinate 137,389,515, forward strand.
TCTTAAGAGCTCTCCTTACCAGCCAAATAATAAAATACATTGACAACTGTTTCTTTGGCAGCTTGATATAATTAGAGATATTTGCATCTCCTGATTTTTCACACTTCTCAAGAACAATGTGAGTTAATGACAGCATAGGGTCCTGGTTTCCCAGCTTCCCTTCGTAGAATGTCAGAACAGAAAAGGGACCTATTTTTAAGAACTGTTCCGACTTCTACAAATGAGGAAACAAGGACTCAAAAGGAAAATGACAGGCTTAAAGTGAGTTAGTGGCTGACAAAAGATTAGAAACCATGTCTTCTAACTCTTAGGTTTGTGCTCTTTCTTCAGTTTTATATTGCATGAGTTTACGTTACAAGATCAGCTACATCTCAATTGCTGGGGTTATCTCGGCAATTGAGGTTGTAGTCTCAAAAGGAGCACAATTTTGGGGATATCTAGAAAATGAGCGTCTTAATTCAGAAATATCTCAGACTGCTAATGTTCAACGAGATAGCAAACGTTAATGATAGAAATATAACTGCAAGAGGACAGCAAAGAAATAAGACTATTTTAAGGGAAATGGTCCTCAGGATTATGACATAAGAAGATAGCTAATACCTTTTAAATCCAAAAGCATATGCATTGAATATCAGAATATTCTCAATCATTATGACAAACAGTATGGAAAAGTATTTGGGGCAAGGTTGGTACTCAAAGCATACCTATTAATATAGAAGTGGGAAAGCTTGGTTGTGTGGTTCACCTTTGTAGTCTGATTGGTTGGTGGAAAAGGATACAGACATGAACTAAGAAGGTGTGGGTTATAATCTTGATCCCGAAAGTGGTTAGCAGAGGTGAATCTTTCCAAATCTTAGATTTGCATTGATAAAATGAGAAAAATGGACTAGATCTATAGTTTCTGAAACTTTACTGTGCATAAGAATCATCTAGGGGCCTTAGTAAAAAGCAGATTCCAGAAATTTATTCCCAGAGATTCTGATTCAACGAATCCCATGGGGTAGGGCCCTTAAATTTGCATTGTATCAAGTACCCAAGAAGATTCTTTTTTTTTTTTTTTTTTTTTTTTGAGACGGAGTCTTGCTCTGTCACCCAGACTGGAGTGCAGTGGTGCAATCTGGGCTCACTGCAAGCTCCGCCTCCCGGGTTCACGCCATTCTCCTGACTCGGTCTTCTCAGTAGCTGGGACCACAGGTGCCTGACACCATGCCCGGCTAATTATTTTTTTGTATTAAAATTTTAAGTAGAGACAGAGTTTCACCGTGTTAGCCAGGATGGTCTTGATCCGCCGGCCTTCCAAAGTACTGGGATTACAGGCGTGAGCCACCGCGCCCTGCCGTACCTAAGAAGATTCTTATGAAGGTGCTTCTAGGACCACGCCTGAAAAAAAAAAAAAAAAATACTAAGAAAAAAAAAAAACACATCAAAGGTCTGATATTTTGTGACTTTTGCTTCCTGCCTACGTAAACCTAGCAAATACTGAAATTCTCTGCTATTTAATAGCACTTTCAGAACATTATCTGTTTGCTACTTTGGGTCATAAAACCACACATTCAGTTTATGTATCAAACCATGAGTTTTGTGGAGTCCAATGCAGCCTAGCAGGAGGAAACCTAAATTTGAATTCCAATGCGAAGTGTTAGCCTATTTGGCTATGACTTCATTTCCTTTGACTTCCCAGGATGATGTTAGAAGCCTCTTGGTACTTTCAAAATAGTCAAATAAGAAGAGGCCCCTCTAATTATTTAATTAAGCAAGTTTGACCTTCAAGACTCTAATTGCTCTTGACATCTAGCTTATTGCTTAATTAAACATGATGAGATATGAGATCTCACTTCTGGAAAAGTAGAGAGTCATGGTTATGTCTATTTTATTAAACTTCCTCTTTTATCTGGAAGACATGGACTAAGATTATCATAGAACAATATCCCATCTCAGGGAGAAAGGATCCAGCAGACACCAAACCTGAGGTGAGTCATTATCCTTCTGAAACAAATAGAGTTTATGAAATTATCAGGCAGAGAGAGAAAAAAATAGAACTAAATCATTTTGCTGAATTATGGTAAAAGAAAAAACTTTGAAAAATTAAAAATGATGGCATTTCAATGAGCAACTGAATAGGAATAATTATTTTTTTCCATTTAAAAACAAATAAAAAAGGATACCAATTTTCATTCTTAATGTGTCCTTTTATGGCTTTTTAAGTGCCTCTGCATCTGCAGGAAAAAAATGAGGAAGCCTTCTTTTGTGAAAGTCATTGAGAGTTTTAAAAGATGATGTGTTTTATTTTTTGTTTTAAAGACCAACATATTGTATTTCCTCTATTTTTAGAAGGAGGTATATGAAAAATATTAGGGCAAAAAAAGAAAAAGATGTATGAAGTTATGTATGATTTCTCAAGATCATCTTGTTAACTTGAAAAACTTTTACAAGAAGTAATTACTGTACCACAGAATCTATTTGGGTATTCCAGTGACTTAACTAGATAACTTCACAGAGTTCAAACTCACTGAAGAATTGTGAGCCTTCCAGCCCAATTAGCTAGAATGACTCGGCATAAATTTTGTAATGATGAGATTGTGAAATTCTAACATGTTGGAGTGGGAAAGGGCCTTAGAGATCATTGATTCAAAGTCCAATCTTTTACAGCCGTGGAAACTGAGACAGAGGAAAGGGCTGAGACAGAGGCAAGAACAGTAGGAGGAAACAGAACCAGGAGTCAACGCTTCTTACCCCTACCCTCCCAATATGGTGCCATTTTCCCAACACTTTAGGAATTGGATATAATCCATTGGCCACAATAGTTGTCCTCTCCAGGATTTCTCTGTTGGAAAAAAAGAAACAAGCTAATTTGTTCCTAGACTAAGATTGATAGGTGCAGCAAACCACAATGACACACGTTTGTCGTAACAAACCCACATATCCTGCACATGTATCCTGGAATGTAAAATTAAATTAAATTTAAAAAGTCGGGTGCAGTGGCTCACAAATGTAATCCCAGAGCTTTGGGAGGCCAAGGTGGGCGGATCACCTGAGCTCGGGAGTTTGAGACCAGTCTGACCAACATGGAGAAACCCTGTCTCTACTAAAAATACAAAATTAGCCAGGTGTAGTGGCACGTGCCTGTATCCCAGCTACTAGGGAGGCTGAGGCAGGAGAATCACTTGAGTCTGGGAGGCAGAGATTGTGGTGAGCCAAGATCTTACCATTACACTCCAGCCTGGGCTCAAATTCCATCTTAATATATATATATATATAAAATGTATTTTTTATTTGGGTCTATGTGTGTGTATATTTACATTATTTTGAGTCTTTTTTTTCCACTTATCATTGTTCTGTAAGAATTCCCAACACCATGAAATATTCTTGGGAGAAAATGATTTGGCAGGATTGTATCCCATTTCATCGCTTGGAAATAATATAATCTCCACTTATTGGATTTTTAATTTCTAATTGTATTTTAAAATCTTTAATAGTGAGGGACACCTGGAGGCTGGAGTGCAATGGTGTGATGTCAGCTCACTACAATCTCTGACTTTCAGGTTCAAGCAGTTCTCTTGCCTCAGCCTCCCAAGTAGCTGGGATTAGAGGCATGCATCACCATGCTGAGTTAATTTTGTGTTTTTAGTAGAGATGGGATTTGACTATGTTGGTCAAGCTGGTCTCAAACTCTTGACCTCAGGTGATCCACCCACCTCCGCCTCCCAAAGTGCTGGGATTACAGACAGGAGCCACCACATCTGGACTGTTTGTTTGTTTGTTTGTTTATTATTACACTTTAAGTTCTGGGATACATATGCAGAAAGTGCAGGTTTGCTACATAGTATACAGGTGCCATGGTGGTTTGCTGCACCCATCAATCTGTCATCTAAAATAGGTATTTCTCCTAATGCTATTCCTCCTCTTGCTCCCCACTCCCCAACAGTCCCCAGTGTGTGATATTCCCCTCCCTGTACCAATGTGTTCTCACTGTTCAACTCCCCCTTATGAGTGATAGCATGCGGTATTTGGTTTTCTGTTCCTGTGTTAGTTAGTTGACAATGAGGGTTTCCAGCTTCGTCCATGTCCCTACAAAGGACATGAATTCATTCTTTTTCATGGCTGTATAGTATTCTGTGGTGTATATGTGCAACATTTTCTTTATCCAATCTATCATTGATCGGCATTTGGATTGGTTCCAAGTCTTTGCTATTGTGAACAGTGTCACAATAAATGTATGTGTGCATGTGTCTTTATAGTAGAATGATTTATAATCCTTTGGGTATATCCCCAGTAATGGGATTGCTGGGTCAAATGGTATTTCTAGTTCTAGATCCTTGAGGAATTGCCACACTGTCTTCCACAATGGCTGAACTAATTTACACTCCCACCAACAGTGTAAAAGTATTCCTATTTCTCCACATCCTCTCTAGCATCTATTGTTTCCTGATGTTTTAATGATCGCCCTTCTAACTGGCATGAGGTGGTATCTCAGTGTGGATTTGATTTGTATTTCCCTAATGACCAGTGATGATAAGCTTTTCTTTCATTTGTTTGTTGACTGTATAAATGCCTTCTTTTGAGAAGTGTCTGGTCATATCCTTCAATCATTTTTTGATGGAGTTGTTTTTTTCTTGTAAATTTAAGTTCCTTGTATATTGTGGATATTAGCCCTTTGTCCAATGGATAGATTGCAAAAATTTTCTCCCATTCTGTAGGTTGCCTGTTAAATCTGATGATAATTTATTTTGCTATGCAGAAACTTTTAATTAGATCCCATTTGTCAATTTTGGCTTTTGTTGTGATTGCTTTTGGTGTTTTAGTCATGAAGTCTTTGCCCGTGCCTATGTCCTGAATGGTATTGCCTAAGTTTTCTTCTATAGTTTTTATGGTTTTAGGTCTTATGCTTAAGTCTTTAATCCATCTTGAGTTAATTTTTATATAAGGTGTAAGGAAGGAGTCCAGTTTCAGTTTTCTGCATATGGCTAGCCAATTTTCCCAATACCATTTATTAAGTAGGGAATCCTTTCCCCATTGCTTGTTTTTGTCAGGGTTGTCAAAGCTCAGATGGCTGTAGATGTGTGATGTTATTTTTGAGGCCTCTGTTCTGTTCCATTTGTCTGTATATGTGTTTTGCTAATAGTACTATGCTATTTTGGTTACTGTAGCCTTGTGGTATAATTTGAAGTTAGGTAGCATGATGCCTGCAGCTTTCTTCTTTCTGCTTAGGATTGTCTTGGCTATACAGGATCTTTTTTGGTTTCATGTGAAATTTAAAGTAGTTGTTTCTAATTCTGTGAAGAAAGTCAATGGTAGATTGATGGGAATAGCATGGACTCTATAAATTACTTTGGACAGTATGGCCGTTTTCATGAGATTGATTCTTCCTATCCATGAGCATGGAATGTTTTTTCCATTTGTTTGTGTCCTCTCTAATTTCCTTGAGCAGTGGTTTGTGGTTCTCCTTGACGAGGTCTTTCACATCCCTAGTAAGTTGTGTTCCTAGGTATTTTATTCTCTTTGTAGCAATTGTGAATGGCAGTTCATTCATGATTTAGCTCTCTGTCTATTACTGGTGTATAGGAATGCTTGTGATTTTTGCACACTGATTTTGTATCCTGAGGTTTTGCTGAAGTTGCTTATCAGTTTAAGGAGATTTTGGGCTATCATGATGTGTTTTCTAAATATACAATCATGTTATCCGCAAATAGAGGCAAATCAACTTCCTCTCTTCCTATTGGAATATGCTTTATTTCTTTCTCTTGCCTGATTGCCCTGGCCAGAACTTCTAATACTATGTTGAAGAGGAGCGGTGAGAGAGGGCATCCTTGTTTTGTTCCAGTTTTCAAAGGGAATGCTTCCCGCTTTTGCCCATTCAGTATGATATTGGCTGTGGGTTTGTCATAAATAGCTCTTACTGTTTTGAGATATGTTTCATAAATACCTAGTTTATTGACTGTTTATAGCATGCAGGGTGTGGCCTTTTCTGCATCTATTGAGATAATCATGTGGTTTTTGTCATTGTTTCTGTTTATGTGATGGATTATATTTATTGATTTGCATATGTTGAACCAGCATTGCATATCTGGGATGAAGTTGACTTGATCATGGTGGATAAGCTTTTGGATGTGCTGCTGGATTAGATTTACCAGTATTTTATTGAGGATTTTTACATCAATGTTCATCAGGGATATTGGCCCGAAGTTTTCTCTTTTTTGTTGTGTCTCTGCCAGGTTTTGGTATCAGGATGATGCTGGCCTAGTAAAATGAATTAGGGAGGAGTCCCTCTTTTTCTATTGCTTGGAATAGTTTTAGAAGGAAGTGTAACACCTCCTCTTTGTATATCTGCTAGAAATCTGTTGTGAATTTGTCTGGTCCTGGGGTTTATTTTTTGGTAGGCTATTAATTACTGCCTCAATTTCAGAACCTGTTATTGGTCTATTCAGGGATTCCACTTCTTTCTGGTTTAGTCTTGGGAGGGTGTATGTGTCCAGGAATTTATCCATTTCTTCTAGATTTTCTAGTTTATTCGCTTAGAGAGCTTTATAGTATTCTGTGGTGATAGTTAGTATTTCTGTGAGATCAGTGGTGATATCCCCTTTATGCTTTTTTATTGTATCTATTTGATTCTTCTCTCTTTTGTTCTTTATTAGTCTGGCTAACAGTCTATCTATTTTATTAATCTTTTTTAAACACACCTCCTGGATTCATTGATTTTTTCGAAGGGTTTTTGTGTCTATATCTTTCAGTTGGGAGCTGATCTATTTCTTGTCTTCTGCTAGCTTTTTAATTTGTTTTATCTTGCTTCTCTAGTTCCTTTAATTGTAATTTTAGGGTGTTGATTTTAGATCTTTCCCACTTTCTCATGTGGGCATTTAGCACTATAGATTTCCCTCTAAACACTGCTTTAGCTGTGTCACAGAGATTCTGATACATTGTATCTTTGTTCTCACTGGTTTCAAAGAACTTCTTTATTTCTGTCTTAATTTTCTAATTTACCCAGTAGTCATCCAGGAGCAGGTTGTTCAGTTTCCATGTAGTTGTGCAGTTTTGAGTGAGTTTCTTAATCCTGAGTTTTAACTTGATTGCACTGTGGTCTTAGAGACTGTTATGATTTCCTTTCTTTGGTATTTGCTGAGGAGTGTTTTACTTCCCATTATGTGGTTGATTTTAGAATAAGTGCAATGTGGTGCTGAGAAGAATGTATGTTCTGTTGATTTGGGATAGAGAGTTCTGTAGATGTCTATTAGGTCCACTTGATCCAGAGCTGAGTTAAAGCCCTGAATATCCTTGTTAATTTTCTGTCTCGTTGATCTGTCTAATATTGACAGTGGGGTGTTAAAAGTCTCCCACTATTATTGTGTAGGACTCTAAGTCTCTTTGTAGGTCTCTAAGAACTTGCTTTATGAATCTGGGTGCTCCTGTATTGGGTACATATATATTTAAGATAGATAGCTCTTCTTGTTGCATTAATCCGTTTACCATTAAGTCATACCCTTCTTTGTCTTTTTTCATTTTTGTTGATTTAAAGTTTGTTTTATCAGAGACTAGGATTGCAACTCCTGATTTTTTTTCTTTCCATTTGTTTGGGAAATATGCCTCCATGCCTTTAATTTTTACTTATGTGTGTCTTTGCACATGGGATGGGTTTCCTGAATACAAAATATGGAAGGATCTTGACTCTTTATTCCGTTTGCCTTGCCAGACTGTGTCTGTTAATTGAGGAATTGAGCCCATTTACATTTGAGGTTAAAATTGTTATATGTGAATTTGATCCTGTCATCATGATGCTAGCTGGTTATTTTGCACATTGGTTGATACAATTTCTTCATAGTTTTGATGGTCTTAACATTTTGTTATGTTTTTGCAGTGGTTGGTACCAGTTGTTGTTGTTGTTGTTGTTTGCATATTTAGTGCTTCATTCAGGAGCTCTTGTAAGGCAAGCCTGGTGGTGACAAAATCCCTCAGCATTTGCTTGTCTGTTAAGGATTTTATTTCTCCTTCTCTTATGAAGCTTAGTTTCGCTGGATGTGAAATTCTGGGTTGAAAATTATTTTCTTTAAGAATGTTGAATATTGGCCCCCACTCACTTCTGGCTTGCAGGGTTTCTGCAGAGAGATCTGCTGTTAGTTTGATGGACTTCCCTTTGTGGATAACTGGACCTTTCTCTCTGGATACCCTTAACATTTTTTCCTTCATTTCAACCTTGGTGAATCTGACAATTATGTGTCTTGCGGTTGCTCTTCTCGACGAGTATCTTAGTGGTGTTCTCTGTATTTCCCGAATTTGAATATTGGCCTGTCTTGCTAGGTTGGAAAAGTTGTCCTGTATAATATCATGAAGTGTCTTTTCCAACTTGATTCTCCCCATCACTTTCAGGTACACCAATCAATCATAGATTTGATCTTTTCACATAGCCCAATATTTCTTGGAGGCTTTGTTCATTCCTTTTCATTCTTTTTCCCTCTAATCTTGTGTTCACACTTTATTTCATTAAGTTGATCTTCAATGTCTGATATCCTTTCTTCCACTTGATTAATTCAGCTATTGATACTTTTGTATGCTTCACAAAGTTCTTTTGCTGTGTTTTTCAGGTCCATCAGGTAATTTATGTTCTTCTCTAAACTGGTTATTCTAGTCAGCAGTTCCTGTAACCTTTTATCAAGGTTCTTATCTTCCTTGCATTGGGTTATAACCTGCTCTTTTAGCTTGGAGGAATTTGTTAACACCCAACTTCTGAAGCCTACTTCTGTCAGTTCGTCAAACTGATTCTCTGTCCAGTTTTGTTCACTTGCTGGTGAGGAGTTGTGATCCTTTGGAGGAGAAGATGCATTCTGGGTTTTGGAATTTTCAGCATTACTGCACTGGTTTTTCCTCATCTTTGTGGATTTATCTACCTTTAGTCTTTGATGCTGATGACTTTTGGATGGGGTTATTGCATTGGCATCCTTTTTGTTGAGGTTGATGTTACTGTTTTCTGTTTTTTTGTTTTTTTGTTTTCCTGAGAGTCAGGCCCCTCTTCTGCAGATCTGCTGGAGCCAGACCCTGTTTGCCTAGGTATCACCTATGGAGGCTGCAGAACTGCAAAGTTTGCTGTCTGCTTCTTCCTCTAGAAACTTTGCCCCAGTGGATCACCTGCCAGATGCCAGCTGGAGCTCTCCTGTATGAGGTGTTTGTTGACCCCTCCTGGGCAGTGACTCCCAGTCAGGAGGCACAGGTGTCAGAGACCCACTTAAGGAGGCTGTCTGTCCCTTAGCAGAGCTTGATCACTGTGCTGGGAGATCCACTGCTCTCTTCAGAGCTGGCAGGCAGGAACGTTTAAGTCTGCTGATGCTGCACCCACAGTTGCCCCTTTTCCCCAGGTGCTCTGTCCCTGGGAGATGGGAGTTTTATCTATATGGGGCTGCTGCCTTTCTTTCAGAGATGCCCTTCCCAGAGAGGGGGAATCTAGAGAGGCATTCTGGCTACACTGGCTTTGCCATGCTGTGGTAGGGTTTGCCCAGTATGAACTTCCCGGTGGCTTTGTTTACACTGTGAGGGGAAAACCGCCTACTAAACCTCAGTAATGGTGGACACCCCTGCATCCACCAAGCTTGAGTATCCCTGGTTGACTTCTGACTGTTGTGTTGGCAGTGAGAATTTCAAGCTTGTGGATCTTAGCTTGCTGGGCTCTGTGGCGGGGAGACCCACTGAGCAAGACCACTTGGCTCCTTTGCTTCAGTCCCCTTTCCAGAGGAGTGAATGGTTCTGTCTTGCTGGGGTTCCAGGTACCACTGGGGTACAAAAAAAAAAAAAAAAAAACCTCCTAGCTAGCTCAGTGTCTGCCCAAACAGATGCCCAGTTTTGTGCTTGAAACCTAGGTCTCTGGTGGTGTACGCATCTGATGGAATCTCCTGATCTATGGGTTGCAATAAACATGGGAAAGGCATAGTACCTGGGCCAGATAGCACTGTCCCTCATGGCACAGTCCCTCACAGCTTCCCTTGGCTAAGGTAAGGAGTTCCTTGACCCTTTGTCCTTCCCTGGTGGGACAAAGCCCTACCCTGCTTCTGCTTGCCTCTGTGGGCTGCACCCATTGTCTAACCAGTCCCAGTGAGATGAACCAGGTACCTCAGTTGAAAGGCAGAAATCACCCGCCTTCTGCACTCGTCTCTCTGGGAGCTGCAGATCAGAGCTGTTCCTATTCAGCCATCTTGCCAGATCCCCTCCCCTTTTTAAAAAAATATAAATTCCTAGACTCAGAATATCTGGGTAAAGGGGTGAACCCATTTTTAGGTTTTTGAAGGTCCCCATATCTTGCCTTTGGGACTTTCAAAATAGGCTAAAAAATAGAAACCTTTTCCCGTATGAACCCTGAGCAAACTGAGAAAATAAAGAGTAAGGACTTGGAGGTCAAAATGTCATAATTGCTAGGACTAGAGTGGAGGATGCATCTTAGCTTAAAGGTCCAGTGGGCCTCATAACTGAAACCATCTTAGACTTAGGACATTTAGGAGCAACAGGGAAAAAAATACCTGCTTCCTGCAGAGAGTGCATGCCAAAGAGAGAGAGAAAAAAAAAGAGATTAGTTGAGGAGACATGTGATATGATTTGGCTCTGTGTTCCCATCCAAATCTCATCTTGAATTATACTCCCATAATTTCCGTGTGTTGTGGGAGGAATCTGGTGGGAGATAATTGAATCATGGGGATGGTTTCTCTTATACTGTTCTCATGATAGTGAATAAGTCTCACAAGATCATATAGTTTTGTAAGGCGTTTCTGCCTTTGCTTCCTTCTCATTCTCTCTTGCTGCTGCCATGTAAGAAGTGCCATTTTCCTTCCACCATGATTGTGAGGCCTCATTAACCACGTGGAACTGTGAGTCCATCAAACCTATTTTGCGTACCAATCTTAAGTATGTATTAGCAACGTGAAAACAGACTAATATGACATGCATAATTTCTCTTCCCCCAAGTTACCAATCATGTAAATCACTCTACTCTTTCTTTGTGTAACCAGTGAATAAGCAGGAAATATTTAGGGGTATCATGCATATTGAAATTTCCTCCACATAGAAGGACACATCAAGAGTGGAGGAAGGGGCTGGGCACAGTGGCTCATGCCTGTAATTCAAGCACTTTGGGAGGCTGATGTGGATGGATCACAAAGTCATGAGTTCAAGACCAGCCTAGCCAACATGGTGAAACCCCATCTCTACTAAAAATACAAAAATTAGCTGAGCATGGTGGCTGGCGCCTGTAGCCTCAGCTACTCAGGAGGCTGAGGCAGGAGAATCACTTGAACCTGGGAGGCAGAGGTTGCAGTGAGACAAGATTGCACCACTGCACTTTAGCCTGGGCAACAGAGCAAGACTCCATCTCAAAAGTAAAAATAAAAATAAATAAATAAATAAATAAATAAATAAATATATAAATAAATGAGTGAAAGAAGCTTCTTCTTCTTTCTCCAAATATTTACCAAATTGCTTCTTCATTAATCATCTCTTGACTATACTAAGTGTTAGGTACTGTGCTAAGTACTAGATAGAACCGGATGAATTAAGACATAATTTCTGCTCTCAGGTCACTTTAGCGTGTGTTATTCAAGGGGCTTTCACATTCTTAATTTGATGGGGATTATTTTATACAGCTCCCTGTGAAATATGAGTATATCCTGTCTTAGGGCTGAGCATATAGCAAAATGGGGCCACAGAGATAAGCACTAGCTGGAACCGTATTGCTTACTTTTCCCTGAAAGAAGGTTGAGAATGTTAAAAATTAATCTTCCTTCGGGACAATGTATGGTGTTCAAAATATCCATTAGTAGTTGGTCTATCGAGTAGTAATGATAGCGATAATAGTAGCAGTTATGCGTTGAACATTTACTATGTGTCAGCTTCTGTGATAATCCCTTTATGAAGGTTTTTCCTTGAGTATTTTTCATAACTCTAGAAAAACTGAGGCTCAGAGAGGTTGTGAGTAACATGTCCATGGGCATCCAATTACTAGGGAGATGAACTGTAATTGAAATTCAGGTATATATAACTATAGGACTTCAACATATAACTATTGCACTTCAAAGTAGAGTAAAGAAGCAGGTACTTCCACAGTTAAGTATACTGTAGTCACAGAAAATCTCAGAAAAAGGGATAGTCCACATGTTCAGGCAGATGAGTGACCATCCAGGAAATGTGTTAGCAGGTTGCACGGTTCAGGTCAAAGACAGAAAGGGAGACTACAGGAAAGATCATGTCACCATCCTAAGAAGGATCTATGGATACCAGAAGCAGAATTTTCAGAAACAGCTACAATAAAGAGGGCTCTAAATGAAGCAGAAATTTGGTTCTTAAAATAGAGGTCCTAGATTGAAATATGTACATCATTCCTCATTTCTATGTCCTCTCCTAATAAAGTATAATGGATATTTTATGATTGACTAGTATAAAATGGGTTTAACAGCCCACTTTTCCAAGGTGAGGGGCATGTTTCTTGAATAGAATTCTCTTAAATGGAAAATTGACTGAAACAAGTGTGTGAATCTGTGTCCTTTGTGAAGCAGGGACCACAGTGGGATTAAATGTGCAAAGACTTTATTAGAGAAAATGCCCATGTAAAAGGAAACAGAGAGAAGATCATGAAGGCTGGAAGAGTCACAGTGCAGTAAGCCTAATTGAAGGAGAGGGAGAAGTTGGGTAGAATCATTCTGAACTGCCACACTGTCAACAGACAGTTTGGCAAAGCTGTCAGATAGTCTCAAGACTGAGTTGTCCATATCTTCCATGATGGGTCTGTCTTAGTATCCTCTATGAACCTAGTCATTAGCTGGAGGCCTGATAATGGCATGGTCTAAGTGCAAACGTGTGGATAGATTTCAAAGTGCTTTGGCTGGAACCCTAAGTCACACTTCCTGTAGCAGGAGGTCAGTTAGGCACATTCTCATCATGGCCACGAGTATATTTCAGATCATGCTTCCAAAGTAGAAAAATATTTGTTCCCATTTTATAGTTGAGAAACTGAGACATAAAATGATGATTAATGTCTCCAAGGGCACATCCTGGTTCTGTGATAGAGACTGAGGTTGCCTGTATATGAATTGCCTCTCTCTCAAAAGACACTTAAAGTTCTGCTAGAGAAATTTTCTGAAACCCAAGTGTACATCAAATCCCCTGAATGGCTTTTTAAAACAGTCATTGCCAGCACTATCCCCAGAGTTTCTGATTTTAGAGATCAGGAGTGGGGCCTGAGAATCTGCATTTCTAACAGATTCCCAGGTGATGCTGATACTGCTGGTGGAAGGAACAAACTTTGGGAAACAGTTTATTTTTATTGCTTTTCAGTTCCCTAGTCATGTCTGAATGAGTGTGTGTGTGTGTGTGTGTGTGCGCGCGCGCAATTACAGGGTGGTAAGAGGAAGGGAGAGCGAAGGAAAATGTCTTGTTTATTTGACAACTGCCTCTTCTTGCATACATCAAACACTGTGCCTGAATTGTGATAGGTACACGATTAACATTTGTAAAATTAAGTTTCTTTTACTCTGGGAAAATTTTTATAAAACATTTAATGTAGTGAAAACAGGTCTGTCTTCCCAAATAAAAATATTTCATATTTCTGCCAGAAAGGATGTCTTCCTAGGAGAGACAGAAGTTGTCTTTTTCTGTCTTCCCTAGCCCTGTGGCATTTAACTTCTTCTCTGCTTCAGCCACATTACTGAAGCCAGAGAGTACAACGGGACAGGAACAAGGTGGCAGTCCAAGTGTAATTCCTAGTTTGTAGATGCTTTTGTAATATATGTTTTCATTTATTGATGCATGCAACAACAGGCACAAGGGAAAATGTGGTGGCTGCTAGTCTTCACATATGATGGTAATACCAAGAGTTCACCAATTCCATTAGGCTTCTGGGTTTGTTATTTTGTTCAGTCAGATGATAAGCAGAGTCCTGGAGAGACTTAATCTTTGCTGCAGCTGCTGAATAGTGAGGACATGACCTGAAAACTTCAGTATGCACTGGCCTTGAGCAACAATAATCACATGTATTCCTGGCATTGAGCTAAGAACTTTATGTGCCTATTTTATTTAAGTCTTACAAGAACCATACAATGTTGATATTACTGTTATTCACATTTTACAGATTAAGAGTACTAGGCAGAGAGGTTAAATAACATGGCTGATCTATGTGTCTGGTGAGTGTTGTGGCTGGTGAACCATGATTTGAGCCCTGGTTTGTTTGACCACAGTATCTTTACTCTCAAAAGCCAACTGAATTGTTTCCTGAGTATACACTAATGTATCCCATGCAACAGGATTGCTTAACCCATCTGGCACATACAGCAGAGAAATATCTGATGCAGAAAGAAGGCTGGTGGTTTTACCAGTGTTATGCGGTAAATTAGCAAAGAAGCAGAACTAGAATAAGGTTCCCCATGTTCCCTGTGTACAGGTCCATAGCTTTTCCAGTTCCCATGTTCTGTAATTTAAGCATCACTATTTCTCTCTGTGTGTGTTCTCCATGACAACTGGATATCTTTTAGTCATCCCTCTCATAACTCAATGCTAATATAATTTGTACCTCATTTATACTTACTTATCCTACATGTTCACTTATATTCTCCCGTTCCCTCTTGGCCCAGTGGTCCTGAGTATGTACTCTAGTTATTCTTATTTAATGTTTTTTTTCAAGCCATTTATCCTGGACATTAGATATGATTCAGTGGAAACTTTGGGGCAAAATACAACCCCCTCTTGCCTATCTCATTGCAAAGTGGAAGATTGTTTGCTCACTCTTTTCTAATTTAAATAATTATCAATGAGCCCCAAAATGAACTTTTCAGGGATTTCATCACATGGCCAAAAAATGACAACTTGAGTCAGACAAAGATTGCAATCAGTACACTTGCTAATCTTGTGCAGACATGGAGTAAACCTGGACTACTAAGATTTAGTGACTTTGTAATCACATCTTCCAAGGCAAAGCAACTACTCAAATTAAAATAATTGCTTTGTTATTACCTTCTGGAAACATAATGTAATTCCTTTCTATCAGTGTCTCATGGAAGATAGAATGCCAATCCCTCCCCAGTTTGGGGTTACTAGATAAGCTAATACGTTAGCTATCATGTTGATAACCAATAATATCTTAAATTTTTTGGTCAGTGAGTAGAAAAAATGAATTCCAAGTAAGAATAAGAACTTTATATCCACTTTATTTCCCATCAAACTTAAATCAAAATAAAATGCCTTCCATCTCCATCTTGATTTTCTTATTGGGTTTAAATTATTCCAACCAACACTGATGCTTCCCTGTTTACACTTATTATTTATGATAGAGACTATGGACCTTATTAACCATAGGATCTGGAGACTGGCAATCCTGTGGAAGAGTGGTTTCCAAATTTTAGTCCAAGAATGGGTATTAGTGCATAATGTTTTCACTAGCTTGTAACAGGATGAATGAATCTATCTGCACAGAGTATACACTGTCAAAGTTGCCATTCCCTGATCTCCTTGTTGGGATCCCCACTGAGACTCGTCTGCTTCTTCACCGCAGCATTTCTACCACCAGATACAGCATGGCACACAGCAAGCATTCAGCACATGTTTTTCAGAATAAACAAATAAATGAAGTGTCCTGTTTTAGAAAGAACTATTTCTATTCTGTAATTAAGTCCTTTTTTGGGTGTTTAATTTTTTTTTTTTTTTTTTTTTTTGAGATGGAGTCTCACTCTCTTGCCCAGGCTGGAGTGCAATGGCATGATCTCAGCTCACTGCAACCTCTATCTCCCAGGTACAAATGATTCTCGTGCGTCAGCCTCCCAGGTAGCTGGAATTACAGATGTGTGTCACCATGCCTGGCTAAGTTTTGTATTTTTAGTAGAGATGAGGTTTCACTATATTGGCCAGGCTGGTCACAAACTCCTGAGCTCAGATGATCTGCCCACCTTGGCCTCTCAAAGTGCTGGTATTATAGGCATAAGCCACTGTGCCCAGCCTATATCTTTTTTTTTTTAAAAAAAGAATAAATAATGGCAATAGAAGCAATTTTTAATGCCCTTAATTTGTCAAAAAGTAGGACTAAGCATCCTATCTTCACCACCTAAATTTGTTTTTTCAATCTTACTGGATTGAGAACATAATAATCTGGAAATCACTGGTCTAATCTAATTCTCCTATTTTAAAATGAAGAATTGCTGCTCAGAGAGAGGAAATAATTTGCCTAAAATCCCATAACTGCTGGATTATTATCTTTTCACCTATGCTCCTTTTTATTTTATAAGCTATGTTATGTTATTTATTTGCACACTTATTTATTGTGCTTTTCTAGATTATTATTGTCTCAGAAACAATACCGTAAGCTCCTTGAGACTGTGGATCACGCCTCTTGTTTTGCAGGCATACTAATGCCAATTGTCCGGGATGCTGTCCACGGTCCTGAACTTCTGCCATGTAGTCTGAGCCAAGGGGATACAGACACAAGTAAGGATCTCCTATTAACTGTCATACTTGTTTTGGAGTATAAATAGAGACAAGAAAAAGGATCCCTGGACTTGACATGTAAACCAAATGAAAATCTGTTATCTGATCACTTCCACGTAGGGCAAAAAATTGATTTATAACATATCAATCACTTCAGAGACATTGATAAGTAAACAGAGATTTCACCTTGAATTATGGATTCTGACACTAGGTCTGAGAAGGTGATTGATATCTCCTGCCTTCCCAACCCTCGAGATACAAACAAACTGAAAAAGATTAAGAAGAGAGACACTTTCTGCATCTCATTGAACATTATGATATTATAAGGAAGGACCACATTTCTATTAAGTCAAAAATAAATTATATATATATAAACACACACAAAAATGAACTTTAATAAGGATTCAATAAAAATAAATAGATCTAATAAGAAATATTGTAACGTGGTTTTGTCCAGGCATTTTCTATAGATGCTTGACAAGAAAAATATAAAAAAAAGGTCTTTCTTTAACTGTACCCTGTTATACTTTTTGCAACTTTCTACTTTACCTATTTTACTTATTAGTAAAAAATCAAATAGAAAAAAATCTAATTAGTGATGTGATTGAAAGCTCCTTTTATACTACTTGGTCAGAGTGCACACTCTTACTGAAATTGACCTGATCTACTAAGGACTGTTCTTTTCCTGTCTGGTTCTAATTACAATTATGTTTTATTTTTGCTTCTAACTTCAGTTGTCATTGTTTATATAAGTTTGTGCCTGTTTCTTGCAAAAAATAAACTTCTTTTAAATAGAATTAAACTAGGGAGAGCTTCCTCTTTTTTCTTTGCTCTTTTATATTTTATGAATTTATACACTTGTATGCATTAATTGTGCAACTTAAAAATAGATTTAAAAAATTAAGATCCAATCTCCTAAAAGACCATGTTCACATGTATTCTGCTTGGTTCTAAATTTGCCCACATCAACAAAACTAATTAAAATAAATAAAAGCTGATTATACTTGGGAAAAATTTACTGCATTTTCTTTTCTTTGGAGACAGAATTTCTTTCTTGTTACCCAGGCTGGAGTGCAACGGTGCTATCTCGGCTCACTGCAACCTCCACCTCCTGGGTTCAAGCGATTCTCCTACCTCACCCTCCCAAGTAGCTGAGATTACAGGTGCCTGCTACCATGCCCAGCTATGCATTTTTAAATTATTTATATACTTGGGACATATACTGGAACAAATATAGCTTTAAATTTTAGCCACAGATAGATAATAAAGAATGAAGCAAGATGGCATCTTGGTCTGTCCTGCAAAATGCCAATAAACCAAAAGTGTGGAGGAGTGGATAATTTGGGCATGGCAGCTCTGAGGAGACATATTCAGTATTAGTGTTCCAATCAAACACTTGGCTGTGAGCCGTTGGATGTTACTTGTCTTCCTCCTACTGAAGAATATCAACTGAGGAGAGTCTGTTCTTAATAAGAAGAAGAAGAAAAAAGGAAAGATAATAAAGAAGCAAGCAATCTTCTGAAATTGCCTTGATGCTACTTCAGTTGCTCGCAGTGCAGTCATAGCCTCAGGGGGTGAAGTCATCCAGTAATGCTGCTGCCATTTGAGGGCACAGTGCCCCATCACAGGTCTGCTCAGAGAGGTTTATTAATTGCTAGGAGAATGACAAAATTTTGTGTATACTCTGTAACAATGGACCAAATGGAGTGGGTCCAGCTCACTCATACACTTTATTCACTTGTTCTCTTAAGATTTATTTGACTTTATAGACAGATTGAGATTCAAGTGTGTGTCTGTGTATGTATGTGTGTGTGTGTGTGTGTTTATAGTGGACATGGGGCAGATTTATCAGAAGAGTGCAATGCTAAGACAAAAATTTCTGGGGATTTTTAGGCTGGTGAAATTTAGAAAGGGTTAAGTTTTAATTTCTATCCATTATCACATTTGCACAGCACATTTCCATTTACAAAGTGATTTCACATTGCAATCTATAATTTGATTCTAACAAGATCAAATTACTAAGACAGAAATAATTATCTTTTTTTTTAAGATGATGAAACAAACGTTAAGTGAGGTTACACAAGTTGCCTAAGGTCACATTGTTGCCAACTGGCATTACCAGGTCTCTAACATCTATTAACACAGTGTTCTTTCTCTATTCCCAAATTTGCTAACCAGTAACCACATAATAACTAATCTGTTTGCCTTTATGGTAACTTAAATTCTGAATGTACCAAATAGCTGTGAAATCTGGTTTATCCTTTAAATGATGAGGACATTTCTTTTCCTGGTGTAAAAAGAAAATGTTCTCATAAATTTGCAATAATATACTGCTGACATTCAAATTGTCATCACAAAGATTATCTCATTTAAATTGCAGAATAATTCTTTGAGATAAATAGGAAAGAGAGTTTGTCACAGTTTAGTGTCCGTAGCAGTTCATTTCTTAAACATAAGAAGGGACTCATTAGCCCATCAAGGTCTTTCTAACCTTGAAGAATTTCTCCAGACTGCTTATTTTCCTCTAACCATGACTTTACCCTAGATATCTTTCTGTTTTTTGTTTTCTCCATATCTTGCTGCTTGAAAATCCTATCCTTATTCCCAGTGCTTGGCATCTGTACTTGAAACTTGACAGAAAATTACACATACCCAATCATTTGGAAAAAAAAAAAAAAATAGACACTTAAACCCATTTGAAAGGCAGAGAAACAGGCCCGCAAGTTAAATGACTTACCCAGAAACTGCCTGTAACTCCTGACTAATGTAAGTGCTGACAATTTACCATGATGGAGACCAATCGTGAGGTCTCCCACACCAGAACTGACTGCTACAGCAAGCATATTAACCATACTTCCTTGGCGTACTTCTTCCAGATCAAATAAGGAGGCATTCTCTTTGGCACAGTGATTTTAGGGGTTGTCACATTTCCCTAAATATCTGTTGCAGTGATTGACTTATAGCTGGAATTCATTTGATAAACACTCCACTTACTTCTTTCATTATCTCCATCTAATGCCATTGGGAGGGGTAACATATGAAATCTCTTTAACCACTATCCCATTGGCATAAACTAAATTTTCAGTCCCTTCAGGAATAGGAGGGAGGAAAGAGAACATGAGAATAGATTATGAGGAAAAGGAGGGCTCAATAATAATCACAGTAATATCTACTTTTATGTTCTAGGTGCTGTTACACAGCTCTACATACATTTGCCATCTATTCTTCAAAAGAGTTTCATGATTCCTAATGTAATCTGGAGGGACAATTAACTCATATAGATGAAATATTTTTTTCAAGGCCATAGTGCCTGAAGCAGATTTTTGTTTGTTTGTTTTGATACATCCAAGATCATGCCTTTCTACTATACTCTTCTGCTTCAGACAAGATATCTTCAAAGAATCCAGACAAAGTAGACATAATTTTTAATGCAAAAGTTAACCATAGAGCTTGCTGATATTCCAACAGAAAAGACACTCCTGACTTATTTCTGTGTAGGTCCATATCTGTTCCATACCAGTGCCCTGGGGCCTAGAGTTTTACTTATGTACAATACTTTTTAATTATGCTATGTTGGTCTGAGACCTGCAGAATTTGGGTTACTACTCAGCAATTTTTTGCAAGAAAGACCAATAAGGATTGTTTGTCCACTTAGTTGAAGTCAGCAAGGAACTGAAGACTATCACTGCAGCCCAGAGCAATTAGTTCTGGAAGTAGTTCAACCCACATCTTCCTTGGGGCCAGGCCTCAGTCAGTGCAAAAAGGCAGAAATGAGTGAACGATTTCCCAGGATCCCTAGTTGTTTCCTTTATCTTTCTTAACCATAAGCCTTTCACTTCTCCTTTGAGGCCCAGGTTGTAAGTTATTGTACTCTGCCATGCATTTTTTTTTTTTTTGTCACTTTATACATGTGTAAAGAAAGGTGAGGTTTTTTTGGGAAATGAATATCAGACATTGCTCAGTATGTTGGAGAGGCATTTGGACTTGGATTTAGGGTTAAAGGCATTTCCTATACGTTTGGAAGCTTATCCCAAAGAAGGAAGTGTGATGGTGGAAAGAGTCTCAAATGAGAATCAGAAGCACATGGGTTCTGGGCTGAATTCAGACGCTGAGCTGCACTATGGCTACAAATAGCCACATTGAGTGACCTCACACTTCATTCAGTAATTCAGTGTGCTTGTAGATCCAACTACCAGTGCTCAATCAAGCCCTGTAGAAGACAAAGCTTCACCATTGTTGGAGTGCCCACAAGAGTCTCTTCCCAGGCTCTTGGCCTTTTAAAAATAAGTGGAAAAATTTGACACATAGAGGGATCATCCTTAGAACTTCCATCAAGGACAGATTTTTATGGATTGGGAAGTGTGGAATGATTGCTAACGGATACAGGGTTTAATTCATGTGAATGATGAAAATATTCTAATATTGATTATGGTGATGTAAAACTGTGAATATACTAACTAAAATTATCAAATTTTAAACTTTATATGGATAAATTATATAGCATGTGAATTATATCTAAAGTTATTTTTCCTTTAGGAAAAAGGTATTAGAGATTGTAATCTAGCTTTCTTCAGTGTCTCAGCCCATCTTATTGTCAGCTTTTATCTTGAGAAATTTGTGCCTTTTATGAAAAGAAATACTTCTCCTAAAATAAAGGCAATTATATTCTTCCCACAAGATATTCAGGTTGAGGGTGCATAGTGGGCTTTCTGTCTGTGCAGCTGAAAAGCTAAATAACCATGTACA
Organism: Piliocolobus tephrosceles; assembly: GCF_002776525.5. Lineage (NCBI taxonomy): Eukaryota > Metazoa > Chordata > Mammalia > Primates > Cercopithecidae > Piliocolobus > Piliocolobus tephrosceles. The sequence continues at coordinate 137,410,692 of NC_045437.1, forward strand.
TATTTTTTGATATAACGTTTGTTCTAATTTTCTAGATGCAAATTAGAAATGATTTGAAAACTAAGAACCCTCCTCCATTAATAACTACCTTTGCCCAGGAAAGATAGTTATTTGATCTTTGGGGATAGTGTTGCGGTCTTTGGTTCTCTTTGTAACTACTAATCTTACTTTGAATGAATACCTTCAATCTTCACCTTAGGGTGAATAGATTGATCAAATCTGATTCCTATATTGTGATGCATGTGATGATTTTATAGTTTTGAAATTCTTAAAGATGGAGAAGGTGTTGAAAATTGAAGTAAGAACTGGAAATAGAAGAGAACAGATTAAGGAAAAAAAAGGAGAAAGAAAATGAAATGGTTGAGAAAAGGAAACAATAGTAACGGCATTAAGACCAGACCACTTAGATTAAAATATTCCTTGTAGACCAGGCGCTGTAGCACACGCGTCTAATCCCAGCACTTGGGGAGGCCAAGGAGGGCGGATAACCTCAGCTAAGGAGTTGGAGACCAGTCTGGCCAACATACTGCATCTGTATTAAAAATACAAAAATTAGCTGGGCATGGTGGCGCGCATCTGTAGTCCGAGCTACCGGGGAGACTGAGGCAGGGACTCAGACTGAGACAGAATCCCTTGAACCCAGGAGGCAGAGGTTGCAAGTGAGCCAAGATTGCGCCACTGCCCTCCAGCCTGGGGGACAAAACAAGACAGTCATACATATATATATATGTGTATGTATATATATGTATATATATATGTATGACTGTGTCTTGTGTGTGTATATATATATATATACACACACACAGATATATTCCTTTTCTACAGAGAAGCAACATATTCTCCTTCTTCGACAGCTTAGGTGACTCAGCACCAGACAAGATGTGGGGAAAAGTTGTATGGGAGATCTACCATTGCCCAACTACCCTGCCCCTCTCAACCTGGAAGATTCTTTGTGGACTAGTCTCTCCACAAACTCCACTTGTAAAGTTCCTGTAGAAGCAGCCATGTTTTCACATGACCTTTCCTAGGCAACCTGGGCTATTATTCAGGAATGAGAACATGCCCAATCTATAAAAAGGAGTCCCTTACTTAGGATTTCTGGGATCTAATAAGTTTTTTCTCACCAATTGAGTAAGTCAAGTTCAAAATAGTACGCAATATGTTTTGACATCTAGGTGTCCAAAGGGAACTTTGAACAGATTTTTAAAATAATTTCAACTTTTACTTTAGATTCAGGGGATACATGTACAAGAATATTTTCAGTTGTTAGTTGTAAAAAGGTTGATGTTATTTGCTCGGTGGGTAGTTACTGCATACTCCATGGAATTGAAAAAAAAAAAAAAAAACAGCTAAAAATCCCTCTACAGCTATTGAGAAGTTATTATTACTTGAATTGATTTATAATAGTCAAAATCACACACAATAAATCAGTAATTGACTCTTACACAGCAATCCTCACTTTACTTCCCTGCTAAGCACATGATGCTGCCTTGAATTTTTCTTCTCTTCATTTAAATTTTTTTTTTTTTTTTTTTTTTTTTGAGACGAGGCTCTCTCTGTCACCCAGGCTGGAGTGTAGTGGTACAGTCATGGCCCACGGCAGCCTCTACCTCCTGGGCTCAATCAGTCCTCCTCCCTCAGCCTCGTGAGGAGCTGGGAATATAGGCACACACCATATCTGGCTAATTTTTTTATTCTTAATTTTTGTAGAGATGGGTCTCACTGTTACCCAGGCTGGTCTCGAGCTCTGGACCTCAAGCGATTCTTCTGCCTCAGCCTCCCAAAGCTTTGGGATTACAGGTGTGAACCACTGTGCCCAGCCTGCCTTAAATTTTTAAAATTTCATTATGAAATGTTCAAAGTCATATAATAGTAGAGCATTAATATCAGGGATAAGATTGATTCTTGGCTGCTTTGCTACTTTTTGGAAAGGGAGAGTATGTCGCTATTACTACTGATACTTCAGGGTCAAAATTACAGCTATTGCTAGCCAGATATTTTTGACATAGAAGGAGCTATCTGAAGTAGAGGAAAGCCTAGGGCCTTGTTCTGCCTCCAACTCTGCTCCTAACTAGCTGTGTGAACTCAGCCAAAACCTTTCTCCCACTGAGCCTTCATTTCTCCAATTGTCAAATTATGGTATTAGGTAAACTTTACATCTTAAATCTAAATATAACATGTATCACTTAAACCATAGCATTAAGCCAGACAAAACTAAAATATCAACACTATTCTATGAATTACTTTATGAAAACAATTTACAATTTGGGTTCAGGGGAACTCATGTATAAATGTCAGACCTGCCACATTTTAGTCTTTACTAAGTCATGTAGATGCGCTAAAGCTCAGTTTTTCTCAAGTCGAAAGAGGGTATAAGTTAGTATAATAAGATCTACTCTATCTTGCAAAGTTCTTATAGAGTGAGATGGAATGTTGCATGGGAATATAGGTATACTTTTATGGTTTTTTATTGCAGTAAAAATGGTAGAAATGGTAGCTAAGTAATTGTGAGACCAGTGTATGTTTATTGAGCACTTAGTATATGTCATATGTTTATTGAACACTTAGTATATGACACACACTGCCTTGACCACTCTACATGTATTGCTCCAATTCATTCTCATAACAATTTTTTTTCAGAAAGTTACCTTAATTTCTTCATTTTGCAGCTAAAGTAACAGACTCAAAAAGTTTAAGTTACTTGCTCAGTGACATGGTTAATAAATGGTGGCACTAAGATGCAAACTTCAGGCAATCTGACTCAAGCATGAGCTTTTATCCACTGTGTTATATTGATTTATTTCTCCACAAAATAGATTCAGATTTATATGTGAAGTTTTTACTTCCAGCAATGTTCTTGTTTGAAACCAAGATTTCTGCTAAGAACACCAGAAAAACTATACCCCAAAAATCTGTTTAAAGATATTAGAGAGCTACAAAGGCAGTGAACAATCAAGGAGCTCAGATCCCAGATAAAAGAAGAACTCAGAGATGTAAAGGTAGCATTCAGCACCATTTTCTTTTTGAGGCATCGGCCAATTCGAAAACTGCAGCTGAAAGACTAAAATAAGCCGAGTCAAACTTTTGGCAGTTTAATGGACCTGGGGTACACAAGTTGTACTGTAAAGCTCATCAACATAGGGTCCCTGCTATTTAACTGTAACCTCACTTTAATAGTAAGAGTGAACTGGAAGTAGACTAGCCTTCAAAAGAGACTGAAGTTGCTCTCTAAATAAACCTAATCCCTGATCATATTAAGATGATATGGCCCTCCTCAAACTACCTATTAGAAGCAAAAGCAAATATCTTAAGGCAGATGACATCATCCAAAGCCTCAAAGATCCTTTATGATTTTTCTATATGCAATAAAAATCAAAAACTGAGTAAAAAATTACTGCATATCAGACATTGATCAATTACTGTGAGAATATAACAGAACTACAAGATATCCAGATATAGGAGCTATGAATTTAACATAACTATAACTAATACGGTAGTTACCACTTATCCATGGAAGATAGGTTTCAAGAGCCCCAATCAATGGCTGAAAACTCAGATAGTACCAATCCTATATAGACTATGTTTTCTTCTATATATACATACCTATGATAAAGTTTAATTTATAAATCAGGTACTATAAGAGATTAACAGTATAACTAATAATAAAATAGAACAATTATAACAATATACTCTAATATTTTCTTTTTTGCAATTTCACAGATAAGATATTCATTCTTATAGATCTTAGCAACCTCAGCATAATTTTTTTTCTTATTAAGTTAAAAGTTGCCACCCTTTCACTTCAAGGAAGCACTTTATGGCTTCTTTTTGGCATATCTAAATTGCCAGTATCACTAGTCTTGTGATTTGGGCATTGTTAAGTAAAGTAAGGGTTACTTGAACATGAGCACTGAGATGCTGTGACAGTCCATCTGATAACTGAGATGGCTAGAAAGTGACTAACAGGCAGGTGATGTCTATAGCATAAATACGCTGGGAAAAGGGATGATTCATGTCCTGAGCAGGTTAGAGCAGCATGGCATGAGATTTCAGTGCACTACTCAGAATGTTGTGCAATTTAAAATTTATGAATTGTTTATCTCTAGAATTTCCCGTTTAATAATTTCAGACTACAGTTGACCACAGGTAACTGAAACTACAGAAATTAAATTTGCAGATAAGATGAAACTACTATATGCTCAAGACATTAAAAGATGAAACAAGTAATTTTCATAGGAAATGGATATTTATAACAAAGAATAAAATAGAAATTCCAGAACTAAAACCTATAATATCTCAAATTAATAACTCACTAGATAGGTTTAACAGTATATTTGTTAGAGAGCAAAAGTAGAATAGTTAGAAGAAAATATTCAGCTTGAAACATAGACAAAAGAACGAAAATGCAGAAAGAATGCAAGGGACGTGCTCTTTTAAAAAGATTTAACTTGCCTTACTAGGTTGGGGAAGTTCTCCTGGATGATATCCTGAAAAATGTTTTCCAACTTGGTTCCATTTTCCCCCTCACTTTCAGGCACCCCAATCAGACATAGATTTGGTCTTTTCACATAATCCCATACTTCTTGAAGGCTTTGTTCATTTCTTTTTCCTCTTTTTTCTTTAGACTTCTCTTCTCACTTTGTTTCATTAATTTGATCCTCAACCACTGATACTCTTTCTTCCAGTTGATCGAGTCAGTTACTGAAGCTTGTGCATTTGTCACGTATTTCTTGTGTCATGGTTTTTATCTCTGTCAGTTCGTTTATGGCCTTCTCTGCATTGATTATTCTAGTTGTCCATTCTTCCATTCTTTTTTCAAGCTTTTTAGTTTCTTTGCACTGGGTATGTAATTCCTCCTTTAGCTCTGAGAAGTTTGATGGACTGGGCAGGCCAACATTCAAATTCAGGAAACACAGAGAATGCCACAAAGATACTCCTCGAGAAGAGCAACTCCAAGACACATAATTGTCAGATTCACCAAAGTTGAAATGAAGGAAAAACTGTTAAGGGCAGCCAGAGAGAAAGGATGGGTTACCCACAAAGGGAAGCCCATCAGACTAAAAGCAGATCTCTCAGCAGAAACTCTACAAGCCAGAAGAGAGTGGGGGCCAATATTCAACATTCTTAAAGAAAAGAATTTTCAACCCAGAATTTCATATCCAGCCAAACAAAGTTTCATAAGTGAAGGAGAAATGAAATCCTTTACAGACAAGCAAATGCTTAGAGATGTTATCACCACCAGGCCTGCCCTACAAGAGATCATGAAGTAAGCACTAAACATGGAAAGGAAAACTGGTACCAGCCATTGCAAAAACATGCCAAAATGTAAAGACCATCGATGCTAGGAAGAAACTGCATCAACTAACGAGCAAAATAACCAGCTAATATCATAATGACAGGATCAACTTCACACATAACAATATTAACCTTAACTGTAAATGGACTAAATCATCCAATTAAAAGACACAGACTGGCAAATTGGATTAAGAGTCAAGATGCATCAGTTTGCTGTATTCAGGAGACCCATCTCACCTGCAGAGACACGCATAGACTCAAAATAAAGGGAAGGAGGAAGATCTACCAAGCAAATGGACAACAGAAAAAAGCAGGGGTTGCAATCCTAGTCTCTGATAAAACAGACTTTAAACCATCAAAGATCAAAAGAGGCAGAGAAGGCCATTACATAATGGTAAAGGGATAAATTCAACAGGAAGAGCTAACTATCCTAAATATATATGCACCCAATACAGGAGCACCCAGATTCATAAAGCAAGTCCTTAGAGATTTACAAAGGGACTTAGACTCCCATACAATAATAATGGGAGACTTCAACACCCCACTGTCAACATTAGACAGATCAATGAGACAGAAAGTTAACAAAGATATCCAGGAATTGAACTCAACTCTGCACCAAGAGGATCTAATAGACATCTACAGAACTCTCCACCCCAAATCAACAGAATATACTTTCTTCTCAGCACCACATCGCACTTATTCCAAAGTTGACCAAATAATTGGAAGTAAAGCACTCTTCAGCAAATATACAAGAACAGAAATTATAATAAACTGTTTCTCAGACCACAGTGCAATCAAACTAGAACTCAGGACTAAGAAACTCAATCAAAACCGCTCAACTACATGGAAACTGAACAACCTGCTCCTGAATGACTACTGGGTACATAACGAAATGAAGGCAGAAATAAAGATGTTCTTTGAAACCAATGAGAACAAAGATACAACATACCAGAATCTCTGGGACACATTTAAAGCAGTGTGTAGAGGGAAATTTATAGCACTAAATGCCCACAAGAGAAAGCAGAAAAGACCTAAAATTGACACCCTAACATCACAATTAAAATAACTAGAGAAGCAAGAGCAAACATATTCAAAAGCTAGCAGAAGGCAAGAAATAACTAAGATCAGAGCAGAACTGAAGGAGATAGAGACACAAAAACCCCTCCAAAAAATCAATGAATCCAGGAGTTGGTTTTTTGAAAATATCAACAAAATTGATAGACTGCTAACAAGACTAATAAAGAAGAAAAGAGAGAAGAATCAAATAGATGCAATAAAAAATGATAAAGGGGATATCACCACCGACCCCACAGAAATACAAACTACCATCAGAGAGTACTATAAATACCTCTACGCAAATAAACTAGAAAATCTAGAAGAAATGGATAATTTCCTGGACACTTACACTCTCCCAAGACTAAACCAGGAACAAGTTGAATCCCTGAATAGACCAATAGCAGGCTCCGAAACTGAGGCAATAATTAATAGCCTACCAACCAAAATAAGTCCAGGACCAGATGGATTCACAGCTGAATTCTACCAGAGGTACAAGGAGGAGCTGGTACCATTCCTTCTGAAACTATTCCAATCAATAGAAAAAGAGGGAATCCTCCCTAACTCATTTTATGAGGTCAACATCATCCTGATACCAAAGCCTGGCAGAGACACACACAAAAAGAGAATTTTAGACCAATATCCCTGATGAATATTGATGCAAAAATCCTCAATAAAATACTGGCAAATCAAATCCAGCAGCACATCAAAAAGCTTATCCACCATGATTAAGTGGGCTTCATCCCTGGGATACAAGGCTGGTTCAACATACGCAAATGAATAAACATAATCTAGCATATAAACACAACCAAAGAGAAAAACCACATGATTATCTCAATAAACGCAGAAAAGGCCTTTGAAAAAATTCAATGGCCCTTCATGCTAAAAACTCTCAATAAACTAGGTATTGATGGAACGTATCCCAAAATAATAAGAGCTACGTATGTCAAACCCACAGCCAATAACCTACTTAATGGGCAAAAACTGGAACCATTCCCTTTGAAAAACTGGCACAAGACAGGGATGCCCTCTCTCACCACTCCTATTCAACATAGTGTTGGAAGTTCTGGCTAGGGCAATTAGGTAAGAGAAAGAAATAAAGCGTATTCAGTTAGGAAAAGAAGAAGTCAAATTGTCCCTGTTTGCAGATGACATGATTGTATATTTAGAAAACCCCATCATCTCAGCCCAAAATCTCCCTAAGCTTATAAGCAACTTCAGCACAGTCTCAGGATACAAAATTAATGTGCAAAAATCACGAGCATTCTTATACACCAGTAGCAGACAAACAGAGAGCCAAATCAGGAATGAACTTCCATTCACAATTGCTTCAAAGAGAATAAAATACCTAGGAATCCAACTTACAAGGGATGTAAAGGACCTCTTCAAGGAGAACTACAAACCACTGCTCAGTGAAATCAAAGAGGACACAAACAAATGGAAGAACATACCATGCTCATGGATAGGAAGAATCAATATCGTGAAAATGGCCATACTGCCCAAGGTTATTTATAGATTCAATGCCATCCCCATCAAGCTACCAATTAGTTTCTTCATAGAATTGGAAAAAAACTGCTTTAAAGTTCATATGGAACCAAAAAAGAGCTCGCATTGCCAAGACAATCCTAAGTCAAAAGAACAAAGCTGGAGGCATCACACTACCTGACTTCAAACTATACTACAAGGCTACAGTAACCAAAACAGCATGGTACTGGTACCAAAACAGAGATATAGACCAATGGAACCGAACAGAGTCCTCAGAAATAATACTACACATCTACAGCCATCTGATCTTTGACAAACTTGAGAAAAACAAGAAATGGGGAAAAGATTCCCTATTTAATAAATGGTACTGGGAAAATTGGTTAGCCATAAGTAGAAAGCTGAAACTGGATCCTTTCCTTACTCCTTATACAAAAATTAATTCAAGATGGATTAGAGACTTAAATGTTAGACCTAATACCATAAAACCTCTAGAAGAAAACCTAGGTAATACCATTCAGGACATAAGCATGGGCAAGGACTTCATGTCTAAAACACCAAAAGCAATGGCAACAAAAGCTAAAATTGACAAATGGTATCTAATTAAACTAAAGATCTTCTGCAGAGCAAAAGAAACTACCATCAGAGTGAACAGGCAACCTACAGAATGGGAGAAAATTTTTGCAATCTACTCATCTGACAAAGGGCTAATATCCAGAACCTACAAAGAACTCAATCAAATTTACAAGAAAAAAACAACCCCATCAAAAAGTGGGCAAAGGATATGAACAGACATTTCTCAAAAGAAGACATGCACACAGCCAACAGACACATGAAAAAATGCTCATCATCACTGGCCATCAGAGAAATACAAATCAAAACCACAATGAGATACCATCTCACACCTGTTAGAATGGCTATCATTAAAAAGTCAGAAACAACAGGTACTGGAGAGGATGTGGAGAAACAGGAACACTTTTACACTGTTGGTGGGATTGTAAAGTAGTTCTACCATTATGGAAAACAGTATGGCGATTCCTCAAGGATCTAGAACTAGAAGTACCATATGACCCAGCCATCCCATTACTGGGTATATACCCAAAGGATTATAAATCATGCTGCTATAAAGACACATGCACACGTTATGTTCATTGCAGCACTGTTCACAATAGCAAAGACTTGGAATCAACCCAAATGTCCATCAGTGACAGACTGGATTAAGAAAATGTGGCACATATACACCATGGAATACTATGCAGCCATAAAAAAGGATGAATTTGTGTCCCTTCCGGGGACATGGATGCAGCTGGAAATCATCATTCTCAGCAAACTATCACAAGAACAGAAAACCAAACACCACATGTTCTCACTCATAGGTGGGAACTGAACAATGAGATCACTTGGACTCGGGAAGGGGAACATCACACACCGGGGCCTATCATGGGGGGGGGTAGGGGGGAGGGATTGCATTGGGAGTTATACCTGATAAATGATGAGTTGATGGGTGCTGACGAGTTGATGGGTGCAGCACACCAACATGGCACAAGTATACATATGTAACAAACCTGCACGTTGTGCACATATACCCTAGAACTTAAGGTATAATAATTAAAAAATAAGAAAATAAAAAAATGAAAATAAGATTTAACTTGGGTATAATTGAAGTCCTAAAAGGAGGGAAGAGAAAGAATAGGGAAGAAGGAGGTCTTTAAGAGACAATGATTTAGAGCTTTTCTAACTAAATAATTGTATATGTGGACTTTTTCAATCTTGACACTAAATTACAAATAAAAGTTTATAGTTTGGGGTTATATTTTTTTACTGTAGCCGGGAGATACTGTTGCGATAAGAAAAATGTGAATCCATCTTGAAATAGTAGTTGAAAAAATATGAACATTTAGGGACATTGCACTTGAAAAACAGAATGGACCATTGATTATGTGAAATTTGTTAGAATGAATGAGAAATGTCAAGAAAAAAGAAAGAAATTTGGGTTCAGAACCCTTCCCTCCTCACATCTTTGGAGAACAGGAAGGTCATGAGTTTAGGATCAAAAGATTATGAATTTAGACTTTCTTCTTAATTGTTTAATTCAGCTTCTCTGAGTCTCAGCTAAATATAGGAATGATAATGCATTCCTTTTTTTTTTCTTTCTTTCTTTTCTTTTTTTTTTTTTTTGAGTTGGAGTCTCGCTCTGTCCCCTAGGCTGGAGTGCAATGGTGCGATCTCGGCTCACTGCAACTACCGACACCTGGGTTCAAGTTCTTCTGCCTCAGCCTCACGAGTAGCTGCTATTACAGGTACCCACCACCATGTCCAGCTAAATTTTGTATTTTTAGTAGGGATGGGGTTTCACCAGGTTGGCCAGGCTGGTCTCTCTCCTGACCTCAGGTGATCCACCTGCCTCGGCCTCCCAAAGGGCTGGGATTACAGGCATGAGCCACTGTTCCCCACCTGATAATAAATTCGTTATTGAGCTTTTATGATGGCTAACAGAAAGTTTTGGTGATGACAATGTATACAGATAATTGGCTTAATGACTGCCACATTCAGGGTGCTCCATTAATATTAGTCTGGCCTCTAGCCTTTTTAAATTTCTATGTTAATGATGAAATTTGATTCTGACTTCTGTGCAGGATTTCTTATGTTCTGGTCAAGGTAGCAATGGTCTTTTGCTGAGCAGAACCATAAATAAGAAATTACAAAGTGTTCAGGTGCAGAAAAGTTTTATTATCAATATCGCTGTGAAAATTCAGTTGCCCAGATGTTTGGAGAAAAAAGACAAGGTAGATATTTAGAATTTACAGATACTTCTGGAAAATCTAGGGTCCTAATCAATAGAAAAGGAATCAAGTAATAGATAAATCTCTCAGTCTTCAAGAACACTTACCAATATTCAGAGGAATATTTTGAGGATCCCTCCCATGTGCCCATTTGTGGTGAGATGGTTTTATTCCATTGATGGGTTTTGGATTCTATTTCAATTTAATCACTAGGGCTCTTTCTTTTTCCCTAATAGTAGGTTATTTGATGATTCTTTTATTCCTGTTTCTCTTTGGTGGCATAATCTCAAAATTAGCACTTGTATAAAATAAGGGAAGGAAATGGGATTGGCCAGAGAGGGAAATTGAGCTCTGAAGCAGATCCAGTGACATCACTGGGCCACCCCACAGGAAACCCTTATTAGATTTCTTATTTTCTACCTTATCAACCGACCCAAAACATGGTATTAAATAACACGCACTGAGCAGTTTCTACCCAAGTATACCAAAAGCAAAGTATGTGTGCATGTGTTTTGGGGAGGTGTGTGTGGAGGGGAATGTGACTAATGTCTATCTTGGTGTCAACCAAGGTCTTCCCATTGCTTACACTATACTTCCAAAGATCTCAAACCCTTCTAATAAATGTCCTTCCACTATATTTATATTGTTGTGAGGGCTGTCTGAAGGTTTAAAATATAGAAAGCTTTTAATAACTATTAGTTATTATAATGGTGATTTTGATGGTAATAATAGTGGCCAGTATTTTCCAGCAGAAGTTTCAGACACTTTGTACGATAAATAAAATAAAGTTATTTCTATCAATGGGGAAATGCATGATGCATGCTAAAGAGATACTAGAGGTTGAAATTTCAATAAGGTTTTAGAAAGAAGCAATTAATTCATGACTGACTACTGGCTCTACCACAGATAATTTAGAAGAGGAGACAACTCTATCTTTGATCATGGAGACAAGTTTTCCAGAATGCATTCATATTCCTACTCTTTGGGACAAAAACTCTCGCTCTTCCAAACTACTAAAGCCAGGGAGCTTGCCCCCATGGAGATGATGAGAGAAGGTCATTCTCTGTGTTCTCAAGTGAGAGACATTCTCTCTAGCTCTGACAACTTTCAGGACACTATGTAGCTTAAAGAGAAGAGTCAAGATTATAAACTTTGGTCTGTATTTTCTTGGTTCTCCAAATTAATTTGTGCCACAGGGACATAATTCTACAGACAAGTTCCATAGTATTTGGAAATAAAAACCAAGGCATCCTTGTTAGAAGTTTGAAAGGCTAGAGTAATGTGGCTTGGCTTAGGCCATTGGTAAGATTAGCATCAGATGACAAATGTGCTCTCCAGTTTCCCCTGCAAGGAGGACTTGTGTTCTGGGCTACTGGGATTTTGTCAGCTATAGAGGGTCACTTCACCCAAAGTAATGTTCTTCCCTGATGGCCTACATCCATGGTCTGATCAAGGTTGCTATAAAAACCTGGCCATTTCTGGATATGGTGGGATAATTCTGATGGGCGAAATGAAGTTCTTGAGTTCCCCAGGGAGCTGGCCAAGGATATCATCATATCTGCTTCAGAGCTTAACTTATCTCTCTGTTAATCCTGATTCCTTCCCTTGTCTTTCATAGGTGTTAATTTTAAGGGCACTCCCCAGTAAAATATCCTGTACATTAAACTGTTTCTGAGTGTGCTTCCCAGAAAACCCAACCTGTGACAGATTTTTATTGCACGGAGTGGTAGAAAAAACAATGGACTTGAAGAATAAAAGTTATGAGTTCCAGTGCTATCTGTGTCACTTACCTATGTGACCTTGGGTTAAGCATCTTACATGTCTCTCTCCTCTCTCTCTGTGTGTGTGTGTGTGTGGTAGGCCTCTCTCTCTCAGTGTGTGTGTGTCTGTGTGTATGTGTATAAAAATAGCTGATTCATATAAAAAACGAAAGAATGGTATTGAAAGTACTATAAAGATGAAAGATTGTACCATAATTTGTAAACCTCAAAGCATAATTAGGATGATAATTATGAAACCCTCATTGGATATTTCTTTAACCTCTGAGCAAGCCCTCACAGGTTATTGTTCCTGTATTAATATGTAAGCACAAATACAAACATGTTGCTCTCTTGGATGATCTAGAAAACAGATTTGGAAGGAGCTCTTACATAGCCACTGAGGCTGGAAAATACAGGAATATGTGATTCTCTCAAAATGAATAGGCATAAATATAACTTGTTAAAAAAATAGATGGCTGAGCATTTATTGTAATTATCTACATTTGTATTCATGAAGCACAATTTCATACTCTCTCATCTCAAAATTGAGATTTCTATGAGAGAGGAATGCAGAGAGCTACTGTATGATATTTAGTTTGAATTGTATGGTGTTTTCATTTTCTTCCAGAGAGAAGTGTTAATGTTTCATATTTTGAAGATGCCACAAAGAACAAAACCAGACAGTATTTGAAGAATTGGGTAAACATGCACCTTATAGCTCTATCTATAACAGAATCAGAAATCACAAAGTTCAATTTCAGTGCAGAAAACTAGACATTTATGTCTGGTTTCAAGGAGCCTATGACTGTGTCCATATATAATAAACAACAAGAAAGTGTCCACCAATTAAATAGACTTGCAAGTCTCAAGCATTCCTTTATGTTTATTCATCCTCCCATAATAATTTAATGTACATTGTAGAATGCTACATAAAAGTAGTATTCATCTTTTTTTGTTCAATGTTGTATCCCCAGTTTGGCTTAATAGTTGATATGGGGTCAGTGCTCAAAAGTATTTGTGGAATTAGTGCATGAATAAATGAATAAAAGCGTTGTTCTAGGTTGTCTGAGAGCTGAAATGAATCAGAGAGAGATCATAGATACACATTTCCTACCTATTTCTCTACCAAATGCCCCCTCATCTGCTCAGGCTGTAAATATTGCTAGTTGTCAAGGTTTCCACTCTCTAGACTCTACATAGGCAATTTCATCAAACTCGGTTTTTTTCTTTTTAAAAGAATGAATTGAAAGTGTACATTCAAAAAAATACACAGATCATAAGTTATCACTATCATAGATCTGTACAAGATGAATACACTCATAAAACTGGCCATCAGGGTATGGAATATTACAAGCAGCCCCAAAGCCTCCATCAAGTCCAGTCTCAGTCATTATTCCCTATCTTTCACAATGATTTTGGTTTTCACAAGAAATTTTAGTTTTACCTGTTTTTGAACTTTATACAAATGGAAACACATAATGTATATGTTCATGTCTGTCTTCTTTCACTCAATATTATATCTGAGAGATTCATTCATTTTGTTGGGTATAGTAATGGTTACTTCATTTTCACTTCTGAATATTACCCATTCTATGAATATAACAGAATATGGGATATATTTATCCATTCTACTGTTGATGGGCATTTGGCATTTGTGTTGTTTCCAGCTTCGGCTACTAGGATTGTTGTTGCTTTGAATAATTCTGCATACCCTTTGGTGGACATAGTTACCATTTTGTTGAGCATGTATTTAGAAGTATAACAGGGTATGCATTTTTCAATTTAAATGTATATTACCAAAGCATTCTCTAAAGTAGTTGTATTGGTTCAGCAATGTATAAGAGTTCCAACTGTTCCACCTCCCTGATTTTTGTCCTTTTAATTTCAGCCTTTCTGGTGGATGTGTAATGGTATCTCACAGAGGTTTTAGTTTGCATTTTCTTAATAAATAATAAAATTGAGCTCCTTTTCATGCTTATTGGTAATTTGGATATCCTTTTTGGTGAAGTTTTTTTTGGTCTTTTTTTATTTTTCATTGATTTTAAGTAGTTGTAGTGTATTCTGATTGTGAGTCCTTGTAATATAAATGTGTTGCAAAGATATTCTCCAAATTTGTGGCTTGATTTTTACTCTTTTTATCATGAATTTTATTTTGTTTTGTTTTATTTATTTATTTTTGATGAGTGACGTTCTTAAATTTGAAATAGTTCTTCATGAGAAACCTTTTTCCTCTTGAGGTGATTAAGATAATCTTCTATGATATCTTCTAAAGCTTTATTGTTTTACACCTTCTGTTTAGAGCAACATTCTACCTAGAATTAATTTTTCCATATAGCATGAAATAGAAATTAAGAAGTATTTTTTCCACATGGATATCCGATTGATCTAGCATAATTTATTGAAAAGCCCACAATTTCCCTACTTCAATGTAGTGTCTTCCATCTTTGTCATCGAGCAAGTAACCATATGTATAAGAGCCTGTTTCTGGACTTACTATTTTATTCCACTTGTCTCTTTATTTCTATTTTTGTGCTAATACAGTATGCTTATAGTTACTGTTACTTGTAACAAATTATGAAACTTATAGTCAGTCGTCCAACTTTCTTCGTTCAATATGTGGTACTGGCTGTTCTTATCCCTTTGAGTTTTCATATTATTTTAGAATCAGTCTATGACTTTTCTTTCTCTCATTTTCTCTTTCTCTGTTTCTCATTCACACAGGAACCTTCAGCAAAGTTGACTAAATATTTGAAAACCAATAAATGCAACTTACCACACTACCAGAAAAAGAAGAAAAATACAAGTATATATTTTCACTCTATATACCCTTTGAATTCCACAATACATTATTCTTAATGTTCTTATTATTTTATTGTTATTAATCTTGTTTATTATTATTGTTACTTTCTATTTTCATTGCTCATTGCATTTCCATGCTTACATCTAGTATTATATATTTTTCTCCTGAGGAATTCATATGTGCACATATATTCTTATCAGTCTTGACCACTTTGCCATCTTGCCTATTCATTGATGTCTTCCTTCTTCTTGAATTACTCTCTGCTTTTGTTTCCATTACTTAACTGATTTTCTTTGTTCTACAATGGCCCTACTTTCTTTAAGTTCATATAAATGGAAACAATGTACATTTTTGTGTCTGGTGTCTTTCACTCAGCATTATGTCTGTGAGGTTCATTCATTTTTTGGAGTATAGTAATGATGACTTCATTCTCATTTCTGGCTATTGCCCATTGTATGAATGTAATACAATATATTTATAACACAGTATATTATATGTATGGGTAACACATAAATTCTTACCAGTCTTGAGCACTTCGCAATATTGCCCATTCATTGATGGCTTCCATCTTCTTGAATTGCTCTCTGCTTTTGTTTCCATGACTCAACTCTCTTCTGATTTTCTTAATTCGTCACTGGCCCACTTTCTCTGTCCTTTGTTGCCTCATTTTCCTCTGCCTAACTCTTAAATGTTAATGCTTCACATGGCTCTGTTCTGCTAGCCTCACTGTCTTCACCCTGTATTGCAAATACTCAAGTAGAAAGACAAGTCCCTTAGGGAAGCAGAGAAAAAACTCTTGGTGGAAGAGGATGGGTCATGGAATTTATCTTTTTTTTTTTTTTTTTTTTTTAAGAAGAAATGTGTTACACAAGAGTCAGTAATACTGCTTTTCACCTCTTGCTAGTGATTGGGTGAAGCTACTTACTTCTATGCTTCAAATAACTCAAATGCTGACTCCTAAACCTCCTGAACTTCCTCAGAACTTTTATCTGCGCCTCAGAATTGTACATCTAAATATTAAGTGGGTGATCACATTTAAATGTCTCAAAAATACCAAACACTCAACATATCCCAAGATAAACTTATAATTCAGCCCTATTCTATCTTACTGTATACTGTGTCTCTTTGAATGGTATTATACCATCTCTGACCAACCGCTCAAGCCAAAAAACTAGGAGTCCTCTATGTTTCCTTCTTGTCAATACCCAGCTCAGATGTTACATCCTCCCATCTGCTTCTTTCAGGAATTTCAGTTGCATTGTGTGTGTGAAATGTTGTATATATTATGCTACTGTATTACATGTTTTTGTCATGTCTATCCTGTCTACCTGACTGTGAGTTACTCAATGGCAGATACTGTGTCTTATTCACTTTTGAGCACCCAGCACCTAGCATGGCACATTATTTGTAAATACATATATTATTAATATTATTAACTTGCATTATTATGACCTACCAGAACTTTTAAAATAAGCACATATATTAACAGATCTGCACATCTCAAGGTTAAGTGGAATAAGTGTAGTGGAAGTAGAATAGATGTATTACTGAGGTGCTCACCAGAAGGACAAAATTGCGGTGGGGAGGGTGGGTAGGGAACATCAAGAAAATCTTTATTGAGCAAGTGGTAGATATGATGGGACCACTGAACATGGCAGGGGGATATTCTAAACTGCTACTAACTATTGGTGTCTCCTGGAACAAATTGTATAACATGTAGAACCCTCAGTTTTCTCATATGTAAAATGGGGGTCATTATAGTTTTTTATTGAGCTTATATAATTAAATGAGATGTACATGTAAACTACTTAGGAAAGTGCCTAGCACACAATAACCACTGAAGAAATGTTAATTGTTACTATTAATAAAAGAAAAACTCAAGCATTGGCACAGTCAGGAAAGTACATGGCACAAGTAAAGGACAGCACTCTGTGTAGTTTGAAGAAATAGACATGAAGGAGAGTATTGAAATTTTAGGCTATCAAATGAAGAGAGATTTAATTCATAGAAAACATTAAATGCTCTCTCCTAAGTAGACTGAAACCTGAAATATGCAATCATCTGAATTATAGAACTTAATTAAAAGAAGTAGGGCCAGAGGAGGCATATAGCCAGCAAGTAGGCTTTACTACCTCAATTACGTGCCCATGTCAGACCATACTAATTAATGCCACACCCAGATGTGGCTTCAAATTCTCAATAAACTGGCCTGGCAGGCAGTGCTAGTCAATCAGCAATTTACTTGCTATCTCTGAGTAGTAAGTGTCTCTGAGGTTCCATTTAATTTTCCATGTTCAGACATAGCCAGATTCATGTTAGATACTAGACAATCACTAACCAAACAATATAAGAACAATTTAAAAAATAATTGTCAGTTAAAAAGCACATTTTCAGTCTATACAGGGACATTTTCAGGATGTTCTTTTATCGCTTGCATTAGTATAACCCATCAGAGCTTTTAAAGGATGTTCATGATCTTATTTTGTGATCTTATTTCAACCTCAGAACAGCCCACAGGGTTTGGAACAAAACTCTCAGAATTCACTGTGCCATAACTGAAATGACACTGAGTGATACCCTCGAAATTTCCGGAGTGAATTAATAATGTTAGCACCAAATTTAAAACCCTTGCCTTGGACACCTAATCCAGAGACGGAGGAACTGGGGCTGATTTTACTGAGTAGGTTTTGCCCTCGACCTCAATTTGCCAATGTGAATTCAATTTCTAATCCATTAATAATCATAATATAACTACATTTTATTTTCTTTTATTACAATTCCCTTTTAGTTTATTTAGCTCAGATATTGAGCTTAAGAAGTGATCTTTGAAAAGAATAGATGTTTAATTAATTGCGGGTTCCCACCTATCTCTTGTCTAGGACACCTGTGAAATGCTGAATTAATTGCTCCCCAGGAGGCCAGTAACAGGAGAATAATGATTCTTCATCAACCTCAGCCACACACTGACGACATCAGTTTAGGAGTTGGCAATTTATATCTTTTACTCCCTTGGATCTTCTCATCTTGTTTTCTGGATTCTCATCAGGAGACAGGCACAGAATTATCCTGTATGTTTGTTAATTAAGACATGGTAATGTGGCATCATTAGAAAGGCACAATCAAATTGCAACAAATCATGTTCCAAGGGAAGAAATAGAAATGAAAAGCTGTGTGTTCAGTTACTGAGCTTCAGAAGTGATCTTTGAAGAGAATCAATGCTTAATTAATTGTAGATTCTTTTCTATTTCTCGTTTAGGGTACTAGTATCCTAGGTGGGTTTGAAAAATTGTGTTTTAAACCCGCCATACTAACTAAATCCATGAAATACTTAGTGTAACTCTAAACTGAGCAAAGGTCAATAGTTTTCTTTACTGCAGGACTCAGAACCCTTATGTCTACAGGTGGGTAATATAGTACACAGTGCCTCTTGTCTTTTTCATGCATTTTGATTGCTGATTGCATTTTAATTCATTTCTATTTTATGGTAAAATTTATCTTTTCTTTCTTTTTTCTTTACATGTGAAAAGCTTCTCTCTAAAATTAGACTAGCTTCTTGAAATAATCGATTTCTTTTGTAGAAAGAAACTAGAGAAATAATTGATTTATTTGGCAGGTCCCATACTACCCAATGTAGTATTGGATTATGTTATTAATTTCATGTTTCAGATGTGGAAATTCACTGAGGGTAAGAGAACAGAGTGAGATATTTTAGGATTTCTCGTATCTGCCCAAAGACTCTGTCTATACTGACTTGTCTCAGTTTTTCTGTCTGTGAAATGGGGATAATAACAATACCTACTTAGAGTTCTTTTTTTAATGATGACTACTTGAATTAATTCATATTCAATAAAGATTATATATTTTATTAAATGCAGTTTAACACATAAAAGAAAATAGAATACATTATGACTACCCAGCAGATAACTCTTGCAACTTAAGTCTTTAGCTAAGTTGTCTAAAGTCCAACAACTGTATTTTTGTCCCCAGTTTATCAGAAATATGAGCTGCTCTTTCTCTTGATGACTTTCAAGTAGTTCAGCAAGCCACTAGAAGAGAGAACAGCTTGACTGTGGAAAACATTCTATTCCAAGGTATTGGACTATAATGGGATTCAACCCTAAATTTACTGTGTTCTAATCTGAAAAGCTCTGTTCCTGCTTTTTATGACCTTCCTGCAGAAATAATTTTTTTTTTCTAATTTAGTACTGTGGGGTGGGGAGGAAGAATATGATCAAATTTAGTGTGTCTTAGCTTTACTACTTTTGTATACAAGGAAAAACCAAATGGAAGTTTAAAAGAAGGTAACGGAAAAAATATCAAATTAACACATAGTCATTATTACAAGGTCCCAAGTGTTTGGATATTTTGGAATTTGAGTTATGAGTGGTAAAGAATAAAAATAGGATTTGAAATCAGGGAACCAAGATTCCAATGCTGGTGAGGCCATTGTTTTGTTGTATGTGACAGTACAGTTTTGTTTTCTCATCTGAAAATGGTTGCAATAGTAGCATTTACCCCCACAGGATTATAATAAGGGTAAAATGAAATAATGTGTGGGAATGCATCCAGTAAACATTCTCCATTGTCATTAGAAATGAAGGACTAGTGTTATAGTCAGTCACTCAGAAAAATGTGACACTCTCAGTGTTACTCTAGCCTATTATTCAGATGGAACATAAAGCAATATGCTCAATCTACAAAAACATAACCTGAGAGCACACAAAATAAGGACCAATTACCTGCACTGTAAATGCCTCCACATCTTTTATTTTTATTGTTTTTTACTTTTCTACATATTTCCCTTGAAAATCACAAAACCTTCCTCAGCATAAAAACTTTTTAAAAATGGCATGACAATGAAGAATGTTGAAAAAGCTTAAACTGAACACAATTGTTGCTTCTTGAGGATCAATTGCAAATAATGATTAAACTAACAAGAAAGTCCTAGTCAAGCTGTGGAAAACAGCATTTGATTTGCCAGAACTAATTAAATTTTTCTAACTTTGGAGTACTGAATGAAGGCTTATGTAGAGAGTGGTTAAGAACACTGACTTTGGTTTCAGAGTAAGGCTCAGTTTGCAAGTCTGGCACTTGTAAGCTGCAAAAATGTGAACAAATATGTGAGCTCTCTTAGCCTCAGTGTCCTCATCAGAAAAAATGGAATATTAGTTTGCATGGGGTATAATGAGTAGTGAGTGAGATAACACATCTCTAGATGCTATTGTACCCATTTGCAGATGAGAAAACAAATGTATACTGTCACACACAGCAAAACAACAGCCTCGCTAGCATTGGAATCTTGGTTCTCTGATTTCAATCCTATTATTATTCTACTTCTCTGCTCATAACTCCAATCCCCAGAACTTATCAGACATCCCATCTATTTTGAGTATGATTTTCCTTACAGTTGTACCTAGGGTATATTATACTTTACTGTACTATTATCTAGGGAAGAAGATATCCAGAATTCTTTCTGTATCCATTACCTCTGCCTAAGCTCTAGAAATTTACAGAATGTGACTGCTGGCTAGGGCATTAGAGACCATCCAGCTCCATACCATCTTTTCTTAGAAGGGCCCCTGATGATTTGATTAACTGTCCATGGAAATTAGATGTTCTGTCTAGAGTCCAGATCTCTATACTATCTGCCCCTAAGTTCTCCATCCTCTTCCAATCCTGGAAGGACATCTGACAACACAATTAACAGGAATGGACCTGCGGATATGAAGAGTTCAAAGGTAGCTGAGAGGAAATTTAACCTGTGAGGGGGAGAACTTGAAATAAGTTTAGATTTAAATCAGGCAAGAAACATGCCCTGGTGCTCTTTTCAAAAATGCCTATAGCCAAAGGCAATCACTTGCAGCTAAAGGAAATGTTGGGTTAAATGAATTAAAAGTTATTCGTGCCAAGGTAGAACACACTTGCTAACAGTGAGAGACCCATTTAATGAATATCGACTAAGGTATAGATTAAGGCACAATAAAGTTCTGCATCTGACAGATTTTTACTACTCTGCATTTCAAGTTTGTACAAAAAGCTAATAATTTTTCTTGATAGACTATTCTTTCCAAATGCATTTAATCAGTGACAAGAACAACAAAAGGTCTTCATTCAATGCCTTAGCCTTTACAGTTCCTAGGTATGCTTTTTCTATGTTTAAAATAAAATGGATCTCTTGAGAAAAGGTTCAGCGAACCAGAGCAATGCCTTGAATATGGGTCAGCATTCAGAAATGTCAGAACTGGCAGTGTCCTTAAAGACAACACTAGAGGTCATTTTAAATATAGGAAACCAAGACACCAATGTGATTTACAGCTGAAAATCAAGTTCTCCAGAAATGCTTTACAAGCTTCCAGCTTATAAAGTGTGATGCTTGGGAAGTAAAGTAGGTGTTCATCTATCTAAGATTATGATTAAAGGATCTCATCTATAGCGTCCTCAAATATATGGCTTCAATGTTTAAAACTCCAGTGTTCTTTGTGTCAGACATTACTTTTGTCATGCAAAGGACTCATGGTCACATGCCATTATTGCCATGCAGTGCAAATATAACATAATATTTAATGGGGGAAAATGTAGAAGTAGTAGAATGAATGCAATCTCTTGAACTCTCATTTCCCAATGAATGGGCCAGGCACAGCTTTTTTTGTTTCGTTTTGTTTTTTTATAGACATCGTGGTCAACAACCTAAAACAGAGAGGAGGAGATGGCATATGCTCTACCTAGTTATATGTACAGGGCAGGGAACATGTATGAGACTATTTCAACAGTTTGCTAGAGCAGTCTTGTATTGCATCAGAGAAGCCAATTATGTTTGTCTCTTCCCAGCAGTGCTTTCAGTGACTTTACGTTGTTAGCTTGATATTGGCCACAGTGAGAACATTGATACCTCAGAATCGGCACACCACAAATCAGGGAATTTTTCTTTTTTTTCTGAGGGCTCATTTATTACCACACCACTGCATCTGTATAACAATGGAAGCTTTCTGGTAGAAGAGTTCCCTGTTGCAATGAGAAAGACTTGGGAGATAACCTAGACCTGCTGAGCTCAATCTTGTAAAGCTATCAAAACGAGAAGGGTATGAGTTTTACAGGGTCATTCAGATTTGCCCCTTATTAGCTTTTTTGTGAAGGTCTCATTTTCCAATGAGGGAGAATAGTGAAAATAACACTAACAGCAATTATCAAATAGCATGTATTGAAGGCAGTGACATCAGCAAGATGTAGAAAAGAAGTCTCTAGTGTTTATCCCTTCACAGAAACATCAATTTGAACAACCATCCATGCATGAAAACACCTTTACAAGAGCTAAGGAGTCCAGATAAGAGATTACAGTACCTGGAACACAGAAATAAGAAATGAGTCATTGAAGATGATAGCATGGATAGTTTTACATTACTGGTGCCACTCCTCCACCAGGCCTAGGCAGTGCAGCCTGGAGAGAAATGCCTTCTTGGGGAAAGGAGAGTAAAGGAAGCACCTGACTTTAACACAGACTTTAAAGTGAACCCTAGCGCCAAACTGGCTTATGTGATTCTAGGCTCCAGGCTGGGCCCTGAAGACCTAAGATTTAAGCCTGCTCCTGTGGACTCAGGCTACAGGCCTATTCCAGTGCCAGGCTGGCCCCAAGTGACCTGGACTTCATGTTAGCCCCTGCAAACACAAGCTCTGGGCCTGTTTCCATGGAACCATGCTCCAGGCCCATCCCCACCAACCCAGGCATCAGGCCCACATGCAGACTCAAGTTCCAGTCTTACCTTAGTGAACTCGAGCAACAGGCTGGCCCACTCAGGGAATTCAGCAATAAACCCACCGATGGACACCAACAGCTGACTCACCCTGATCTCTTTCCCTTCCAAGACCAGTCGGGTATAGGGAGTTCGCTGCTCAGGCAAGTCTGTAAGAGGTCTCCTTTTTCATATGTGCAGGTACCAATGTGGTTCCATAAGAAATAGGAATGATCAGGGAACCATGATACCACCAAAGGAACAAAATAAAGTACCAGGAACTGACCTTAAAGTCATGAAGATCTATAATGGTGACAAAAACTTCAAAATAAGTATCTTAAAGAAGCTCAGAAAGATACAAGAGAACACAGATAGACAACTAAATTATATCAGAAAAACAATATAAGAGAAAAATGAAAAGATTAACAAAGAGACAAAAGCCATAAAAACTACTGAAATAGAAATTCTAGAAGATAAAATAATGACTGAACTGAAAAATGTTATAGAATGCTTTGATGGCAGACCTGAACAGGCAGAAGAAAGAATCAGTAAACTTCAAGACAGATCATTTGAAATTAGTCAGAGGAATAAAATAAATAAATAGAATAAAAAAGAGTGAAGATAGCCTATGGTTGTTATGGAATACCATCAAGCAAACTGATACATGCATTATGGGAATCCCAGAGGTAGTGGAGCAAGAGAAAAAGGAAGAGAACGTTTTTAAAGAAATTATGACAGAGAACTTCACAAATCTTGAGGGAAATAAACATCTGGATCCCAGAGAACTTCAAATAGATTAACCATAAAGAAATATTCACGGAGACATAATCAAATTCTCAAAAAATCAAAGGCAAAGCAAATTTTGAGAGCAACAAGATAAAAGCAATTTGCCACATATAAGATGCTATAGTTTGGATGCTTGTCTCCCCGAACCTCATGTTGAAATTTGATTTTCAATATTGGAGGTGGGGCCTAATAGGAAATATTTGAGTCATGGAGGTGGAACTGTCATGAATAGTTTGGTGCTATCCTAATGACAAGGAGTGAGTTCTCATTGTATTTGTTTCCACTAAAGCTGGTTGTTAAAAAGAGGCTGCCACCTCCCTTCTCTCTCTTTTTCTTTCTTTCTCACCACCTGATCTCTGCACATACCAGCTCTCCTTCTTCTGCCATGAGTGGAAGCAGGCAAAGGCCACACCAGATACAGATGCCAGCACCACGTTTCTTGTATATCCTGCAGAACAATGAGTGAAATAATTTTTTTAATAATGGATTACCCAGTCTAAATAATTCCTTTATAGCAACACTAAATGGACTAAGACAGATGGGAGTAATAAGACCATCAGCAGATTTCTTAGCAAAACTTTGCAAGCCAGGAGAGAGTGGATGATATATTCCAAGTACTGAAAGGAAAAAACTAAAAACAAACAACAACAAATAAACACCAACCAAGAATATCTGGCAAAGCTGTCTTTCAGAACTGAGGAAGAAATAAAGACTTTTCCATACAAACAAAAGCTGAGGAAATTTATCACCACTATATTTGCCTTGCAAGAAATACTAAAGGGACTTCTTCAAATTGAAAAGAGAGGACATTAACTAACTATACAAAAACATACAAAAGCATAAAGCTCACTGTAAAGGTAAAAATATTCTCATTCAGGATAATGTAATACTGTAATGGTAGTGTGTAAAGCACCTTTAACTCTAGTATAAAAGTTAAAAATAAAATAATTATAACTAACTAAACGATTATTAATTAATATAGAATATAACAACACATAAATTGTAACATCAATAGCATAACATGGATCAGGCATAGTGACTCACACTTGTAATCTTAGCACTTTGGGAAGCCAAAGCAGGAGGATCACTTGAACCCAGGAGTTCAAGACCAGCCTGGGCAACATGATGAGTCCCCATCTCTACATTTTTTTTTTTTTTTTTTTTAATTAGCTGGGTGTGGTGGTGCATGCCTGTGGTCCCAGATAGTAAGGGAGGCTGAGGTGTGAGGATTGCTTGAGCACAACAGATCCAGGATGCAGTGAGCCATATTTGTGCCATTGTACTCCAGCCTGGGTGACAAAGTGAGACCCTGTCTAAAAACAAACACACATAAAAAAGCCATACAATATTGGGAGGAAAAGTTAAGGTGTTCAGTTTTTATATGTGGTTAAAGTTAAGTTGCTATCAGCTTAAAATAGACTGTTACAACTATATGATGTTTTATTTTAACCTAATGGTAACCAAAAAGGAAAAAAGATAACCTATACTAGATATACGAAAGATTAAGAAAAAGAAATCAGAGCATACCAGTGCAAAAAAAAAAAAAAAAAAAAAAAAAATCAAATCACAAGGAAAGATAGCAAGAGAGGGAGAAAGGAGCAAAAAAATATATAAAACAACCAGAAAACAAACAAACAAAGTGGTAATATTAAAGTCATCTGTCAATAATTATGTAAAATGTAAATGTATTATCCCCAATAAAAGAAATACAGTAGAATGGATTAAGAAAAACAAGATCCAAAAATATGCTACCAAAAAGAAACTCACATTAGCTTTAAGGACATATATAGGCCGAAAGTGAAGAGACGGGAAAAGGTATTCCATGCAAATGGCAATTAAAAGAGAGAAAAAGTGGCTATACTTATATGAGAAAAAAAATAGACTCTGAGTCAAAAACTGTCAGAACAGACAAAGAAGGTCATTATATAAGGATAACGAGAGTAATCAAGAGGATATAACAATTGACTATGGGTGTTTTGTATACATATATGTATGTGTATATGTGTATATATATACATATTAGAAAAATAAAAATCATAATCATACAATTCAAAAAAATCATACAAAATCAAAAAAATCATACAAAATCAAAATCATACAATTTCTAGTTATGTACCAGCTGTTACATAACTAGAAATAAATAACAGGAGAAAAACTTGAAAATGTGCAAATAGTGGAAATTAATCTTGTAATGTGCCATGGGTAGTCAACTATACTTTCCCAATCTATGTGTCAAAAAAAAAAAAAAAAAAAAAAGGAAAATTAAAGGGCAAAGAAGCTGAACAGACATTTCTCTTTTTTGTTTTCGTTAGGTTGTAGTATACATTTTTATTTAATGTATTTTCTGTGATATCAAGTGGTAAATTGAGCTATTGTCTAAAGCATACATCAGAGGTCATAATCTTTTGGGTTTTAATATTATTATTGTTATTTTTTAATTTTACTTTAAGTGCTGGGATACATGTGCAGAAAGTGCAGGTTCGTTACATAGGTATACAGGTCCTACGGTGGTTTGGTGCACCTATCAACCCATCATCTAGGTTTTTTATTTTTTTAATGTTCCCTAGAACTTAAAGTATATCTATATTTATACACACACACACACACATATATATATGAAGTAGAAGATAGAACAGAAGATACTAGATGCTGTGACTAGTAGGAAAATGGGAGGAGTAGGGAGAGATTTATTAAAAGAGACAAAATTATAGCTCAATAAAAAGTTATTATTGTATGTGTGACATATGTATGCTTATGTGTGTTATATATAGAATACTATGTATATGTATGATGACTATAGTTAGCAGTAATATATAGTTTCAAATAGCTGAAAGGAAAATACTAAATATTTTTAACAAATAAATGATAAGTGTTTGAGATGATAGTTATGCTAATTATCCTGATATGATCACCATACATTATATGTATCAAAACATCACTATGTGCCCCATAAATATGTACACTTGTTATATGTCAATTAAAAGTTCAAAATCTTGTGACGAACAGAAACATCAAAACTTTCAAGATGGGCCAGGCGCAGTGTCTCACACCTGTAATCCCAGCACTTTGGGAGGCCGAGGCGGGTGGATCACGATGTCAGGAGTTCAAAACCAGCCTGGCCAAGATGGTGAAATCCCGTCTCTACTAAAAATACAAAAAATAATTAGCTGGGTGTGGTGGTGGGCACCTGTAATCCCAGCTACTAGGAAAGATGAGGCAGAGAAGTGCTTGAACCTAGGAGGCAAAGATTGCAGTGAGCTGAGATTGCACCACTGCACTCCAGCCTGGGCAACAAAGTGAGACTCCATCTCAAAAAACAAACAAACAAAAAAAATTCAAGACGCACCAAAGTAGTTCTAAGAGAAAGTTTGTAGTAACAATGCCTTCATTAAGAAAAAAAAAAAAGATCTCAAGAAACAATGTAACTTTACACTTTAAGTTACTAGAAAGAGAAGAAAAAACTAAGTACATAATTAGTAAAAGGAAGGAAATAACAAATCTCAGAGTAGAAGTAAATGAAACAAATTCTAGAAAAACAGTGGAAAAGATTAACAAAACTAATAGTTGGTGTTTGAAGAGATGACGTTCATGAAACTTTATGTAGGCTAAGTACAAAAAGAGAAAAGACTCAAGTAAATAAAATCAGAACTAAAAGAGGAAACATCACAGCTGATATCACAGAAATACAAAAGGTTATAAGAGATTACCATGAACAATTATACACCAACAAATTAGATAACCTAGAAGAAATAAATTCCTAGACACATATAAACTACCAAGTCTAAATCATGAGAAAAGAAAAAATCTGGAGACCAATAACAAGTAAAGAGAATGAGTCAGAAATCTACCACCACCACCACCAACAACAAAAACAACAAAAAGCAGGCGCTGATGGCTTTACTAGGAAATTCTACCAAATATTTAAAAACTCAATACCGAATTCTTCCAAAAAAATTGAAGCGGCAGGAACACTTATAAACTCAATTTATGAGGCTAGCATTACTCTCACACCAAACCTAGACAAGGGCAGTAGAAGAAAGAAGGGAAAAAAAGAGAAAAAGAGACAGAGAAGGGGAGAAGGAGAGGAGAGAGAGAAAGAGAGAGAGAGAGAGAGAAAGGAAGGGAAGGGAAGGGAGAAAGAGAGAAAGGAAGACAGAAAGAGAGAAAGAGAAAGAAAGAAATAAAGGGAGAAAGGAAGGAAGAGAAAGAAAGAAAGAGAAAGAAGGAAGGGAGGGAGGGAGGAAATTATAGGTCAGTATCCCTGATGAACCTAGATGCAAAAATCCTCTACAAAACACTAGCAAACTGAATTCAATGGCACATTACAAGATTAAGTCACAGTGATAAAGTAGGATTTATTCTTGGGATGCAAAGATGGTTCAACTTATGCAAATCATTAAATATAATATATTGTATTAACAGAATGAAGAAGAAAACTACATGATCATCACAATAGGTGCAGAAAAAGGATTTGCCAAAATTCAACATTCTTTTATCATAAAATATACCAATAAATTATGTGTAGAAGGAATGTACTTCAGCACAATAAAGGCCATACATAACAAGCCCACAGCTAACATCATGATGGTGAAAAGCCTGCTTTTCATCTAAGATATGAAATAAGAATAATATGTCCACTCTTGCGACTTTTACTGAAAGTCTTAGCCAGAGAAATTAGGTGAGAAAAAAAATAATAAATTTCATCCAATGAAAAAAGGTAAAGTAAAATATTTCTTATATATAGAAAACCCTAAAGACTCCAACAAAAAATGTTAGAATATTTATTTATTTATTTATTTATTTATTTATTTATTTATTTATTTATTTATTTTTGAGATGGAGTTTCGCTCTGTAGCCCAGGATGGAGTGCAGTGGTGAGATCTTGGCTCACCACAACCTCTGCCTCCTGGGTTCAAGTGATACCCCTGCCTCAGCCTCCCAAGTAGCTGGGATTACAGGTGCCCACCACTACACCCGGCTAATTTTTTGTATTTTTAGTAGAGATAGGGTTACTCCATTTGGCCAGACTGGTCTCAAATTCACCCACCTTCGCCTCCTAAAGTGCTGAGATTACAGGCATAAGCCACCATACCTAGCAAAACTTTTAAATTAATTAATCAAAATTAAAGGATACAAAATGAGCATATAATCAATTGGTTTTTTGTACAGTAACAAAAGACTGTCTGGAAAAGCAGTAAGAAAACAATCCCATTGACAATGGCATCAAGAAAATAGGAATTTTTAAAAAAATTTTATTTCAGTAGCTTTAGGAGTACAAGTGGTAATTTTAGACTGGTAAAGTCTGGGCTTTCAGTGTACCCATTGTGTCTGGAATTGGTTCCTTCTGGTGGGTTCTTGGTCTTGCTGACTTCAAGAATCAAGCCTTGGACCCTCGCAGTGAGTGTTACAGTTCATAAAGGTGGCGTGTCCAGAGTTACTTGTTCTTCCTGGTGGGTTCATGGTCTTACTGGCTTCAGGAGTGAAGCTGCAGACCTTCCCGGTGAGTGTTACAGCTCATAAAGGTAGTGCGGACCCAGAGTGAGCAGCAGCAAGATTTATTGCTAAGAGTCAAAGAACTCAGATCCCACAGCATCGCATACAACCCCATCGGGTTGCCCCTGCTGGCTCTGGGTGGCCGGCTTTTATTCCCTTATTTGGCCCCGCCCACATCCTGCTGATTGGTCCATTTTACAGAGTGCTGATTGGTCCGTTTTTACAGAGTGCTGATTGGTGTGTTTACAAACCTTTAGCTAGACACAGAGCGCTGATTGGTGTGTTTTCACAGCGTGGCAATTGGTGCGTTTACAAACCTTTAGCAAGACATAGAGTGCTGGTTGGCGTGTTTTTACAGAGTGCTGATTGGTTCATTTACAAACCTTTAGCTAGACACAGAGCACTGATTGGTGCGTTTTTACAGAGTGCTGATTGGTACATTTACAAACCTTTAGCTAGATACAGAGTGCTGATTGGTGTGTTTTTACAGAGTGCTGATTGGTACGTTTACAAACCTTTAGCTAGACAGAAAAGTTCTCCAAGTCCCCACTCGACCCAGAAAGTCCAACTGGCTTCACCTCTCACCATCACCCTAACAGTATACATTGTATTCAGCAGGTAGTTGTTCATCCTTGACACCCTCACCCTGCCCACTTTCGATTCTCCAATGTCCACTATATCATTGATGTGTTTTTCACATGAGATATTATCTTACTACAGCCACAACAGACAATTAAAAAGTCAAAAAATCAATAGATGTTGACACAATGGATGTGGTGAAAAGGGAATAGTTATATACTGTTGGTGGAAATATAAACTAGTACAACATCTAAGGAAAATAGTATGGAGATTTGTCAAAGAACTAAAAGTGGATCTACTGTTCAATCCAGCAATCCCACTACTGGTTATCTACCCAAAGGAAAAGAAGTCATTATAGCAAAAAGACACTTATATTTGCATGTTCTTTGTAGCACAATTCACAATTACAAAGATATGGAGTCAACCTAAGTGCCCAGCAACTAATGAGTGGATAAAGAAGATGTGAGATATATATGTTATGGAATATTACTCAGCTATAAAAAGAATGAATTATCTTTTGCAGCAACTTAAATGGAACTGGAGGTCATTATTCTAAGTGAAGTAACTGAGGAATGGAAAACCAAATATCACATGTTCTCACTTATAAGTGGGAGCTAAGCTATGGGTATACAAAGGCACATTGTCATCAGGTTATTTAAAGTTAAGATAAACTAAAGAATCTTAAGAATTGTGAGGAAAAAGCAACAGATAGCCTATTAAGGAAAATCTTTCAGATTAATAGCAGATTTCTCAGCAGAAACCCTACAAGCTACAATGGATTGGGGCCCTATCTTCAGCCTCCTCAAACCAAACAATTATCAGCAAATAATTTTGTACCCAGCGAAACTAAGCTTCTTAAGTGAAGGAAGGATACTCTTTTTCAGGCAAACAAAGGCTGAGAGAATTTGCCAGTACCAAGCCAGCAATACAAGAACTGCTAAAGGGGGCTCTAAATCTTGAAATAAATCCTGGAAACACATCAAAACAGAACTTCTTTAAGGCATAAATTTAACAAGACCTACAAAACAAAAATGCAACAACAACAAAAACAAAAACTAAGGTATATAGGCAACAAATAGCACAATGAATGGAATGAGACCTCAAATCTCCATGCTAAAGTTGAATGTAAATGACATAAATGCTCCACCTAAAAGATATGGAATTGTAGAATAAATAAGAATTCACTAACCAACAATATAATGCCTTCAAGAGACACACCTAACACATAAAGACTCACATAAACTTAAGGTAAAGGGATGAAAAAAGACATTTCATGCAATGGACAACAAAAGCAATCAGGGGTAGTTATTCTTAGATCAGACAAAACAAAACTGTAAAACAACAGCAGTTTAAAAAGACAAAGAAGGACATTATATAATGATAAAAGGCCTTGTCCAATAGGAAAATACCACAATCCTAAATATATATGCACCTAACACTGGAGCTTCTAAATTTATAAAACAATTACTAATAGACCTTAGAAATGAGATAAATAGCAACACAGTAATAGTGGGGGACTTCAGTACTCCACTGACAACACTAGACAGGCCATCAAGACAGAAAGCCAACAAAGAAACAATGGATTGACAGAAAGCCAACAAAGAAACAATGGATTTAAACTATACCCTGGAAAAATAGACTTAACAGAGATTTACAGAACATTCTACCCAACAACTACAGAATATACATCTATTCTACAGCATATGGAACTTTCTCCAGGATAGAAAATATGATAGGCCACAAAACTAACCTCAATAAATTCAAGAAAATTGTAATTATATCAAGTACTCACTCAGACCACAGTGGAATAAAACTGGAAATCAACTCCAGAAGGAACCTTCAAAATCATGCAAATACATGGAAATTAAATAACCTGGAAATCCATTGAAATTAAAAAATTCTTCAAACTGAATGATAATAAGTGAAATAACCTATCAAAACCTCTGGAATACAGCAAAGGCGGTGCTAAGAGGAAAGTTCATAGCCCTAAACGCCTATATCAAAAACTTTGAAGGAATACAAACAGACAATCTAAGGTCACACCTCAAGGAACTAGAGAAACAAGGACAAGCCAAACCCAAACCCAGAAAAAGAAAGGAAATAACCAAGATCAGAGCAGAACTAAATGAAATTGAAACAAACAAACAAAAAACACAAAAGAGAAATGAAAGAAAAACCTGATTCTTTTAAAAGATAAATGACATTGATAGACCATTAGCAAGATTAATCAAGAAAAGAAAAGAGGAAATTGAAATAAGCTCAATTAGAAACAAAACAGGATATATTACAACTGACACCACAGAAATACAAATGATTATTCAAGGCTACCATGAACACCTTTATGCACATAAACTAGAAAACTTAGAGGAGATGGATAAATTGCTGGAAAGGTACAAACTTCCTAGCTTAAATCAGGAAGAGTTTGATACTCTGAACAGACCAATGACAAGCAGTAAGATTGAAATGGTAATATAAAAATTACCAACACAACAAAAGTCCAGTACCAAACAGATTCACAGAAGAATTCTCCCAGACATTCAAAGAAGAATTGGCACCAATCCTATTTACACTATTCCACAAGATAAAGAGGGAAACCTCCCTAAATCATTCTACGAAGCCAGTATTGCCCTAGTACCAAAGCCAGGACAGGACATAATCAAAAAAGAAAACTACAGACCAACATCCCTGATGAACATAGATGCTAAAATCCTTAACAAAATACTAGCTAACCAAAGCCAACAACATATAAAAAAGATAATCCACCTTGATGAAGTGGATTTCATACCAGGAATGGTTTAACATAGTCAAGTCAATAAATGTGATACGCCACATAAACATAATTGAAAACTAAACTCATATGATCCTCACAATTGATGCAGAAAAAGCATTTGACAAAATCCAGCATCCCTTTATGATTATAACTCTCAGCAAAATTGGCATACAAAGGACACACCTCAATGTAATCAAAGTCACCTACGATAAACCCACAGCCAACAAAATACTGAATGGGAAAAGTTGAAAGCATTTCCTCTGAGAACTGGAACAAGACAAGGACGCCCATGCTCACTACTCCTCTTTAACATAGTACTGGAAGTCCCAGCCAGAGCAATCAGACAAGAGAAAGCAATGAAGGCCATTCAAATTGGTAAGGAGGAAGTCAAACTGTTGCTGTTTGCTGATGATGTGATTGTTTACCCAGAGAACCCTAAACACTCCTCCAGAAACCTCCTTGAACTGATAAAAGAATTTAGCAAAGTTTCCAGTTACAAAATCAAAGTACACAAATCAGTAGCTCTTCTATACACCAACGGTAACCAAGCTGAGAATCAAATCAAGAACTCAACCCCTTTTACAAAAGCTGCAAAAAAAAAAAAAAAAAAAAGAAAAGAAAAACTTACAAATATACCTAACCAAGGAGGTGCAAGACATCTACAAGGAAAACTACAAAACACTGCTGAAAGAAATCATAGATGGCACAAGCAAATGGAAACACATCCCATTCTCATGGATGGGTAGCATAAATATTGTGAAAATGACCATACTGCCAAAAGCAATCTACAAATGTAACACAATTCCCATCAAAATGCCACCATCATTGTTCACAGAATTAGAAAAAACAATCCTGAAATTCATAAGGAACCAAAGAAGAGCCCACATAGCCAAAGCAAAAATAAGCAAAAAGAACAAATCTGGAGGCATCACATTATATGATTTCAAACTATACTATAAAGCCATTGATGCCAAAATAGCATGGTACTGGCATAAAAATAGGCACATAGACCAATGGAACAGAATAGAGAATCCAAAAATAAATCCTAATGCTTATAGTCAACTGATCTTCAACAAAGCAAATAAAAACATAAAGTGGGGAAAGGACACCCTATTCAACAAACGATGCTGGAATACTTGGGAAGCCACATGTAGGAGAGTGAAACTGGATCACTATGTCTTGCATTGTACAAAAATCAACTCAAGATGGATCAAGGACTTAGTCTAAGATCTGAAACTATAAAAATTCTAGAAGACACCATTGGAAAAACCCTTCTAGACATTGGCTTAGGCGAGGATTTCATGACCAATAACGCAAAAGCAAATGCAATAAAAAACATGATAAATAGCTGGGACCTAATTAAACAGCTTTTGCAAGTCAAAAGGAGCAGTCAGAAGAGTAAACAGACAACCCACAGAGTGGGAGAAAATCTTCACAATCTATTTATCTGACAAAGGACTAATATCCAGAATCTACAGTGAATTCAAACAAATTAGCAATGAATAGACAATTCTCAAAAGAGGATATACAAATGGCCAACAAATATGAAAAATGCTCAACATCACTAATAATTAGTGAAATGCAAATCAAAACCAAAATGTGATATCACCTTACCCCTGCAAGAATGGCCATAATCATAAAAGTAAAAAACCAGTAGATGTTGATGTAGATATGGTAAACAGGGAACACTTCTACACTCCTGGTGGGAATGTAAAGTAGTACAACTACTATGGAAAACAGTGTGGAGATTCCTTAAAGAACTAAAAGTAGAGCTACAGTTTGATCCAGCAATCCCAATACTGGGCATCTACCCAGAGGAAAAGAAGTCATTATATGAAAAAGATACTTGCACACTCATGTTTACAGCAGCACAATTTGCAATCATGAAAATGTGGAACCAACTGAAATATCCATCAGTCAACAAGTGGATAAAGAAACTGTGATCTCTCTCTCTCTATAAGAAACCAACTGAAATACTCATCAACCAATGAGTGGATAAAGTGGATAGAGAAACTGTGATATATATATCCACAGTTTCACATATATATATCTCCACATATTCATATATATATATATATATATATGAATCCACAGTTTCACACACATACACACACACACACACACACACACACACACACACATATATATATATATATATATATGATGGAATACTACTCAGCCATGAAAAGGAATGAATTATGGCATTCACCGTGACCTGGATGAGGTTGGAGATTATTATTCTAAGTGAAGGAACTCAGGAATGGAAAACCAAACATCGTATGTTCTCACTCATATGTTGGAGCTAAGCTATAAGGATGCAAAAGCATAAGAAAGACACAATGGACTTTGGGGACTCAAAGGGAAGGGGTGGGAAGGGGATAAGGGATAAAAGACTACAAATTGGGTGCAGTATATACTACTTGGGTGACAGGTGCATCATAATGTCACAAATCACCACTAAAGAACTTATGTAACCAAATACCACCTGTTTCACAATAACCTATGGAAATAATAAAATTTATAATAAAAATAAGTTTGTACTCATCCCTCCAAATTTGTGAGGGATGTAAGTATGAGTCTAAGTGAACTGTATTCATGTTACTTTAATATTTAGTATTTATAACAGTTATTATGCTTCTTTCATCCGCTGCAACATAAATCAGACACACACACACACACATACACACACACATGCAACACGAAAGAGTAAAACAAGACAAAGTAAAACAAAAAATGTCCAAACAACAAAACATTTTCTCAAGGATTTTTAATACTTTGGGTGAGCAAAGATCCCATCTAGCTAAAAGTTTAAGTGGTAATAAAGTTTCCAAATATTCTCCAGGCAAGTTGCAAGAATTTCTTATGTCTGATCTAAAATCTGCATCATTTTTTAAGCCACATGGAATTTTCTTTTCATTTATGTTTTTTCAAACATAATTGATGACTGAAAAATACTGTCAATTAAGCATCATAAAATAGATCTGGATAAATTACTTGGTTGTTACTTCTCAGCTAATATGCTTTTTTAACCTAAGAAAATCACCTTTTGAAATCTTAATGAGAAACCTGTTCTAAGAACATTAATTTAAATTGTGTCACTCTTTTTCCTCAGCAATATGAGGTGTTGTTTTGTATGTGTGTAATCAGTATCTGTAAGGGAAATTTTTTCATACTCATCTTCAGAGACTACCCTAAAAAGGAAAAGAACACACTCTAGTCTTAAGAAACATGATCAATATATTTCTCCTTATGGTGAAGAAAACGTCAAAGCAAATCAAGTGTAATTTGGGGGCTAATTTCTCATTTATCTGGGCCAGTGTAGAAACTCCTGGACTAGCATGGTGATAAAATTCAAGAAATCACGAATGAGTCTAGGGGGCCCAGGTCCCTTATCACTCTCCCCATCATGGCTCCAACATCGTGCTCATTGCAGACATGTTCCTGGCACTCAGTACTTCCTGCATGTCCTCCTGCTTTTTTTTTTTTTTTTTTTTTTTTTTTTTTGAGACGGATTGCAGTGACCAGATCTCAGCTCACTGCAAGCTCCGCCTCCCGTGTTTACCCCATTCTCCTGCCTCAGCCTCCTAAGTAGCTGGGACAACAGGCGCCCGCCACCTCACCCAGGCTAGTGTTTTTGCATTTTTTAGTAGAGACGGGGTTTCACCGTGTTAGCCAGGATGGCCTCAATCTCCTGACCTCGTGATCTGCCCGTCTCGGCCTCCCAAAGTGCTGGGATTACAGGCTTGAGCCACCGCGCCCGGCCTCCTGCTTATAAAACCACATGCTAACACTCTACAGCTTCATTAATGAAAGAAGCATAATTGGGCGATCTCTATTTGATTTCAAAGTGAACATCTGGTTTGGAACATTTGTAATTTTTTTTTTTTTTTTTTTTTTTTTTGGCTTCCAAGGAGAACCTCACATTCAATATGAAGATGGGGGTATAATTGAGACCTCCCTGCTGATAGTATAACTGCCTTTCATTCCTAAAGCACAAATAATTACTTATAAAACAGCAGGTGGTCTTAAAAAATCCAAATAAATGTTCTAGGTATTTTTAGACACCTTTTGCTAAAGGCCTGTCTCATTCTCTCCTGGATCAAGTAGCCACTGTGAAGATTCAGTTAGTACGACGAATACTCTGACAGCTGTTTCTATAGATGCTTTCATCTTGATTTCTCCTTTTTTCTCCACTTGTTGAAGATTGATTCTCCTTCATTCTCTAAAGCCATCTACATCTGAATTGTATGAAATTTTGTGTTTTTATTCATAGTTTTTTCATCCAAGGCCCAAATATGATCTTAGCAGCTCATTGTATTTGCCCGTTTTCATCAGCTAAGAGACAGCAGAGAAGTTAAGAGACTTGTTTGCTGAGAGAAAGGAATGGAGGTTAGAATTCAGCACATCAAGTTCAATTTAACTGTGGTACAGAAATCCAACTGTTCCTCAGACTTAATTTTTATACCCATTGTACCTGGGTCTGTTTTTCTTTTTCTGCCTTGTCCTTTAAAAAAAACTCCCAAATTGTTGGTTGTATGAAAAGCTACTATTATTAGGGTCGTAGCATGGATTAAAGCAAGAGAAACGTAATCTGGTCTATTTAAACATAAATAAAAATCTCAAAAGGATATTAGCAAGACATAGACTCAATGTGAAGGCTAAAGGATCAGTCATGGACATATCTAGGAACTAATTAATATTCTGCCACTTTTCAAGGTTCAAAATCCTGGGAGAGAGAAACCAACTGCCTAAATCCAGGACATACGTCCACTCCAAGCTTTACCTGGGCAATACACATTAATCTGGCAGAAATAGCCTCAAGGAAGTTTTTATCTGTAGCAGTGCTTCTCAAGCAGGGTTCCTCATCTGAATGACGGAATGATTTATGTGGCAATTTTCTCAATTCCTCCAAGAACAGTAAATAACTAGTACCATAATACATGCATGGGAGAGAAATAATTACATGCAGTGGTTGCCTTAGGCACCAAGGCTTAATTGTTTCCTTGAACCTGGTTGGTTCCATTTTGTACAGCACGCATATTAGTTTACTATCCTGCTAATGCTATACTCAGAAGAGAATATATGACTCTTCAAAAGGATATCAGGATGCTATTAGGAAGCGGGAGCTGAGCAGCTAAAAAGCAACAAATATGTGCTCCGTTACACAATAAATTTTTGACATTCACAAGGCCACATTTTCCAAACCTTTTCATGTGGACTATTAATATTCATCAAGCCACTGATAGGCGTTTCTAGGCAAAAGAGTTCTTGGAGAAACGTTTGGGAAATACTGTATGCTATAATCCTTTTCTAGGATATTAACAGTATGGAAGTCTCTAAGAAATCCTACAACAAACAGCCAAGAGACTTGTTTAATGGTGTTTCCCAAACTAACAGCATTGTAAATTCTTTTGATAATATATCCCACAGAATGACCATTGCAAAGAATATATTTTAGAAAGTAGTCAACAATGCCGGGTGCGGTGGCTCATGCCTGTAATCCCAGCACTTTGGGAGGCTGAGGCGGGCGGATCACGAGGTCAGGAGATCGAGATCATGCTGGCTAACATGGTTAAACCCAGTCTCTACTAAAAAATACAACAAAAATTAGCTGGGCATGGTGGCAGGCGCCTGTAGTCCCAGCTACTAGGAAGGCGGAGGCAGGAGAATGGCGTGAACCCAGGAGGCGGAGCTTATAGTGAGTGGAGATCCTGCCATAAGCACTGCAGCCTGGGGAATAGAGTGAGACTCCGTCTCAAAAAAAAAAAAAAAAAAAAAAAAAAAGTAGTCGACAAATATATCATGATACTTTTAGGGATTCTCTGATTTGTTATCATCACTTTCAGGTTTAGCTTCCCTAATTTAAATGATAGTAGCCAAAATGGTGGACATTGAAATGATGCTTCAATGCTGTTTTGTATTCTTTGCCTGAGTATCCACCATTTTCTTACATCCTTTTATGTGGTCCTATCCAATAAGAATGAGTAAGTGACTTCATGTGGCATCATTCTCTAACCTTGGCTGTATGTTGGAAATTACCTGGGGTAATTTCCCAACTATTATCCTCCATCTAAAACTATGAACTTTGCTCTATGTGTAAAAGGTATCTTGAGAGAACCACCAATAATATGGGAAATCATCATGATTAGCAGAAATTTTAAAAATAAGCATATATATCATGAAGGCATACTAAACCAATGGTTCTGAAAGTTTAGCATGTGCCAGAATCACCTGGAGGACTTGTTAAAAACACAAACGGCTGGGTCCCATCTTCAGAGCTTCAGTTTTAGTAGGTCTAAAGTGGGACCTGAGAATCTGCATTTCTGCCAAGTTTCCAGGTTATGTTAAAGCTACTAGTCTCAAGACAGCACTTTGAGAATCACTGAAATAAAACATAAGACATGCATGTAGCATATTTTCAGCCATGTATTTCTATCTGCTTCCCAGGTTGGCACAATTAATTTGTTTATATGAGAACATACTGTCTTTTGTCAAGTGCTGTGGCCACCTACAGTTCTGTTTCCTTTTTTTTTTAACAATAGAATGCAATAAATCTTAGACCAGTGTTGTGTGGCCCATACTTGTCCATCACATAGTGAAGAGAGGTGACAGTCAAATTTGAGCTTCAGGAGGAATCTAAATTTGTGTTCACTGGGGATTGCAGGTAACAGAATATGTAAAGTGTAGCTGGTAGGTTCTTGATATTAAGGAGCGTATTCTTCTGTATTCATGTTTAGAGACTCTCTTTCTTGAAAGAAAGAAACAGAAAAACAAACTCTTATTAGAAACACACTAGTTAAGACAGTCCCTGACTTTGTGTGGAGAACTAAAAATAAAATCAATTAGTATAACTTGAGCTATTTTCTCAATCAATCAAGTTACAGAGCATCATGTCTTTATGAGAATCTTTTTTCAGCTATTTAAGTATTGACATAAATAGAAATATGGAACTTAGAACTAAAGTTTCACATTGGTTTACCATAAAGTATTAGAAAAATATTCTAAAGAAATAATAAAGCATCATTTTATCATATTTTATACCAATAATACATAATATGAAGTTAAATCTTATTTGTCAATTTTATCCTGTAATCCCTATTTCAATAATTTAACTATATCCTCTAAAACATTTCAAATATTTTATGATACTTGATATGTTAAAATAGCAGTATTCATATACAATTTATGGATAGTTTTTTCTTTGATATGATATTTGATAAAAAAGTTTAGAAAAAACTGTTGTTCCTTTTGTTTGTTTGTTTGTTTTTCTTTGAGACAGGGACTCATTTTTATGCCCAGGCTGGAGTGCAGTGGCATCATCTTGGCTCACTGCAACCTC
This sequence comes from Piliocolobus tephrosceles, assembly GCF_002776525.5. Lineage (NCBI taxonomy): Eukaryota > Metazoa > Chordata > Mammalia > Primates > Cercopithecidae > Piliocolobus > Piliocolobus tephrosceles. Next base: position 137,450,559 of record NC_045437.1, read on the forward strand.
TGCCTACTGGGCTCAAGTGATCCTCCCACCTCAGTCTCCCACATAGCTAGGACTATAGGTGCCTACCACCATGTCCAACTAATTTTTGTGTGTTTTTGTAGAGGTGGGGTTTCACTATATTGCCCAGGCTGGTCTCGAACTCCTAAGCTCAAGTGATCTGCCCACACTGGCCTCACAAAGTGCTGGGATTACAGGCATAAGCCACTGTGCCTGCCCTAGAAAAAACATCTATTAGAAGCCCAGAACATCCTGGGGGTACTATTTGAGACTGAAACACTTTTGTGTGTGTACCAATCTATCTGAAGTGTTCCAGGCAACATGTCGGCCCTAGTAGTTATCACTTCAAGCTACCTCATTTTTATAGGTTGTCAGTAGGTTAACTTGCAGTTGAATAACTATTAAATCCTAAAATATTAGTCTAGTTTTTGGTCATGAGGGGATTATTTGAATCAGAGCTATTAGCTGGCTTTCAAATTATGAAATGAATGATTCTGTAAAAGTGTATTACTACATGTTAAACTATAGTGGGATGCTAACGGCCAAAGATGAGGAGTCTTCTCAAGTGTTAGTCACAATCAAAAGTTGCTAAGCAAGTGTTTAACCATAGGATCACCTCCTGTTATCTAACTATCCAATTCTGAGCATAATTGGAATCCGTCAAGAAAGGAAAGGTGGTGGGCTTGTTAATTATCCAGAGTCCATTCTTGTTGTATTTCTGATTACTAAGATACTAGACTATTAGAGTAGGAAATTTTTAAGATAACAGTAGACATTTACATTGCTTTTACTATAGTTCAGACACTGTTCTAAATATATATCACTCTTTTAATTCCTAAAACCCCTAAAATGTACATGCTATTACTAGTCTCATTTTTTAGGTAAGGAAATGAAGACAGTGAAAATGACTTGTCAAAAGCTTAACAGCTAGTAAGTAGCAAAGATAAGATTCCACATGAGTAATCTGACTCCAGAAGTTGGACTTGTAAATACCTCACTATACCAATAATACATAATATGAAGTTAAATCTTATTTGTCAATTTTATCCTGTAATCCCTATTTCAATAATTTAACTATATCCTCTAAAACATTTCAAATATTTTATGATACTTGATATGTTAAAATAGCAGTGTTCATATACAATTTATGGATAGTTTTTTCTTTGATATGATATTTGATAAAAAAGTTTAGAAAAAACTGTTGTTCCTTTTGTTTGTTTGTTTGTTTTTCTTTGAGAAAGACCCTCACTATGTTCAGGGTCTTCCTACAAAAAGTAAATATTAGAATCAGAAGAGAAAGTTCTTAAAAATTACAGATTTGACTTAAACTCTATTGGGGATTCTAATACACAAACTCACACCCTACCTATCTCCATGTTCATAAACCTTAGGAACCCATGACTTTATCAAACATTTTTGTTTTACAACTATATAAATGTGCAATAAAGGCTTAATTTAGCATGCCTGGGTTTCCCAAACCCCCTACACTCCAAAGGTCTTCAGAACTGGCTCTTCACTAGCTCCTAGAAGAAATCCTCTAAGCCCTTGGAATATTCTGTCTGATAAGGGTATTATTGTATATATGGGAACTTGTGCCAGGCCTGATAGTATATGCTACTCGTGTAATTTATAGTGAATGCCTGCTTTTATTCACCTGAGGCTCTGTGCCTTGCTGCATAAATTTGACCTTTTAGGGGGTGGCATTAAAGAATGAGTAGCTAAGGGTCAGTTATAGAGGTGCCCCATGCCTATGTAACTGACTTCCAATAAAAAAATTGGACACCTAGGCTCAGGAGAGCTTCTCTGTTTAGCAATATTTTGTACATGTTATCACACATAGTCTCTCAGAGAATTAAGTGCTGTCTGTGTTCCTCTATAGGAGACACTTGGAAGCCTGCATCTGGTTTCTTGCCATGCTGTCTACCTTTGCTGATTTTAATCTGTATTCTTTAGATATAATAAACTGTAATAATGATTGTGGCAGACTTTCTGTGTCCTGAGAGCCCTCTAGGGAATCGTGAAAACTGAGGTTGGGTATCACATCCAACCTCCAACCTGTTTGTAATTTAATCTTCATAAGGTAAGAGAGCATATTTGTTTTTCTGCTTGTTTTCTGCCTAGAATATGTGGGTATTCCAGAAATATTTGCTGGTAAAAATGAATTGCTTCCATAATTAGGGAAGAAATTCTTTACCTGATGAATCTTCAAGTTACCCACCATCATCATGGTCCTATCTTTGTCCCGCCCTTTCTTGTTATGTCTTGGGTTATTCATCTTTCCCAGTCATGAACTTTAAGTTTTTGTCAGCACTAACTCACCTCTGTCTTCTCTCAAGATCTGAAAGAAATGTAAAGTGGATTTTCTTTTATAGAAATTCAATGACCTGGAAATAATGGAATTTCTTCCTAAACCATGTGTCACAGAAGTATGCAGTACATAACAAAGGGTCATCTAAGGTAGAAGAGGTCACTTCCAGCTGAGATTATCATAAAAGGATGAAGAAAAGAACTTTCACTGTTTCTCAAACAGTACGTTGAAATTAAGCATTTGAAGAGGCAGAGAAAAGAACTTCCTGGCAGATGGAAAAAATATGAATAGTCATCAAATTAGGAAAATGTTTGCCATAAATTAAGAATGTCAGAAACTTAAGTTTGGATGAAATCTAGACAGTATTAAGTCAGTCATGATTAAAAAAAAAAAAAGGCTAGGCTGGGATTAGGTCATGAATGGCCTCAAATATCAAACTAAGATATTTGAATTATAGTTTTGAACTACTGGGAGCTATTTAAATTTCAGAAGAGAAAATGAAATGATAAAACTGCACCTCAAGAAACTGAGAGCTAGATGAGCTGCAATGAGTAAAAAGCTACAGAAAGAGAAACCAGTTAGAGGCTGCTGCAATAAACTCTGGGGCTGGGGAGAAAGGGGAAACAGCAAAATCTGTTTTTTTAATCTTTAACTTACTTAACACCAGTTTGCAACAGAACTATGAGTTCCTGAATTATCAAAAGCAGCAGTATGTTCATTCTTTTGGAACCTTGAAACTGGCTTCCTTTTTAAAGGAAGCATTTTGAATTCATTGTAAAATTTTATTTCAGCTAGAACCACAGAATTTCCCTGGCAATTACCCAAGGTCATTAAAGGTAATAACAGGGACTTAGGTAAAAATGAGCATGAAATCTCCTCCATCTTGAGAAGTGATAAAATACATGAGATTCCTTTCTGTATCTTACAGTCTAATATTCTTTCACATAGATGTGTTATTAGCTTAGCTGATTTATACTGAGTCTACAGTTGCAGAGTAGACATAGGTCAGAACTGAGGCAGTTACTAAGAAAACCCGAGCCAAAAAATCATTACAATTCAATGAGTTACTTTCTGGAGCCAGATTTTCTAATTTCAATTTGTGACTAATAAACTTTCCATTATTTTCATTTCATGCATTGCTCTCCCTGACCATCTTCTCTCTTTTTAACTCACAGCTTCTAATACTGACCCCAATCATCCTTCAACTCGCCTATGGTCTCCAATCCATGGATTCTATCAAATTACCTCTATCCTTCTTTCTGTTGATGCCTTCACTATCCTCCTTATCCTATATCAATTGTTACAATCTCTTGATTCCTTTTTTTCTTTCTGTGGTCTAGCAAAATGCAATCTGGTCAAATCTAACTTTTCCCCTACTCTAGGGCACAACCCTCTCTTGGTCTTCCTTCTACTTCATTGACTATTCTTCAATAACCTTTATTGTTTTTTTTTCTCTTTTCCCCTACTCTAGGGCACAACCCCCTCTTGGTCTTCCTTCTACTTCATTGACCATTCTTCAATAACCTTTATTGTTTTTTTCTCTTTTCCCCTACTTTAGGGCACAACCCTCTCTTGGTCTTCCTTCTACTTCATTGACCATTCTTCAATAACCTTTATTGTTTTTTTCTCTTCTTCCCATCCTCCTAATAATGGAGTGCTCATTCTATATACACACTGCTCTTTCTATCTATATCTGCTTCTTTAGTGTTCTCATCCTATCTTGGCTTTAAATACCATCTCTATTCTGGTATATACCTCCATCTAAGACCTCTCTCTTGATGTGCACATCCAGTGGGCTATTCAGCATCTCCACTTACATATTGTGCTGTTTATTTATCTAATGACTCTCACTTTCAAATTTACTCTTTGAAACTCTGCTCATTGATACTGGTGCTGATTCTGATAAACTTAACACTATATATCCCAGAGTTCCTTGCCAGTGATTTTCTCTTAGATTCTGCCAGATAGAGTCACGAGAGAAAGGTGCTGATAACAGAGCTTTTATGAACCCTGCCACACATGCCCTTGACTCACTTTTTATTTCAGCTACACTGTGATGGATAGAACCCAGCATGCTGACAATGTTCCATGAAAAGGTTTCCCATTGTCTTTTAGCTTTTGTGCTTCAGGGCTCTCTCTCAAGCCACAGGACACACTTAGCCTGTATTCAACTGTAACACATAAATTAAAGTGAGTTAACACTCCTAAAGAAAATCCTCAACCAATGGAATTGGCTAACTACCCCAACTTTCTGGCCTTCAGATGTACATTCTGAGAGGAATTCTGAATTCTTCTCATAAGACAAATCAAGCTCTCTTTGCTTACAGTCAATAGCCTTCATGATGCATCAATTTTTGGCTTTTCTTCCCTTTCTCATCTCATTCTTCTCATTTTCTCACTTCTGCTCCTCTGAGATTCTCTCTTAAATATAAACTATGTCTACCCAGTCCTTGTCATGATCTACTTTCAGGGATACTAGGAGAAGCAGCATCCTCCTATGTTTTACCCCTTTAGCCCTCTGTATTAGTTCATTTTCTCACTGCTATAAAGAAATACTTGAGATTGGGTAATTTGTAAAGAAGAAAGCTTTAATGGACTCACAGTTCCACATGGTTGGAGAGACCTCAGGAAACTTACAATAATGGCAGAAGCAGAAGCAGGTACCTTCTTCACAAGATGATAGGAGACAGAGAAAGAACCAACAAAGGAAGAACTACCAAACACTTATAAAACCATCAGATCTGATTGAAACTCACTCACTATCATGAGAACAGCATGTGGGAAACTGCCCCCATGATCCAATCACCTTCTACCGAGTCCTTCCCACAATCGTCAATACCTGGGGATGACAATTTGAGATGAGATTTGGGTGGGGACACAAAGCCAAACCATATCACTCTCCCTGGGTCATCTTACAATGGCAACAATTAACCCAGTCTCTGGCTTTTTTCAGTACTCCCAGATCCTCCTTAACCTGATCCTTCCTTTTTTCTGTAGCAATAATCACCTTCTAATATGCAATTTTTAAACTTATTTATTGTGTTCATTGTATATGGTTTATCTATCCCCACTCTAATGTAAACTCTTTGAGGATAGGCATCCTTGTTTATTTTATTCACTGGTATATCCCAACTGCCTAAAAGGATGCCTGATCACACAGTAAGCACTAAATAGTTGTTGAATAAAAGAATGAATGGCTTTACCACTTAATTATTCAACTGGAGAACATTATTTAGCATCCCCTCTTCGATTTTCTTAACTATAAATCATAAAATATAGCAGTACTTTTAATAGGGTTATTACACAGATCAAATGAGTTAATAAAAATAAGGAGCTTAACACATTGCCTGGCACATAGTGAGCCCCAACACATATTAGCTACTATTAGTTTGTTTGAGTATATGGACACTACCTCCATAGCATCACAGAAATCGGGTTATTAGACACTCCGTTCATGGTCTCCTCAAGCAAAATGTAGCGACTAAAAGGATAGGCTGCTTAATCATAGATTATCAGTACTGCTTATGCAGACCCAACCCAGCTCTGTCACCTCCCGTTCCTTCAACTTGGCTCCATATTACTAAGGAAGACAGGCGGCTTCTCTCAGAGTTCAGTATAGAATTTATAACTAAGAATACTCAGGTTTTTGCATGATTAAAATTGAATCTTCAATTCACTCCACCTTCAGGAAAAATTGATTTATAAATAAAGGCTCCATGCCAAGCAGCCAGATAAGAAGTTAATTGAATGTTCAATGTGTACTATGGCCAGAAATGGAATGTTTTATGCAATTTTTTTTTGTTTAATTCAAACTTTATTTTTCCACAAACAGTTATAGCCTGTTTTTTTTCTCTGCTGAAGTTATAGAGCCACTGAATATTTGAGGTTGACACTGTGGTTCAGCAATATTATGCACTGGAGGAGAGGGCAGCAATGATGAATCAAAAATAAGTCCAGTTCCCTGCAAAAGTATAGGCAAATGGGATATGAAATAATAATGATTTTAAAAACCCGAAGCTATATTTAAAAATGAGTCTATTTTCCAAACAGTGCCAAGCAGATCAGTAGTGCAGTCAGGTGGATGCCTGTTTACCTGACCAGTGATTGATAACACCCAGTCTGTTTCCTCATCTTTATGGAAATATTAAATGCAATCTTTGAAACATCAGAACTACACGTAGAATGGAAAATCTGCGTTATCCTTTTTTTAACAAGTCTTCTGGAGTCTTGCCTCTATTATGCAAGGGGAAAGAATAGGCTTTCATTTTCCTCCTCCTTCTCCATTGGGCTTGTTCTCTTTTACATTTTTAAAATGCTGCAGACAGAAGAAAAAAAATAATCCCCAAATGGACCACATGCTGACAAGCTCCTAGTGTTGTCAAATGAAGCTGGAGCACTATGTTTCAGAATTTCCTGGATGAGAACCCTGCCTTTTACAATGGTGCTTTCAATTTGGGGGACCAAATGTTCCCTGGAGAAGGAGGTGGGATCATAGGGAGGAAGCATTGGCTAAATGGAATTAACCAAAAATCAACAGCCTTGTTGTTAGGGAATGATGCCTTTTCTAGCCTAGACTTGTAGAAACCAGACTCCAATTTATAAGTATTTTGGAGAACGTCATACCCCTGCCCATCAGGAAGAGAAAGATAGTTTTCCTAGGCACATCAGCAGATGGAATGAATGAAGCTGGAAGTCGTGCCCCATCAGCTGTTTCCATCTGACCATTAAGCTCTCCAAGCACTTACTACAAAAAGCATACCAATCCCTATAAGCTTTCAGTTTTGTACCTAAGTTGAATGTCAAGCAATATTTCATAACTTTTTCTTGTCAGGTCTAGTCATGCTATTTTTTAATCCCTTCTATAGGACATGTTTTCTCTTACTTTAATGTCTACATATATGGGCTTCCTTTTACCCAGAACACTCAACACCCTCATCCTGCCCGTGGTCTCCTTGCCTAGTGGCTAAGAGTACTCAAACTTCCTTAGTTCAAGTTCCAGGTCTTACACCTAAGAGCTGTGTAACACTATGGGAAATTTGATGAACTTCTCTCAGTTCCTCATCCAGAAAACAGTAATAATCACAGTACCTGATAAGATTGTCATGAAAAAAAAAAAAAAAAAAAGAGAGAGAGAGAAATCAACCAAGTGGAATACTTAGAACAATGACTAGCACATAGTAAGTATTCAATAAATATATTATCCTTGCTACTATTGTTATAAATAATGTGTTTGGATTTTGGAGTCAGACACACTCAAATCAAATCTAATTTGAGCCCTGGCTTGGGTTCAAGTAATCACTACTAAGTTACTTAAATTTCCTCATCTGTAAAATGTACATAATAATAATAAAACTTCTCCATAGACCGGACATGGTGGCTCATGCCTGTAATCCAAGCACTTTGGGAGGTCAAGAAGGGGAGATCACCTGAGGTCAGGAGTTTGAGACCAGCCTGGCCAACATGGTGAAACCCCATCTCTATTAAAATACAAAAATTAGCTGGGTGTGGTGGCAGGCACCTGTAATCCTAGCTACTCAAGAGGTTGAGGCATGAGAATAGGCATGAGAATCGCTTGAACCTGGGAGGTAGAGGTTGCAGTGAGCCGAGATGGCGCCACTGCACTCCAGCCCAGGTAACAGAGCGAGACTTTGTCAAAAAAAAAGGAAGAAAGAAAGAAAGAAAGTAGAAAGAAAGAAAGAAAGAAAGAAAGAAAGAAAGAAAGAAAGAAAGAAAGAAAGAAAGAAAAGAAAAAACTTCTCTATAGAGTATTAGGAAAATTAAGTGAGTTAACAGCATGCCTAGAATATAATACAAACTCCATATTTATTAATAGTTCTGCTTATTCTTGTAAGTCTCAGCTGTGATGCTACTTTTTCCAGAAAAACTTCTGTTACTCATTAGGCCCATGTTATTTGGCCCTTGACCAAGTTTCCACAGCCCCCTGAAGTCCCCCATGCTGTGACTTGCCTCACCATGCTGTAATTTCTGTTCTCTTGTCTGTTTTCCACTTTAAATTGTTAGTTTCACTAGGGCAGGAAAGTTCTCTGGTTTATTTACCATTGTATTTAATCAGCCAGCCCCAGTACAGGTATATAAGTTCAGTAAAATCATAAAACCTTTTGGTTATATCACTCTTTTCTAATCTTGATTTTTTCCTTCTATTGATCATGAAAGCATTCATATATATTTCTTTAAGGAATATGCCAAGAACTGGCAGAACTTGGGATTGCAAGGCTTTTTTTATTAGACGACAGAGTTTTTGATTTAGATGTCAATCATCTGAAAGTGTGAACATTTAATAATGAAATCCAGATTTGTGATTTTTCATGAAAAAAACTGGAAGATTCTATAAGACAGAGATCTATAGTTCCACTTTGCAGCAATCAGCTAGAGCCAAATAGCAGGTGCCTGCTTTTAGATGCTTAGTCTGAAGATGTTACTAAGGCTATTTAACTCATTTGTGTTCCCATTCAGTGTGTTTGACTTGTAAACCTCCTGTTTTAACAGTTATGCCCTTTGGCTAAATTGAATAAACAAACTGACATTGGATAACTGCAGGAGTGGGGGAGTTAAAAATCAACATAATAAAATCTCATGATCAAGAAGGACCTTTCTTATATGAAAAAAATCTGCTTTCATGTTCCTTAAATGAATATTTAGTAAGCTGCTGTACTCTAAGGAAGGCAATGCTGTATTAAGACTCTGAAAATCTACTTCCTCCCATAGTACTCTGTGATATTGGATGAATGGCATCAATTGTATAAGCCAGTGTTAGTTATCATCTGAAAGTGTGGCTAATACTCTGCCATCTCAAACATACCACCAACCATTTAGTATAAACACAGATCAATTTAATTTAAATGTTAAGAGATCTGTTTCTGGAACCAGACAGACTGGGGTTCAAACCACTTACCAGGAGTATGACCTTGGGCAAGATTTAGCATTTCTATGCATTTAGTTTTTTCTTTTGTAAAATAAGGATAATAATGTTATTTGATTCAATATGTTATTGAATTGGATAATTTATCTAAGGAACTTAAACATGTGCTGAGAGATGTAGTAAACTTTCAAATGATAGTTGTTAGTGGCTGTTGCAGCAGCATAAAGGGATAAGTTACTGAAAAGCTTATAGAGTAATGAATAAGAATTTCTGAAGGATAAGAACCACTCAGAAGCCAATCTTTTTGTGGAAGCGATGTTTTTTGAAGCAAGTACAGAGAATATTAGAAGACAAATACTATTCCACACCTACAAAACACTTTCTCTGATCCCTTTTTGATGGGAGCTAAAAGAAGTAGTGTTTGTATTCTAATCAGAGAGTGGAAGCCTGGGAAGCATTTTTTATTTTAATGGTTTGATTATAATTAAGGTTTTGGAAAAAGCAGCGGCAGAAGAAGACACTGATCATGTCTTTAAAAAGATGTTTAGGAAGGAAGAATGGAATAGGATTCCTTTTCTATCTTTATTAATTTACAGCTCCTTCTATTTTTTTCAACACACACACAACATATGTACACACACACACACACACACTCACACATAATCTTGTACTTTCTAAGATCTTCCTTTGTTGTCCTTCTCTAATTTCATCTGGATTTCTAAATTTCCCTTTGTCCTATTACACCTGTTATAATAAATTTGGATGCTACTCCCAGCCATTTTTCTCAGTTCTGGAAAGGTGCTTCAGTTGATCAATTTATCAATAAATTTAACTGGACTGATCAACTTAGTAAGAGAAAAAAATAATACAATTTTCTGACTGGTTAGCAAAATAAAATGCTGCTGCATACAATAGACGAACCTAAAACAAAGATATTTGTTAAGGAAGAATATAAACTAGAACAGGCAAATGCAAACAAAAACAAAGAAGAGGTTGTGACATTTTTCTCTGACAATGCAAAATATATGTATATATATATATATATATATAAAGGTATTAGCGAGAATGGAGCCTTTAATGTTAGCAGTTACAATTCAAAATTAAGGTGTGCCAGTTATTACTATTTATACACTCAGTAGTACAGCAATAATTTCATAAAGCAGAAGCTACAAAAGATACAAAGATGAATTGACACAGACACAGTAATTATAAGAGATTTTAACACAACTCTCTCAATCTGAGACAAATCACATGAACTGAAAATGAGTAGGAATTTAGAAGACTTAAGTAACATAGTCTTCATTTCGTTATGTACCCAGTAGTCATTCAGAGCAGGTTGTTCAGTTTCCATGTAGTTGAGCGGTTTTGATTGAGTTTCTTAGTCCTGAGTTCTGGTTTGATTGCACTGTGGTCTGAGAGGCAGTTTGTTATAATTTCTGTTCTTTTACATTTAATGAGGAGTGCTTTGCTTCCAACTATGTGGTCAATTTTGGAATAAGTGCGATGTGGTGCTGAGAAGAATGTATATTCTGTTGATTTGGGGTGGAGAGTTCTGTAGATGTCTATTAGGTCTACTTGATCCAGAGCTGGGTTCAAGTCCTGAATATCCTTGTTAATTTTCTGTCTTGTTGATCTGTCTAATATTGACAATGGAGTGTTAAAGTTGCCCACTATTATTGAGTGGAAGTCTAAGTCTCTTTGTAGATCTCTAAGAACACTTGTTTTATGAATCTGGGTGCTCCTGTATTGGGTGCATATATATTTAGGATAGTTAGCTCTTCTTGTTGAATTGATCCCTTTACATTATATAAGGAATACTATGTAGCCATAAAAAGGATGAGTTCATGTCGTTTGTAGGGACATGGATGCAGCTGGAAACCATCATTCTCAGCCAACTATCACAAGAACAGAAAACCAAACACCGCATGTTCTCACTCATAGGTGGGAACTGAACAATGAGATCACTTGGACACAGGAAAGGGAACATCACACACCAGGGCCTATTGTGGGGAGCGGGGAGTGGGGAGGGATAGCATTAGGAGATATACCTAATGTAAACGATGAGTTAATGAGTGCAGCACACCAACATGGCACATGTATACATATGTAGCAAACCTGCACATTGTGTACATGTACCCTAGAACTTAAAGTATAATAAAAAAATTAAAAAAAAAAACATAGTCAATAAGATAGATCTTACAAATTTCAAAGCATGAACCCAGGTAATATAGAATATAGTTTCTTTTCAATTATACATGTAATGTTTATAAAAATTTATCGTATCATAGGTCATACACATAAACTTAACAAATACCAAAGACTGCTAATAATACAAAGAGCACTCTCTTGATGCAATGGACTGAAACAAATTATAACAAAAGCAAATCAGAAAGGCCCTTTACCTGAAAATTACAAGAAAGGAAAAAAAATATGTTACTAAACAACTCGTGGCTCACAGACTAACTTGAAAATTAACAGTAATAAAAGCAAAAATTTAACAATCAGAATTTATGGCATACAGCTAAAAAGTATTAGAGAAAAATTTTAGAGCATTAAATACTCATAATATTAAAAACTAAATTCTGAAAATAAATAAACTAGAAACTTAATTCAAAATCTAGAAAGGAAAAAACAAGTCAACCAATAGAAAACAGTAGAAATTCATAAAAGCAGAATTCCATCAGAAAACAGAGAAGAGTGAAAGCTAAATGATGAGAACTCATGGACACAAAGAAGGCGACAACAGATACTAGGATCTACTTGAGGATGAAGGGTGGGAGGAGAGAGAGGAACAGAAAAAATAACGAGTACTAGGCTTAGTACCTGGATGATGTAATAATATGTACAACAAACTCCTGTGACATGAGTTTACCTATATAACAAACTTACACATGTGCCCCTGAACCTAAAATAAAAGCTAAAAAGAAAACACAGAGAAGATCAGAATTAATAAACCAACCCAAAGCTGATTCTTTGAAAACAAAAATAAATATATACAAAGCAGTGCCAACATAAGTAATAAAAAGGAGAATAAACACTTAAAATTAGAAATGACAAGGAAGAAATACTCTTTAAAACAGAGGACATTTAAAGTTACAAAAGACTATTTTGTACCATCCTGTCATTGCATTTAAAAACCTAGATGACATGGGTAATGTTTAAGAAGAATACAATTTATCAAAATTGACCTTAGTAAATACAGAAAGTCTAAAGTGATAAGAAATTTATATATGAAATAGAAAAAATTGTTAAAGATCTCAGCCAAAAAGGCATCAGAAAACAACAATTGACAAATGGGATCTAACTAAAAAGCTTCCTCACAGCAAAATAAACTATCAACAGAATAAACAGAAAACCTACATAATGTAAGAAAATACTTGCAAACTGTGCATCCAACAAAGGTCTAATAATGTTTAAGAATCTATAAGAAACTTTAAGAAATCAACAAGCAAGAAACGACCCCATTAACAATGGGCAAAGGACATGATCAGACACTTTTCAAAAGAAGATATAATTGAGGCCAAAAAACATGGAAACGTGTCAGCATCACTAATCATTAGAGAAATGCAAATCAAAACCACAAAGTGATACCACCTCAACCAGTCAGAATGACCGTTATTAAAAAGTCAAAAAATAATAGATGCTGACCAGGTTGAGAAGAAAAGAGAACATTTACACACTTCTGGTGGGAATGTAAATTAGTTCAGCCACTGTGGAAAGCAGTTTAGAGATTTCTCAAAGAGCTTAAAACTGAACTACCATTTGACCTAGCAATCCCATTACTGGGTATAAACCAAAGAAATATAAATTGTTCTACCATAAAGACACATGCATGCATATGTTCTTTGTAACACTATTCACAATAGCAAAGATGTGGAATTAACCAGGGTGCCCATCAATGGTGGACTAAATAAACAAAATATGGTACATATACATCCGGGAATACTGTGCAGCCATAAAAAAGATGAGATTATATCCTTTGCAGCAAGATAGATGAAGTTGGAGGCCATTTTCTTAAGTAAATTAACACAGGAACAGAAAACCAAATATTACATGTTTCTACTTATAATTGGGAGCTAACATTGAGTACACATGGACACAAAGAAGGGAACAACAGACACTGGGGTCTAATTGAGGTGGAGGGTGGTAGGAGGGTATGGATTAGAAGAAACCTACCTATCAGGTACTATGATTATTACCTAGGTGATGAAAAATTCTGCACACCAAACCCCTGTGACACACAATTTATCCATATACCAAACCTGCACATGCACCCCTTGAACCTAAAATAAAAATTGGAAAAGAAAAAAGAAAGCATCGTGCTTAGCTTGTTTTCTTACAGTTAATACTAAAAAATAGAAACTTAAGCCAATTTGAAGAGGCTCTCACTGGCCAAATAGAAGATATCAAAACTGTCCAAATCTATGATGATCCAACAACAAACAACAAACTTTGACCTGTCACCACTGGAGGATGCTAGTAAATCAATACTTTGAAATCTGGTAATTTTATAGTCGGGAAGAATTAGGCATTTATATTGTCTTTCCTGTATGAATCATAGCACTTGGTACACAAATGGGAAAGGTAAATTTTTCTTCATAGAAGTATATTGGCTAATAAGTGAGTATCATCATTTTGCAATCTGTAATGAGTTAATAGATCAATGTATGTATCATAAAAGGTTTGCAAACACCACAAAAAAAGACAACCAGATCTTACATGCCTCTTGATAGAAGAATATAATATTATTTATGCATTCATCTTGCCAAAAAAAAATTCAGCCCTCAATCTGATCAAGCTTTTAGGTCTGACTACTTTGCAAGAAACCCAAGGATATAAGCTGCAAAATCTAGATTTCAGGAGCCTCTACAGGACAAATGTTTTGGCTTCTTTATTAAATGAAGTGAAAGCAAAAAAGAGAGACAGATAGAGAGGGGCTTGTAGATATAAATAGATTTAAGGCACACATCAACCAAGGTATAGATTTTATTTGGATCCGTATTGAAATAGTAAAAAGAGAAAATGAAATAATTGAAAAGTGGAACATCGACTATGTATTTGCTAACATTTAAGAATTGTGTTAACTTTTGATTTAGGCATGACAATGACACTGTGCTTTTCTTCAAAAAAAAAAAAAAAAAAAAAAGAAAGCCTCACCTCTCTGAGATAAATACTAAAATATTTTCAGATAAAATAATACAAAACCTGGGAGTTGCTTCAAATCAGGAGCAAGCAGGACAAATAGACAAAACAAGATTGACTGTGAGTTGATAATTGTTAAAGCTTTCTGGCTGACAGTTATGTGGGAGTTCATTATACCATTCTATTTTTTGTATATATTTAAAATATTTCATAATATAAGTATTAACAAATTTATATTACTAAAATTAGGGCACAACCCTCATGGTTATCACATGATTATTGTTAACAAAACTGGGAGAAGTTGTTCCATTGTCTGTAGTTTAACTTGTTTGAGATCATCCCAACACCAATAACAAAGAAAATGTACTAACAGGAGCAATAGATTCTCTTTCTTTGCTTTTGAAATTCTTTCTGTATTTCCAGACATTCATTCAGCTTGCAGTTATGGAGCTGCTGATATTGTAAAAATGTTGCTTAGCAACATGTTAATGGGAAAAAACACTCCTTAAAACATTAGGGTTTTTGTCTTTTGAAATGTACTAGTTCAGCATATGATACCTCCCACAGCTCAATTTAACAGGAGGAAAAATATCAACTCTCTGAATATAGTGGGGTTTTTTTTTTTCCATTTTCTTAGCTTGGTCTGAATTTAATAAGCATATCTAAGAAATGGAGTGTGATGATGACCATGAACTGCATACAGTTCCGTTGATCTCTTTGGCGAAAGTGGTTGGAAGTGAAGAATTGTAGCTCTCTGCCACTACCTAGTATTTGGGGTGGGATTGCAGGTAGGGAGGCTAAGAGGGGATGCAGAAAAAAATATCCTATTTTTATCAGTCACTCGGTATTGTTGTCTCAAAAAATTAAATATCAAGGATCTAGAAGTTGGGCCCAGTGAACCCTCTTTAAGCCTCCATTTCTATTTCAAGAAATCAGGAGTTTTGACTAAATGCTCTTGAAAAGCATTTCTTTATGTTTCCCTGTGGATGACCCCGTAGGCCAAATTTGAAATATGTTGACTTTGCCTTTTCTGGGAATCTTATTTTAAAAATGCAGATTCTGATTTAAGGCTTGGGTTTTTGCATTTCTAACAAGTTCCCACATGATGCTGATTCCGCTGGTCAGAAGAACCATGCTTTTACAGCAAGGCTCTCAGCCAACATGAATTATCAGAGGGATTAGAAAATGGCACTTATCAGCCTTGGCAAGACATACGGTTAAAAGGACAGCTTGAGAGTCAGAGTCCTAGATTCAAACTTTGGCTCTGTCATTGTTCACTGCACACCACTGGACATATTACTGAGCTACACTGAGCTTCGGATTCCTCCTTTGCAAAACAGAAGCATGGGCATTTTCAGAGAAGACTGAATGAGATAACAATATTACTTGTAAGATTCTTAGCTAAGGGCCTGGCACATAGTAAGTGCTCTGTAAATATTAATTAATGTTGGCATAAAGGCAAACAAATAGAGCATTTATGAAGAATCATGCTGCAGTATGAGCCTTTGCTTCCTTCCAAGGGTGGATATTTACAGAATGTCTTCTAGAAGCAGTGCGTAAAGTTGGAAAGGGCACTGGGCTCTGATTCACGGCGTAGATTCTTCCTGTCATGCTGCCAAGTCATACTGTTTATTGGGCCTCAGTTTACATGCCCGTCCAGTGGAAAGGCTGAACCCATTTCTTCCTGGTCCAAACATCCTTGGGATATGTTTTAGCTCCCCTGGAGGCCTCAGTGCTGCGAGCTGCACCAATGAGCTTCAAGGAATCCGTTCCCTGTTAAATGAACATAGAGGAGAGGAGAGCCATGGGTGGCAGAAAGCTTATCAGAATTGGATGAAAAGCCCAGACCCACAAGAATTAGCTAAGCAAGTGATCTATTTTAAAACCTAATTCTTTTTTAGCAACAGAGAGCCAGGGCAGTGATTTAATTACTGATGGCCTAAATCAGAGGCAAAATTAGAGCTAGTGGGTCCAAATCAGGGCAAAGAGCAGACGAGCCAGCCATCTTGAGGAGGATGGGTCCAATGAACCTACCTGCTACCTTTCCTAGTCATACATTTCCTTGGGTCTCCACCGTACAGAGCTTTACATTTTTAAACAAATGTGCTTAATGCTCTATGGTTTTGTCCATTTTCTAAAGGATTCTCTAAGCATCTGTCAGCTTCTGTCTGAATCATACATAAATGTGTATATGAATCACTTCCTTCCCATTTCACACTATGTTCCCCAACCCCACTCTTTCACAGACACCCCCCCCCCCCACCATTTAAAGAGTATGTAAAGGAACTGGAGATTTTGTGGTGATTATCATACTAAAAAATGTTATTTCTTTGAAACCCTAAGTACTCATAATTACTCAGGGGGGACCTCCCCACAAGAGGAATTCTTGGGGATCCCTGAAGATTAGGGAGAGAACTGAAATAGCAGGCCATTCTAAAGAGGGTTTGACCCCTAATGTGACCACTCTGAACTAGAAAAGAACTCGGGGATCTCATGAGTGTCAATGTGAAGATTAAGAAAATCCTGGATTCTTAGAGACAGAAGGCATCCTAAAAATTACTTAATGCCACCTAAGTAATCTGGTCAAATGTGCAGGTTTTTGGATAGGATAACTCAGATTCCTGCCCCATCACTAACTACATTTGCTCAACTAAATGAGTAGCCATTTATTGGACAAATTACTTATCCCCTTTAATCCTCTTTTTTCCTCCAATGTAAAAAGGGTAACTACTTTTGTCTTTGGGATTTTGTAAAAATGAAATGAGATTTCACATTTAAAGTGCATGGGATGATGCTTGGAACATCATCTTAGCTGTAATAATAAGGATAACAATAATAATATTCTAAGTCTTCCCTAATGAGCAGCTTTTTAGGCATTTCTCCAAGTCCTCCAGTATGAGGGTTAAAGCAGAGGTGTCAAACAGCCAGCCTGTGGGCTGGATTCTCTGCAGACTTACTTTGTTTGCCCTTTATAGTAGTGGTAAAAGTGCTTTTTATTTATTTATTTTTGTTATTTATGTTTTAGAATGGGCTAAGTTCCCTTTGCTTCTCCATTCACACTCACTCCTTAGATTCTCTCAATTTAAAACTAATTATATGCTGACAAATCTTTAGGTTTTTAATATATATTTCTGTTAAAAAATTTTTACTGATTAGAATGTGAGGTTGGTCATCTTAGGAAAACTTATCTGTCTGGCTAGCAATTTTGCATCACAGTTTTATAATTCTGCATCACAATCTACATTTCATGACACCTCTGCTCTAAACTTCTTGTAAAATCAGAAGATCTGGCAAATACTGAGCTCACATTCCTGCATGACAATTATCAGCTGATGGTGTGCAGGGGCTGTCCCTTTTTTTTTTGCTAATCATTTTTGTTTGCTTTGCCACAGCCTACACAGTTCTCTACTGTATTACTGTAGTGCTACTTTACTTCATGAATATTATCTTCTGTATTTGAGTCAGTACTTGAATCTGCCATCTCTTGATATGTTGGCTATGACACCACACTTTATTATGGTTTGACTGGCAATGGTAATCATGATCATGTTATTATACACAGAAGCATCTGCTGATGATTTGAGAGAATGCCATGTAACAGGATTCAGTAGCCCATTTGGGGCACCTGCCCAGATCATGCTCATTCTTTAAAATTGTATGCCCTTCTCACCCGCAGCCCTGTTGAAGGGAGAGGAGTTACCTAAACAGCACCAGGTACTACATGGGACTGACTTCACCTTGGTCACAGGTGCATGGACCAGAAGTCAACACCTTATCCCAGCCAAATCAATCAGAATCTCTTTTCTAGTAGTTCTGAACTGGGATAATGAGAAGCTGAGTCTGGCTGATGGTGGCAGTCCTGGAGCAAACAGCTCAGACAGAGTTGAGTTTGGAAGGAGGTGGCAGGAGACAAAGCCAAAGGCCATGCAAACCAAAGTTCTGGAGAAGCATATGGTAGGCAAGAGTTGCCAGGAGAAGTCAATCTGCAAAGAGAAATAGGAAAGCAGAGCAGACCGAGAGAGGAGCAGTGGAAATGCCTCTGTGGCCTCTGAGAAAGACAAATAGTATCAATTTCTGAACTTCCAGTTCCTGGAATTGAACAGATAGGTAGTAAGCGCTTCACCATCTTCACTCTCTCATTCCCTTACCTTTTTGGTTTTATCCTATTTTTTTATTTCACTTTAAGTTCTGGAATACAAGTACAGAACATGTAGGTTTGTTACATGGATACACATTTCCATGGTGGTTTGCTGCACCTAACAACCCGTCATCTAGGTTTTAAGCCCCACATTAATTAGCTATTTGTCCTGATGCTCTCCCTTGCCTTGTCCCCAAACCCCTAACTGGCCCTGGTGTGTATTGTTCCCTTCCCTGTGTCCATGTGTTCTCATTGTTCAACTTCCACACGTGAGGGAGAACATGCCATGTTTTGTTTCCTGTTGCCGTGTTAGTGCTGAGGATGATGGCTTCCAGCTTCATCCATGTACCTGCAAAGGACATGATCTCATTGCTTTTTATGGCTGCATAGAATTCCATGGTGTATATGTACCACATTGCCTTTACACAGTCTATCACTGATGGGCATTGAGTTGGTTCCATGTCTTTGCTATTGTAAAAAGAGCTGCAATAAATGTACGTGTGCATGTGTCTTTATAGTAGAATGATTTATATTCTTTGGGTTCATACCCAGTAATGGGATTTCTGGGTCAAATGGTATTTCTGGTTCTAGATCCTTGAGGAATTGTCACACTGTCTTCCACAATGGTTGAAATAATGTACATTTCCACCAATAATGTAAAAGTGTTTTCTGTTTCTCCACAGCCTCCACAGCATCTATTGTTTCTTGACTTTTTAATAATTGCCATTCTGACTGGCATGATATGGTATCTCACTGTGGTTTTGATTTGCATTTCTCTAATGATCAGTGATGTTGAGCTTTTTTTCCTGTTTGTTGGCCATGTAAATGTCTCCTTTTAAGTGTCTATTCATATACTTTGCCCACTTTTTGATGTTTTTTTCCTTGTAAATTTGTTTAAGTTTCTTGTAAATTCTGGATATAAACCTTTGTCAGATGGGTAGACATCTGACAAAGGTTTTGCAGTCTTTTCTCCCATTCTGGTGGTTGCCAGTTCACTCTGATGATAGTTTCTTTTGCTGTGCAGAAGTTCTTTAGTTTAATTCAATCCAATTTGCCAAGTTTTGCTTTTGATGAACCTGCTTTTGGCATATTCATCATAAAGTCTTTGCTCATGCCTACATCCTAAATGGTATTGCCTAGGTTTTTTTCTAGGGTTTTTATGGTTTTGGGTTCTACATTTAAGTCTTTAATCCATCTTGAGTTGATTTTTGTATAAGATGTAAAGAAGGGCTCCAGTTTCAGTTTTCTGTATATGGCTAGCCAGTTTTCCCAGCACCATTTATTGAATAGTAGATACTTTCCCCATTGCTTGTTTTTGTCAGGTTTGTTGAAGACCAGATGGTTGTAGATGTACGGTGTTATTTCTCGGGTTTCTATTCTGTTCCATTGGTCTATATATCTGTTTTGGTACCAGCACCATGCTGTTTTGGTTACTGTAGCCTTATAGTATAGTTTGAAGTCAGGTAGCGTGATGCCTCCCAGCTTTGTTCTTTTTGCTTAGGATTCTCTTGGTGATACAGGCTCTTCTTTGGTTCCACATGAAATTTAAAGTAGTTTTTTTTCTAATTCTGTGAAGAATGTCAATGGTAGTTTGATGGGAATAGCACTGAATCTGTAAATTACTTTGGGCAGTATGGCCATTGTTTCATGTTGTTGATTCTTCCTATCCATGACCATGGAATGCTTTTCCATTTGTTTGTGTCCTCTTTTATTTCCTTGAGCAGTGGTTTGTAGTTCTCCTTGAAAAGGTCCTTCACATCCCTTGTTAGCTGTATTGCTAGGTATTTTATTCTTTTTGTAGCAATTGTGAATGGGAGTTCATTCATCATTTGGCTCTCTGCTTGTCTATAGCTGGTATATAGGAATGCTTCTGATTTTTGCACATTGATTTTGTATCCTGAGACTTTGCTGAAGTTGCTTATCAGCTTAAGGAGACTTGGAGCTGAGATAATAGGGTTTTCTAAATATAGAATCATGTTGTCTGCAACCAGATGCGATTTGACTCCCTCTCTTCCTATTTGAATACCCTTCTTTGTTTCCCTTGCCTGATTGCCCTGGACAGAACTTCTAATACTATGTTGAATAGGAGTGGGGAGAGAGGGCATCCTTGTGTTGTGCCTGTTTTCGAAGGGAATTTCTCTAGCTTTTGCCCATTCAGTGTGATATTGGCTGTGGGTTTTTCATAAATAACTCTTATTATTTTGAGATGTGTTCCATCAGTACCTAGTATATTGAAAGTTTTTAACTTGAAGGGATGTTGAATTTTATCGAAGGTCTTTTCTGCATCTATTGAGATGACCATGTGGTTTTTGTCATTGGTTCTGTTTATGTGATGGATTACATTTATTGATTTGCATATGTTGAACTAGCCTTGCATCCCAGGGATGAAACTGACTTGATTGTGGTGAATAAGATTCGTGATGTGCTGCTGGATTTGGTTAGCCAGTATTTTATTGAGAATTTTCACATCAATATTCATCAGGGATATTGGCTTGAAGTTATCCTTTTTTGTTGTGTCTCTGCCAGGTTTTGGTATCAGGATGAATGATGCTGTCCTCATAAAATGAGTTACGAAGGAGTCCTTTCTTTTCAATTGTTTGAAATAATTTCAGATAGAATGGTACCAGCTCCTCTTTGCATCCCTGGTAGAATTTGGCTGTGAATTCACCTGGTCCTGGGTTTTTGTTGTTGTTGTTGTTGTTTTTGGTTGGTAGGCTATTAATTACTGCCTGGATTTCAGAACTTGTCTTTGGTCTATTCAAGGATCTGTCTTCTTCCTGATTTAGTCTTGGGAGGGTGCATTTGTCCAGAAATTTACCCATTTCTTCTTGATTTTCTAGTTGATTTGTGTAGGGGTGTTGACAGTATTCTCTGGTGGTAGTTTGTATTTCTGTGGGGTCAGTGGTGATATCCCTTTTTTCATTTTTTATTATGTCTATTTGATTCTTCTCTCTTTTCATTTTTATTAGTCTAACTAGTGGTCTATTTTCTTAATTCTTTGAAAATAACAGCTCTGAAATTTATTGATTTTTTTGAAGTGTTTTTCATGTCTCTATATCCTTCCATTCTGCTCTGATCTTAGCTATTTCTTGTTTTATGGTAGCTTTTGGATTTATTTGCTCTTGCTTCTCTAGCTCTTTTAATTGTGATGTTAGTGTGCTGATTTGAGATCTTTCTAGATTTCAGATGTGGGCATTTAGTGCTAAAAATTTGCCTCTCACCACTGCTTTAGCTGTGTCTCAGAGATTCTGGATGCTGGATTCTGCTCTCATTGATTTCAAAGAACTTCCTGATTTTTGTCTTAATTTCATTATTTACCCAGGAGTTATTTAGGAGCAGGTTGCTCAATTTCCATGTAGTTGTGTGGTTTGAGTGAGTTTCTTAATCCTGAGTTCTAATTTGGTTGCACTGTGGTCTGAGAGACTGTTTTTTATGATTTCAGTTCTTTTGCATTTGCTGTGGAGTGTTTTACTTCCAATTATGTGGTTGATTTTAGAATAAGTGCCATGTGGTACTGAGAAGAATGTATATTTTGTTGATTTGGGGTGGAGAGTTCTGTAGATGTCTATTAGGTCTACTTGATCCAGAGCTGGGTTCAAGTCCTGAATATCCTTGTTAATTTTCTGTCTTGTTGATCTGTCTAATATTGACGATGGAGTGTTAAAGTTGCCCACTATTATTGTGTGGAAGTCTAAGTCTCTTTGTAGATCTCTAAGAACACTTGTTTTATGAATATGGGTGCTTCTGTTTTGGGTGCATATTTATTTAGGATTGTTAACTCTTCTTGTTGCATTGATCCCTTTACCATTATGTAATGCCTTTCTTTGTCTTTTTTGATCTTTGTTGGTTTAAAGTCTCCTTTGTCAGAGACTAGGATTGCAACTCCTGCTTTTTTGTTTGTTTGTTTGCTTGCTTGCTTGCTTTCCATTTGCTTGATAAATATACCTTCATCCCTTTATTTTTGGCCTGTGTCTTTGCACATGAGATGGGTCTCTTGAATACAGCACACCAATGGGTCTTGACTCCTTTTTTTAGAGACAGAGTCTCACTTTGTTGCCCGGGCTGGAGTGTAGTGATGCAATCTCAGCTCACTGCAATCTCTGTCTCCCAGATTCAAGCAATTCTCCTGCCTCAGCCTCCTGAGTACCTTGGACTATAGGCACCTGCCACCACATCTGGCTAATTTTTTGTATTTTTTAGTAGAGATGAGGTTTCACCATATTGACCAGGCTGGTCTCGAACTCCAGATCTCAGGTGATCCGCCAGCCTCCCAAAGTGCTGGGATTACAGGCATGAGACACCGCACCCAGCCTTGACTCTTTATCCAATTTGTCAGTCTGTGTCTTTTAATTGGGACATTTAGCCCATTTACATTTAAGGTTAATATTGTTATGTATGAAATTGATCCTGTCATCATGATGCTATCTGATTATTTTGCACACTAGTTGATACAGTTTCTTCATAGTGTCATTGGTCTTTATATTTTGGTGTGTTTTTGCAGTGACTGGTACCAATTTTTCCTTTCCATAGTTAGCGCTTCCTTCAAGAGCTCTTTCAAGGTAGGCCTGGTGGCAATGAAGTTCCACAGCATTTGCTTGTCTAGAAAGGATTTTGTTTCTTCTTCACTTATGAAGCTTAGTTTGGCTGGATCTGAAATTCTGGGCTAAAAAATCTTTTCTTTTAGAATGTTGAATATTGGCTCCCACTCTCTTCTGGCTTGCAGAATTTCTGCTTAGAGGTCTACTGTTAGTCTCATGGTCTTCCCTTTGTAGGTAACCTTGCCTTTCTCTCTGGCTGCCATTGAATTTTTTTCCTTCATTTCACTCTTGGAGAATCTGATAATTATGTGTCTTGGGGTGGATCTTCTCATGTAGTGTCTTAGTGGTGTTCTCTGTATTTACTGAATTTGAATGTTGGCCTGTCTTGCTAGGTTGGGGAAGTTCTCCTGGGTAATATCCTGAAGCGTGTTTTCCAACTCGTTTCCTTTCTCCCCATCACTTTCACGTACTCCAGTCAATTGTAGGTTTGGTCTTTTTACATAGTCCTATATTTCTCTGACATTTCATTCATTCCTTTTCTTTTTTTTCTAATCTTGTCTGCCACCTTATTTCAACAAGATGGTCTTCAAACTCTGATATCCTTTCTTCTGCTTGGTTGATTCAACTACTGATACTTGTGTATGCTTCACAAAGTTCTTAAGCTGTGTTTTTCAGCTCCATCAGGCCATTTATGTTCCTCTCTAAACTTTTTATTCTAGTTAGCAGCTCCTGTAACCTTTTATCAAGGTTCTTAGCTTCTTTGCTTTGGGTTAGAACATGTTCCTTTAGTTCAGCAGAGCTTGTTGTTACCCACCTTCTGAAGCCTGCTTCAATCGATTTGTCCATCTCATCCCCCATCCAGTTCTGCACTCTTGCTCAAAAGGCAATGCGATCATTTGGAGGAGAAGAGGCACTCTAGCCTTTTGGGTTTTCAGTGTTTTTTCATTGAATCTTTCTCATCTTCATAAGTTTGTCTAGTATTGATCTTTGAGACTGCTGACCCTTGGATGGGGATTTTTATGGGGACTTTTTTGTTGTTGATGCTGATGTTGTTGCTTTCTGTTTGTTTTTCTTGCAATGGTCGGGTCCCTCTTCTGTAGGGCTGCTGCTGTTTGCTGGGGTTCACTTCATGCCCTGTTCACCTGATTTGCTCCCGTGCCTGAGATGTCACTCGAGAAGGCTAGAGAACAGCAAAGAAGGGAGCCTGTTCCTTCCTCTGGGATCTCTGACCTCAGGGGGCACTGACCTGATGCCAGTAGGAGCACTCTTGTACAGGGTATCTGATAACCCCTGTTGGAGGGTCTCAGTCAGTTGGGTGGCATAGGGAGCAGGACCCATTTAATGAAGCACTTTGACTGTCTCTTGGTGGAGGGGGTGTGCTTCGCTGGAGGAGACTCACTCATGTGGTCTGCCTGGATTCCTCAGAACTAGTAGGAGGAAATACTAAGTCTGTTGGTCCATGGAGACTAGTCACCCCAGTCCCTAGGGGCTCAGACCCAGGGAGATCAGAGTTCTGTCCTTGAGCCTCTGGCTGGAGTTGTGGAAATTCAGCCTCTGAGTGGAGTTTCGGGAGGTCCCACCCAGTGAGGAAGGACGGGTCAAGGTCAGGCCTGAAGAGGCATTCTGTCCGCAGTTTGCCACAGCCTTCTCCGACCCTGAGTGCTTAGCATGTTAGGCAGCTAGCAGTCCCAGTGTTGACTATTGCCCCTTCCGCAAGGAGCTCAAAGGGCTTAGACAGTAGACAGCCACAGCTGTGGTGCTGGTCACCTCTCCTCCCAGAAACTCAGCAGGCTTAAGTGGATTCTAGCTTAGTGGCTGTTGAGAATCTGTGCAGCTTCATGGTTGGGACCCTAGGCCCTGGTGGTGTGGGCTCACGAGTGGGACCTTCCGATCCATGGGATGCACAGTTCCATGGAAAAAGTATGTTTTTCTAAGCTGGATAGCATGCTCACTTACTGCCTCCCTTGGCTGATGGGTGGGGGCTCCCCTTCCCTATGTGGCTCTCAAGTGGGCCGCTGCACCACACTGCTCTTCCTTCCTCTCCATGGGTCACACCAGCTGCCTCATCAGTTCTGGTAACAGAACCTGGATACCTCAGTTGCCAGTGCAGGATCACATGCTGTTATGGTTCTTTTTGATGGGAGCCTCCCATCACTGCTTCTTCTAGAAGGCCATCTTTGTCCCACCCCAACCTTTTTTATTTCTATGATATCATCCTCTCCTAATATTCTCCTACCTCTCAGAATATTCCTCTCAGTCTCCTTTGTTGACTTCTTTTACTATACTTGTTCCCTGGACTCTAAGTTCCCTTTTCCTTTCTAGTCACACTTACTCCTTAGACTATCTCAGTTTAAAACTAATTATATGCTGACATACCTTTAGGTTTTTAATATATTTTTATTTTTAAAATTTCTCTCATTACTTATTAGAATGTAGGGCTGGGGGTTGTTCATTCTGGGAAAACTTCATCTTTCTGGCTAACAGCTGTGCCTGACACAGAGTAGGCATTCAATAAATATGTTGAATTAATTAATTAATTAATTAACTGAATTTGTGTCTCCTGTCCAGAGGTGAGCCACCCCCCCCCATGGTCTGCTGCAAGCTCCTGCCACGCTGGAAGGCTTTCAGTTTCTCTGATTTGCCAACCACTTTCCTGTCTTAGAGACTTGAAAATAGGCATTCCCCCTGCCTGCAAAACTTTCTCAGGACCCAAAACTTTCTCTTTTGTGACATTCCACATTTCCCAGGTACTTTCTGTAATTATATTCTGTTTATTATATTCATAGACTCAGTTTATTTTCTTATTTTGTAGATATGCATGAACCTCTTTCTTTATCATATACCTGTGTCCTACCCTGATTTTCAGTTTCTTCTCTCCAATATGCTATTAACTTCTTAAGTAAAGGATTTGACTCATTTTAGCATATGGAGCACTGAGCACAGTTTCTAGAGCTCGAATAGTGTTCAATAAATACATGTTTAATGAATGAATGGTTTCCCACAATTTATTTTATCTTATTCTCTCCACAAACCTCACTTTTATGTGAGCAACTTGATTTGATTTTCATTTCTTGAAATCAAAGAACTTTGACCCCGACAATTATAATGCCAACAAAAATTCATACTTTGTAAATGCTTTTGCAATCACTTTATTGAGCGACTTGAAAAAAATGACCTTCCACAGTGAGTTCATAATGACATTAATCATTTACATCCCTGTAGTTTACAAGTACATTTACATCGATCATCACAGTTAATTCTCACAATAATCTTGCACAGTAAAGGACACTTGAGACAAAGAGGTCAAACACCTAATAAGAGCCAGGACCAGTGACCAGGCTTTCTGTTTATAGCACATTGCTCCATGTGGCCTCTGTTGTTACAATTGCAGTGCTGCTACTGCTACTACCACTGTAGCTGTCATTGATTGAGACATACTACAAACCCGGCACTGTACTATGTGCTTCCCCTAATTAGATAAGTTAATCTTCACAACAACCCCATGGGATTGGGACTTTTACTATTTTCATCTGACAGTTGAAGAAACCGAGGCATGAAGGTATCATGGAGCTAATAAGTAGGTAATCTGATATATGAGCTGAGGTTTTCCTGATCTCTGAAATTGAACTACGAACTACTATCATGTAGTCTCTCTTACTACAAAAAGAAGTGGAAGAAGAACATTTGGGATACCGGAAGTTATTCATGCAGAATTATCCAGGGTCATGTTTTGGTAATTATCCCAAACCTTTTGAGGTATAATGAAGATTAGACAAAACCTTATGTAAACAGGAAGCACAGAAGGATGTGACTAAATGTGAGCCATTTCAGCAACATCCCCTCTGATACAAGGACTTAGTTAATGCACTTAATTGTTGAGAGATATGTAATGAGATTATTCAGAGCTTTGGCTGCACACTTCTTTCCTATTGTGAATAGTGTTAATTTGCAACGTTGCATAAGATGCTGGCTGAATGAAAATAGGCTAAATGAAAACTATTTTTTTCAGAGTGGGAGAAAAGATAATCACAGTGAGTAATTTGATTTTGATGCACTGCCTTTCTCCTCTCATTTTAAACACCCATACTCTTTATAAATAGGTAAATGTATATGATCACTGAGTAGGCATAGAGAGGCTGATCACCACAAATATGGCAAAAGGAACTTCCTCCATGTGGGTGCTTCTTCGTCTGTCCTCCATTTGGGTAAGAAAGAAAGGAAGGAGGGAGGGATATAGGAAACATATTCAACTAGTGTGACTCTGTAAGACATGGTATCTGTCTCTCTCTTGCTCATTCTTTAACTGGGTTTGATTACTCCTGTTACTGGAACTGAGAGAATAGTTAAAAGACTCAATTCTCACAGCGAGGACTATACCAAGGGACATAAAGGTATGTAAAAAAAATAGAAAACAGAAATGAGGATAGTGATGGAGGATGTGGTGATGGGATTATGTCATATTAGCATTAAAGAACCCAAGTACCTATGTTCTGAAACTAGATTTGATAATGAGTAAGCAAGATAATCAAACAAATACTTATACAATTTAAAATATATTTATATATTTGATTACTTAATTCAAACTTTCGATAATAATGGCAACAATCACAATAGAAACTTGTATTTTCAAATTCAAAGTTTAAAAATTTCCCAATTGGTCTCATCACATTTGAGTACTTTTTTTTTTTTTTTTTTTTTTTTTTTTTTTTTTTTTTTTTTTTTTTGCCCTTTTCAACCTTCCAAATCTGCAGCTTGGTTTAAGAACAAATTGTCTGTATCAAGAGCCCAACCCCCATTTCTCTGGACGTCTCAGGGAACAGCATTCCAAATCCTTTTTTACTTAGTTCATACTGAAAGATCAAAGCACTATGCTATGTGCCCATTCCAGAAGTCCCTCCGGGTTTAGTCCATCATGGATATAAATCATTGTGTTTGCTGTGTTTCCAAAATACCCATTCATCATCCATCTTAGCATTGTTCAAAGAGATGTGGGGTCAGCTCAGCTCTCACCTTGATGAGGTTGTGTGCTTCTGTTTGTGCAGCCAAATGAGCACAGGAGACAATTAGCTACTCACTGCTGTGGCTGCAGCCAAAGGTCTCCCTATGGGGATAAGAAGAGGCATCCTCAAGATGAAGCTCCATTCAGGTAAACAGTGTGGCTCTTGGCCAAGAAGGCAGTGCCTCTTTCTACCCTCCAATACTGGTCTAGCTTTTGTGTAGCAAGACAAAAGCAAACAATGGCCATCCTTTCTCTCCTGGAGTTGATAAGCAGGAAGAAAGTATAAAGCTAGCTTTTGAAAACTCAGCCATTAAACTCACTGCCATCCCAGGAACCTGACCTATGTCCGCTTTCTAACGACAGGAGGCAATTATCCTTTTCTTTAAGGAGCTGTCAGCTTGGAAAGAGACCACCAAGAGGGAAAGGAATTGCCTTCCCAAAGGGTCTTAATATCAAAACTGGAAGGTCTCTGAATAATTATTGAGTCCAACCTCCTTAATTTATAAATACACCCCAAAGAGAGGAAGGATTTAATCTAAGTCATACAGCTCAATGCTGGCTGCCTCAAATATTAGAACAACTTGTTAATAAGTAAAAGCTGAGTTCATCACTTACTATTGTTGTAGCACAGTATATTGACAGTTTTGATTGCATCTCAGAATGGTAACAGCAAATTCAGAATATTTATTGAGACTCTGAAGTCTCGTTTAAAGTGTGTACTTCAATGGGTTAGGGGATTTTTTGTTAGGATTGGGTAAGGATCATGATGTAATGCTTTAGAATTGATAGACACAGCAAGGCGAGGATTTTATGGCAAGGGATTAGAAGCATCTTGGATATAAAGAGTCGGCTTATGTTTTCTACTGAAGAGTTCATGGGTCTTTCAGAAAATTCTTATGGTGAAAAAGTTATTTGTGTGTGTGTGTGTGTGTGTGTGTGTGTGTGTGTGTGTGTTTTCCTTTCTGGGCAAAATTTCCTGGAATAGTGAAGCTATGCTGATGAAGACAGGGGGCTGGTGAAGGCATGTCACTATAATCAGTAAGCTGTGTAAAGGTAGATAGTTTAGATTCTGAGTCCATCTCCCCATCCCCACCTCCAAATGTATAAATCAAACCTCTTTGCAAGCCACACAGCCCTTGAACTGCAGAAGATAAACTGGGAGCCAGGTCCTGAATTCTCCACCCTCTGGCATTTCATGACCCAAGAATGTATTACCCAAGCCAAATGAATAAAGGCCATCCTTGACCTAGAAAACAAAAACTTCCCTCGTAGTCTTATTTTAATCTTTTTTTGAAAGATTAGTGGCCGGGCGCGGTGGCTCAAGCCTGTAATCCCAGCACTTTGGGAGGCCGAGACGGGCGGATCACGAGGTCAGGAGATGGAGACCATCCTGGCTAACACTGTGAAACCCCGTCTCTACTAAAAAAAAAAAAAAAAAAAAAATACAAAAAACTAGCCGGGCGAGGTGGTGGGCACCTGTAGTCCCAGCTACTCGGGAGGCTGAGGCAGGAGAATGGCGTGAACCCGGGAGGCAGAGCTTGCAGTGAGCTGAGATCCGGCCACTGCACTCCAGCCCGGTCGACAGAGTGAGACTCCGTCTCAAAAAAAAAAAAAAAAAAAAAAAGAAAGAAAGATTAGGGGAAGAAAATAAAAGATAGAAATGAGATAGAGAATATGTGTGTGGGAGAAGTCTGGTACCTCAGAAAGGGGTCCTAGAAGGTCTCTCTGAGGAGGTGACATTTGAGATGTGACCAGAATATGCAAAGAACCTGCAAAGAATCTCTCTAAGCTGAAGAAAGTGATTGCAAAAAGAGACAGCTTGGGGTCGGATGAAAAGAAAGAATGTGCCTGGCTGGAGCCCAGTGGACAGTAGAAGAAGTAGGAGCTGAAGGGCTCAGAGCTACCTTTCGGTGGTTGGTGAAGGGGACCATCTCCAGATTCTCCCAGCAAGGGGGCTGGAGAATATGTAGATGATCAGTTATTTATTTTCCCCTGAGCAAAGTGAAAAAATGCCTCAACTAAGTCAGCCGTGGGGCTTCATGGAGCAGTAGATTATTACTATTTTACTATTTTTTTTTTTTTTTTTTGGTTTGTTTGTAAGAAACATCTGTGACTTTTGGATGGTCTCTTTTTATTCTTAGCCATTATCACACTCTAACATCCATTTTCATTTCCAGGGTTGAGCTGGATGGTTTTTATGGCATCCCAGCTAAAGAAAAAGGAGTGTACAAAATAAAAGATAAAATTTATCTATTTTTGAGTATAAAGAGTATTCCTTATCATTTTTTTCTAAAGAAAATAAACCTTTTAGGAAGATTTAATTTGACACACCATTTTCTCTTTTTAATATACACACAGGTACTAATTGGACAACTTGCAGTATGCATGCCACTATTATCAACAAATGATGATTAAAACATTTCAAGAGTGTTGTCTGATACTTACATGAAACTACTCAATAGTATATATGCAGGCTTACTGAACCTGTGTAACAGCTGAAAAGCCAGAAATTCAGTGACTAGTTGAAAATAGCAAGGCACTCAATTCAACCAGAATACTCATTCATATTGTATAAATTCAAACACAGGAAAGTGTGTGCTGACATTTGGGTGCATGTGAGCTGTCTTAAACGCCTTCTGTTTTCATTATTATAGCTCAAGAAATGAGCAACACCACTGCAGATAAAATCATTAGGCAGAATCTGGAGAGGTTCAAGTGGTACTTGCTTCAAAGAAGGGCTTTCCTGAGGACAGGGTAGGACATCTTTAATGATCTGGAAGCCAGTATTGCTCAGCACTTAAGGTATGGATTTTCAGTTTGAATCTCATTTATATCCTAAACAAGTAATTTCTATCCTAAACAACTAGCTTCATGACCTTGAAAAGGTTGTTTAAACTTTATGAGCCTCAGTCTCCCAGCCTTTAATATAAGAATAATAATAGTAACTAATTCATAGTGCATCTCTGAGGATTAAGTCAGACTATCTGTATAAAGCTTTTAATTCAGGACCTAACACTCAAAATCTCAACTATTATTTTTGTATAGACTAATTAACAGATATATTGCAGTCACTTCCACAAGAAATGGCTGCTGGCTGCTGTGTGTGTGTGTGTGTGTGTGTGTGTGTGTACATAGGGGTACACATGTAAGGCAAATAATCAAATAGTATACAGGAGTTAATAATGAAAAGCTGCAGTCCCCTGCTTGCCTTTTTCTATTCCTTATTGAACTTCTCAGAGGAAACCTCTGTAAACTATTTCTAATTTTCTTTTTTCCAGTGGTTCCTCATATATCTAAATAATATGCCAGCACAACATTTCTTGATTCAACAACTTTGGGCAATTTTTTTTTTTTACTCCATTATGTAAGAATTGAAGGTTAATTATGAACTATGCCCAAGCTGCAAAGGAGGCTGAGAAATTGAGAACTTGGCGCTTATAACTTTGTGTGTGTATATTTGTGTGTAGGGGTTTTCTGACAGTAAGAAAAGGGTAGGAATGGTTTTTGAATAGGCTACCAACAACCTTTCTCTCTAGCACCTCTTGCCATCATTAGCACACACACACAGACGCACAGATTAGGTAGATAGAGAGAGAGAGAGAGGGGTGAATGATTAATTTATCTTACTTCCCTTTTATATATGACTGGTTGGCTTCCTATTAGTGAAAGGAACCAGCCAGTTAATGAGGTATTTTTTTTTTTTTTTAATCTTGAGGTTGTGCTAGTAGAGAACAAAATGAGCTGGCAGTAAATTTGTAATTTTATTCAATGAAGCAGAGTACAAAGTGCTAGTCTGAAACCTGCCCTACTGTAACACATTGCCCATATGTGGTCTGTGAATTGGTTCTTCCATGGGAAACACATCAACTATTACAATTGCTTTGTGTAGATCATTCTCTTTGGGGAATTAAGGGATAGACCTGTGTGTGCATTTGGAGCAGAATTATGGAGATAGGGCAACTAGGAATAGACATTTTCTTCTGATAGGGTGACAACTGATATACACAATCCTGAAACAACTATAGGCAAAAATAAAGTTTGTCAATAGAAGAGGAAAGTGCTCAGAATGTATTCTTCAGAGATTGGCAGAAATCACTTGTGAGAAGGAAGATTCTGGTAGAAAAATAAAATGGTGGCTTAGTTGCAAATGTAAGAAAACACAACCAGTCATTGATTATAGTAAAAGAGCATTTATTGGCTTAAATACATAAAAATAATTGAACATAGGGGTATAACTGTTATCAGACTTTGTTGGAGTTAAAGGCTCACACACTTTCATCAGGACCTGGTATTCCTCATCTTCCCTATATTGACAATTTTTGCAGATCTGTATGATGGCAAGATGGTGGCAGCAGCTCTGGTGTTACATACACATAAGTTCAAGTAGGGTAGGGAGAAGGAGCCTGTTGTTTTACTAGCTTCTTCAAAAGGCCCTGTTTGGCCAGTTTAGGTAGGCCTAGAGAAAGGAATACTTTGATTACCTTAAACCTGAGTCACTTCCACTTTATAATGGTGTTCCACCCAAACCATGTAGATAGAAGTGGGGTTGAAGGTGACTTTCTAAAAGAAATATGAAGATGGAGGAGGAATAAGCAATGGACTTCAGCACAACAGATGCCTACTATGGTGCTTAAAAGAAAAGAGTGATCTCTAAAGTCCAGAAAACTTATGATCAGCCAGGTTATTCTTCTGTGAAAGGGAATTTTACCAGCAGAAGAAAAATGTTCAACCAGGCACTGTGGCTCATGCCTTGAAAGGCTGAGGCAGGTGGATTGCTTGAGCCCAGAAGTTTGAGACCAACCTGGCCATCATGGCAAAATCCCGTATCTACCAAAAAAGAAAAAGAAAAATAAAAATTAGCCTGCAGTCCCAGCTGCTTTGGAAGCTGAAGTGGCAGGATAGCTTAAGCCTAGGAGGTGGAGGTTGCAGTGAGCTGAGATCATACCACTGTACTCCAGTCTGGAAAGAAAGAGGGAAAGAAAGAAAGAAAGAAAGAAAGAAAGAAAGAAAGAAAGAAAGAA
>NC_045437.1:137483591-137649943 GCF_002776525.5 Piliocolobus tephrosceles
AAAGAAAGAAAGAAAGAAAGAAAGAAAGAAAGAAAGAAAGAAAGAAAAAGAAAGAAAAGAAAGAGAGAAAGAAAGAAAGAGAGAGAGAGAAAGAAAAGAAAGAAAGAAAGAGAAATAAAGAGGGAGAGAGAGAGAAAGAAAGAAAGAAAGAAAAAAAAAGAAAAGAAAAGAAAGAGGGAAAGAGAGAAAGAAAGAAAGAGAGAGAGAGAAAGAAAAGAAAGAAAGAAAGAAAGAATGAAAGAAAGAAAGTAAAAAAGAAAGAAAGAAAGAGGGAAGGAAAGGGAGATTCTTCTGTGCTACTTTGGATGCCTCTCTAGAAGTACTTTTTGTATTGAGATTCACACAAGCCAAATAGCTTTTTTTCTCAAGTGCATTATAGCATGGCAAATAGAAGACTGGAGTGCAGTTTCATATTGCATCCCACGTGACATGAGAAAGTGAATCTAAGCTCCCTTAAACCCATCTCCCTGCCAGAACAAGTGTAAATAAAACATAAACCACTTTTGTACATGCTTCAAATTTTGGTATAGATGAAAGGCAATTTACTCTGGGCTGAAAATGAAATTCCTGGCAAAAAGCAATGCCTATTAACAAATGGAACAGTCCCCTGGTGACAACATGGAGGCGTACAACCGGGTACATTTGTCATTTTAACTCCAGGGGCAGACATGGGTATTTTAATCATGTAAAGCAGAATTACAGGTAGAAACGGCATTATATTTGATTTAAAAAAAAAAAAAAAAAAGAATGTCAGCAAAATTTCTCCCAATAGATTACTTTCTACATGTGAATAATTTGATAAGAGAAGTTAATATTCTCTATTTATTTCATTCTTATATATCTCTATGGCAATCTCTTTTTACATTATCTTTTCATTCATATGCCTGCAAATCATTCCCTTAAATGCACTGTTCCAACCAAACTGTCTCTCTACTCAGATACCTTCAAAGTCTCTCATTACCCACAAAAAAGCTCTGGCTCACTAGCTGGGCATTTAAGGTCTTCTGAATAAAAGATCTGGAATACTTTTCTAGACTTAATTCCCATGTTTTTTGTCTGAATCAGGAGAGGCCAGGTTATGCTATGTCCCTTAGCTTTCTATTGCTGCATAACAAATGACCACCAACCTAACAGCTTAAAATAACATATATTTATTATCTTGCAGTTTCTGTGGGTTGAGATTACGGGCATAATTTAATTGGGTCCTCTGTTCAGGGTCTCACAGACTAGGATCTAGATGTGGGGAACTGCCTTCCTTTCTGAAATTCAGGGCTATCTTCCAAGCTTACATAATGGCTGTGGTCAAAATTCAATTGCTTGCCATTGTAGGTGAGGGACATTCTTTCTTTTCTGTGGCTATCAGCCACAGGTTGCTTTTAACTCCTAATGGCACCCTACAATTCCTCTACCTCTGGCTCACTCACAGGCCTTATCATAACATGGAAGCCTACTTTTTCAAAGCCAGTAGGAGAATCTCTTACTTTAATCTGTTAAGATGGAATCTCGTATCCTATAATATAATCACAGTAGTGAGTTCAGCTTTGACATATTCAGTTGGTTACAAGGAGGTTGTTACTCAAGGGGAGGAAATTATACAACAGTGTGGACGCCAGGGGGCAAGAATGATGGGTGCCATCTTAGAATTCTAACTACCATCCTGCGGTAACAAACAACCCCTAAATTTCATGCCTGAAAACAAGTTTGTCTAACACTTGGCCCAGGATGGCTTTGAATGCAGCCCAGCACAAATTTGTACACTTTCTTAAAACATTATGAGGTTTTTTGCAATTTTCTTCTTTAGCTCATCAACTTTCATTAGTGTAGTGTTAGTATGTTTTATGTGTGGCCCAAGACAATTCTTCTTTCAATGTGGCCCAGGGAAATCAAAAGATTGGACAGCACTGCTAAAACAACAATGGCTTATATCTGTCATGGGTTAGCCGAGGAAGGGTTTTAGCTCTGCATCATCAGGCAGGGAACCAGTTTGAGGAAGGTTCCAATGCCACACTTCACTATTGCCAAGGTAAAAAAAAATGATATCTAGCTTCCACTCAAATCTCTGTGGTGAAAACAAATGACAAAATCATCTCTGAGAGTCAAGGAAGGATGATTCTGCCTTGTGCTTTAACATAAAATTGAACATATTTGGTAAAGAACAGAAATGAGAAATGAATTTTTCAATAAACGCCTTTCTGCTGTGTTCTGAATAGAGCACTCTCCTCAGATCATTGATTCACTGTATTTCCTCAACCTGAATGACCTTTCCTTTATGTCCCTCTTTCCAAATTATAATACTTCTGTGCTGCAAGGTCAAGCTGAAAAGCCAGTTTCTCAGTATTTTGTGATTTTTCCTCTCAAAAAATTAATTGCTCCTTCTCAGATCTCACATACCACTCTTCTGTACATTCTCTATCTTGTACAGCATTTATAATTTTCTAGTTGTGTCTTGGTTATTTGAGATGCCTTTTCTCTCATATTAGATTGGGAGCATCTTGAGGACAGAAACAGTGGTTGAGTCACAAAAGTGACTCAGGGCTATATTCAAGGTGGTCCTAATGTTTTTTGGCTAAGTGAAATTGCTCTTGTTAGCACAGAATGTCTATTTACAAAGGTAGCTTTTGGCCAACCTTTGAATTATTTAAGGGAAATAATTGCCTAATTTTCTTATTCTATAATGGTATACTTTTTCCAGTTAAATTATTTTCTGAATGTAACCTAAATTCCTTTCAAAGTGCTTTTTTTTTTTTTTTTTTTTTTTGCTGATTTTCTCTTGTTTATCCATAATGAAGATCATAGATCACATAACACAGTTGTAAAAAGTTTAAAGATTATCTAAGTCAGTGATACGAAACTTTATTTTAAGAATTTGATTCCTTTATTTAAACAAAACCTTAAACAGAGCATAAAATCATAAAAGAGCAGTGACAACAAAAAAATCTGCTTCTCTAATTGAAGTCTAGAGTCCTGGTCACTTAACATCTTTTAACTAGTTTCTAGTCCCGAGAGTAGGCCTCCAGATACCTCTATGAAATGCTAGATATTTTGTTTAAAACTTCTTGTTATTGAATCAACTGTTCATATTACAGATAGGGAAACTAAAGCTAGAAAGATTGTGTCATATCCAAACCCACACAGACATAGTTGGAGAATCTATTTCAGTAAATATTTATTGAGCGTCTACTATGTGTGAGTTTGGCTAGCAACAAAGTTATAGTAAGCCTCTTAATATAGGTAGTAATAAGTCACATTTTTTGTTCACATTGGTCAAGTCTTCCATTTCTTTCATGTCCATTTCTAAATAATAATAAATGGTTAAAGTATCGGTTTCCACAGTGGGTCTAAAAGTTGAATTTAACTGAGTTCAAAGCCATGTTAGGTCCTCATTCACTGTCAGAGCCTCTTGTGAAGGTGTGTGGCAGCTCTATTTGTGCACCTTGAATTTCCACAATTCTCACTCTCATCAAACCAGGAGAAAGTGTCCGTTTCTTAGATGAGCTCACTCTCTCACTCTTTCTGCTGGAAATTCATTTCTATTTCATGCAAATTGGGATTCATTGCATAAAAAAATTACAAAGGATAAGGTAATCTTATTAATCCAGCTGCCCCAGCATTGGGTGGTCATGTGGCTACTTAGATGTAGTAAGTTGACTTTCCCCACACATGCGTGTTTGGACGAGCGGAGGCGGGATGGTGCACTTCCGGGTTCTTCTTCACCACCAACTCTTCCCGTGTGTGCGAGAATGCAGCTGACGCCTGGGAAGGTGCAGATTAATCAGGCATGCACCAGGTGATGTCAATCCGAGGAGACCAAGATTTACCTGGTGGCATCTGCGGAGCGACACGCCCGTGCCCCGCCTATTGCCCTTCCACTCCTAGAAAAGTCGCTCCCAGCAGATGCGCCGGGGGTGGGCTTTCTCAGCCCCCACTCTTGTCGGGACTGTATTAGAAACTCCACCCCCACCCCCCCCCCCCCAGCTCCGGTCCCTGAAGCTAGATGACCAAAGAATAAATTTGCAGTTTTGCTTTTAGCCTTGCCTACTCGCTGGTTCTTTTGTGCCCACTCTGGTGGTCTTAGAAAAACAAATCAATGCGGATGACTTCAGTCCATTGGCATCCACTCAGCATCTATTGTTGTCCACAACAATAGAATATCATCACCATATCACCGAGAAATGCATATGCTGTTAGGGGATTAGAAAATATTCATAGACAAAATAAGTGGAAGTTATGCTATTACTATGTAACAAAGTATTTTTTTCTTTTTTCTTTTCTCTTCTTTTTTTTTTTTTTTTTTGGCAGAGTCTCATTCTGTCCTCCAGGCTGGAGTGCAGTGGTACAATCTTGACTTACTGCAACCTCCACCTCCTGGGCTCAAGTGATTCTCCTGCCTCAGTCTCCCAAGTAGCTGGGACTACAGATGCCTCCCACCATGCCTGGCTAATTTCTTTTCTTTTCTTTCTTTCTTTCTTTTTTTTTTTTTTTTTTTTTTTTTGTATTTTTAATACAGACAGGGTTTCACCAAGTTGGCTAGTCTGGTCTTGAATTCCTGATCTCAGGTAACCCACCCTCCTCAGCCTCACAAAGTGCTGGGATTACAAGCATGAGCCACTGCACCTGGCCTATGTAATAAAGACTTAAATTATGTAATGTGAGCTCTGTTAATGGAGCTTGAAAATGGCACTGATCAGTATATATTAGAGTAAATGGTAGAAGTCTTCCATGGGGAGCAAATGTCAATGAGCGTCTTGAAAGGTAAAGTCAAATTTGAATTCTGTGGGTGGATGGTGGTCAAGGGAGGTAGGTGTCATTTCTGAATGTGGGTATGATATAGGCAAAGACATTACATATGTAACAAGCATATTTTCATAGTAACGAAAATGAATTGAGCACCTAAAGAGGGTTAGGCTTTGTATTTGTCACTTGACAGTGTGGCCTTATGAGGAGGAACTGATATTATCCATATTTCACAAGTGAAGAACCATAAGTAGTTAAGTAACTTGTGTGAGACCATATAATTGATGAATTATGGAACTCACATTTAAACATGGGTCTGTATGATACCAAAGCCAATGTTATTAAACAAAGCTCCCTAGTCTGTTTAGACACATATAGGAAATAATGAGAAGAATATGATGGTGTAGGGGGAAGAATGATAAGGGTGTAGATGGGTAAGATGGAGTTAGTATAGGTTAGTGGTTCTCAACCAGGGGCAATTTTGTCCCCCAGAAATACGGCAATTTCTGGAGATATTTCTGGTTGTTACAATTTGGGGCAGGGGCTGTTTCTGGTATTTGTGGATAAAGACCAAGTATTCTGCTTATCATTGTATAATGCACAGGGCATACCACCCACAACAAAAAATTATTTGCCCCTAAATATCAATAGTGCTGAGAAGCAGCATAGATAGCTTGAAGAGTCTGGACTTATTTCTTTGGGTAGCCAGTCCTTGACTATAGGACTGAAAAGGCCCAAGTGGCCTTCCAGGCTTGACATCTCACAGGAACCATCACTTAGTTCCTCAAAGCAGACTCATCATTTCCCCAAAACTGATCCATTTCCAGTGTTTCCTTAAAAATCTCTCATCTTCCTGCCCATCTCCAGATCTAACTTCAGCACTCCATGGAGCTGCCTTTTTCTTCTACTTGAAGTATGACAAAGACCTCTCATTAGGCCTGTCTTCTTCCACTTTGAGTCCCCATTAGGAAGTTCTAGAGAACTTCTGTAGAGCAGCTGGAGAAGTTCTCACACACACACACACAAAGTAAACCTGATCAAATCACTTGATGCATGAAGCTCCCTAAAGCCTTTCCACTGTCCGAACTAGAGGACCTGGCATGATCTTTTGTGCCTCGAATCTTTTCCCTCTGTCTTCCTCTCTTTCAGTTCCTTTAAAGTGCTCCTCTTCTTTTCCTCTAGGTTATAGAACACTTATTTCTTTGACTGTAAACTTAGCTTTGGCCCCATCCCACATTTTTCATTCTTTCCATGTGAATAATGCCTCTTCATCCTTCAGATTCCAGCTTAAACACCACTTCCTCAGAGAGGGCTACTTAACGTAATACTCTGTATTTTCTCCTTCCTAATGCTTCTCACACAGGTAGTTATTAGATTAATATCTATCTTCCTCGAGGAACTGTCAGTTTTATGTAGATGACAACTTTCTGTCTAGGTCAGTACCATTCTCAGAACTTAGTAGGAGCTCAATACATATTTGTTGAATTAACCGAAAAATAAAAATAGTCCTGGACTGTGCAGGACACAGAGTAGAACAAGAAATATGCTTAATTCCCCACCCATGGCATGGTCCCACGTCCCAAAATGTGCGTGGCATGGGTAGGAATGAGATTAACAACAGAAGTTTCTCATCCAAGGACAAGGAATACTAGGTAAATGAAAACTTCAGGCAGAAGAAGGATTTGGATAATTAATGGCAAACATCTCTGAAGGACCATATTACAAGCTGTAATACCCTGAAGAAAGCATTTCTTTTCCCTTCAGCATGGCTTGTTAAAATAAGCACTATTTCTGATTAGGAACTTTCCAGCCATGTAGAATATAGACAGTATCATACAATTCTTTATACCTGAACAGGAGAAGATGCAGACAAAGTACAGAACATTCTTCTGCAAAGCAGCAAACCACTAAAATACCATTTTTAATGACAGAACAAGCACTTCCCACATTTTCTCTATGAGAATGTCAAATCTCCTTTAAACTTTTTATTTTTTAATGCTACTAATTCCTAGCCTTTCTTTTGAAGAAGATTCCCATTTCAAGATTAAATTTGCCACCACTTAGCAAAGATAAATTGGTAACACCCTTACCTGAGATTTGCTGACACCCCATATAGCAAATCCCCTGGGTAGTACACAGAAAATACATGTGTGTATGTGTGTGTATATGTATCTATTTATTTATAGGGAGGCAAAGTAGTCCACTATAGTTTCATGTGTGTGTGTGTGTGTAATTATCTCTACTGATCTTTAATTTCACTCTTGTGAAAATTCAAGTCTCATTACTAGGAACTTGATTAATTGGACTTTAGTTCTAAATGACAAATTACGTCTGAAAAATACCTTATTTGAAGGCAACTTTTGTTCAGTTCTATAAAAGATAACAAATAGCTCAATTCTCTATTCTCTGTTTTTGAAGAATGGGTGTATCTTTACAATTGTAAGTTTTACATGACAGAGTTATTATTCTTATGGAACTAGGCATAGGGCCAGTTCTAAAGACATTCTATACAGGCTATTTCATTTTTCCTTTCCTCCCTCCTTCTCTATCTTTTTTCTTTCTTCCATCCTTCCTACAAATACACATTGACTCTCTACTCTGGACCAGACACTGTTCTATCCAGACCCTGGAGATTCAGGAGAGAATTACATACAAATTCCTAGAACTCATAGAAGTTAAATTCTTTTTTTTTATTTCCAACTTTTATTTTAAGTTGTAGGGTACATATGCAGGATGTGCAGATTTGTTTCACAGGCAAACATGTGCCATGGTGGTTTGCTGTGCAGATCATTCCATCACCTAGGTATTAAGCCCAGCATCCATTAGCTATTCTTCTTGATGCTCTCCCTCCTACCCCCTTCAACCTCTGACAGGTCCCAGTGTGTGTTGTTTCCCACATGTGTACATGTTTTCTCATCATTTACCTCCCACTTATAAGTGGCAACATGCAGTATTTGGTGTTCTGTTTCTGTAGTAGTTTGCTGAGAATAATGGCTGCCAGCTCCATCCATGTTCCTGCAAAGGACGTGATCTTGTTCTTTTTTATGGCTGCATAGTATGGCTGCATCATCTCAGCCCAGAAGTTAAATTCTAATGAGAGAAAGAAAATAAGGACATAATGAAATAAATGAAATATAAAAACAGTATAGTTTTAACAAAATAAAAAAGGTGACAAGGCTCAGCTGATCATGGGAAGATATGAGAGAAGGGTGTTTCATTCAGAGAGACTAGCAAAGTCAAAGACCCTTTGCTAGAACCCAGCTTGGTATATTTGTGGAAAATAAATAAGGCCAGTGTGGCTAGAGCAGAGTGAACCTGGGGAGGTGGGTGGTTTGAGGAGGATGATTGAGATGGGCCTGCAGGTAAAGACAAGGCCTCATCTTGCAAAGCTCTGAGGGCCATTATCAGGAATTAGATTTTTGAGAGTAATATTGTGAAACCATTGAGAGAGTTTTCAGCAGAAGGATGATACAAACATTTTTGTGTTTTAAAAGTTCATTCTGGTTTATGCATGGAGAATATGGAGGATAAACTTAAGGAAGTTGCAATATTGGAGTCAGAAGATCTTTTATGCTGCAATATCCCAGGCTAGAGCTGATGGTGACCTAGACCAGGTGATAACAGTGTAGACAGAGAGATATGGATTAATTTGGCATATTAAAGGGCTGCTGTGCTACACAATCGAGGTAGGATGGGCAGCATCTCCTGAAACATAACTCTTTTGTATATGAGGAGGCTCATTCCCCTTTAGAATCAAACAATAGTATTTCAAGGTTTGAAATGCATCTGAGTAACTATTTAGCCAATTTCCTAGGACTCTATATTTATTCCTAGTAAATTTCAACTTTTAAAATTATTTCCACTATTGTAACACATTGAGAATGTTTAGGATTCTAAAATAATCATACAAAGGTGATTGCTTCTCCCAGCTTTGCAGCATCTGCAAATTTGATTCAAATACAATCAATTCCCATATCCAACTCAAACATCAAAATATTTACTGGGACTCAATTGAGGACAAGGCTGTGTAGCCAGGTACTAGAAAATGCCTTCCTGTTTGACATCAGTGCGCTAATCCACACTCTAATTATCGTGATTTGCCCAGTTAAAAATTCACCCAAACATGCCCTCGTTAGTTTTTCTTAATTATGGACATTTTAAGCATTAGAATTGGTTTATGAGAGAATATAGTTGGTCATATAGGCCTTTTATGCTCATCACTTTATACGATTTAGGCATCTCTTTCAATCTTATGCAATAATATTAAGTAACTTCTAGTCTAGGGCCTGGGTGAGCCAAAGGGGAGTAAAGAGTTTAGGAAGTGAAGAGACTAAAGTAAGGGATTACTAACTTTTTTTTCCTATTCTGTAAGAATGTTGTGTGTTCCTTTCTGCTTTGGCTGCTAGGAAGCTCAAAAACTATTTTAATTAAGATTTTTGAAATGTACCTTTATATATAGGATTTTTACCAATTTATTTTCCATTTTATAAATATCTTTTATTAGTACCTTTTTATTATAATCCACTTTAAAGTATTTTATGTGTATTTGATACTTTTTTTTTTTGTTTTTGAGATGGAGTCTCACTCTGTTGCCCAGGCTGTAGTGCAGTGGCGATCTCAGCTCACTGCAAGCTCCACCTCCCAGGTTCACGCCATTCTCCTGCCTCAGCCTCCCGAGTAGCTGGGACTACCATCATCCGCCACCAAGCCCGGCCAATTTTTTTGTATTTTTAGTAGAGACAGGGTTTTACCGTGTTAGCCAGGATGGTCTCGATATCCTGACCTTGTGATCTGCCTGCCTCGGTCTCCCAAAGTGCTGGGATTACAGGCTTGAGCCACCGCGCCTGGCCTGCTACTTTTAAGTAGAATTCTACTTTGATAACTATTTAAATATGTGTACCTAAATATCAAATAATGCACATGAATGGTATATGCATAATTTCATTCTTCAGAGCTAAAATTAATAAAATTTCAATTTTCCTGCAATTATAAAGTTGATGTAATTTCAACATCTCCTCTACATCTCTAATGATTGAATTTAATAGTCTTGATTCCCAGTCAACTACAATAAAGGGCAAGGTGGCTTTCCAAATGGTTAATGGCAGATTTGTTTACAAATGTGTATGTGTGTGTGCACACGATATGTTTGTAAGAAGCTTCACCAAAGAATGCATTAACTTGAAATGTTATTCATTGCAGAGCAACTGCTGTCTGAAATACGAAGTCTAGATTTGGCACTCCAAAGCTAGCTTAGACCTATCAATATACGTCTTCAAACTGTGGATGGTTGGAAAGTTGGGTTAATAAAAGACAAAGGCAGCCTGTAAAATATGAATTAAAATGTACTCATAGTGAATGATAGTGCTTCAAACATTGGAAGAGAGTGATCATTCTCCTTTGGGTCTTCTTCATTTTAAATAGCTCCAGTATAGCAGAGAGGTTAACAGCTTCAGAGAGTCAAGTATGTAAACAATCCCAAGTTTCACCCCACTTTATAGATATGATCTACGATCTACTTTGAGCATCTCCTTAACAACTCTAGGTCCTGAAAACCCAGACTCTTTGCTATTGGGAGGATTTGATGGGATGATGCAAAGAAAGCACTTAAACAGCTGAATGGTACATCGTGGGTGCTTAATATATACTGGCTATCATTGTTCTTATGTTACTCCCTTCTCCATTGCTCATAGGATGTTGTTTTGAGAGTGCCTTCGTCACTCTGGCTTGCTCTCCTCTGAAGGAACCCTGTTGAATTGGACACCTCTGGTGGACACCTTGCATCCTCACTGACTTACCTCTGATACCAGTCCTACCACAAACAGTTCTGTGCAGACTTTGATTCACTTCCAACTGATAGCACCTCTCCTTAAGGTTGTGCTATGTCTCTTACATCTTGTGCTGGGGCTTCTCTGATGCTGCTGAATCCCTAGGCCCCTACTTGCGACGCACACATGTGCAATCCAGAAGTACAGGGCCGATAACCATAAAGAGTCACCTCTAATTGATGGGAGTACAGGAACAATGGGTAGATATAAATGCTTTCCCTTTTATTTATCAGGCAAATGGTTCTGGGAGCTGCTCATAAGGTCTGATCCCATAACCAGTCTCTTTTCCTGGTGGCCTACTCGATAACTTTCCTTTACTAGTTTATCCTTTCCCTGTTCACGGTCTTATCTCTCAGTGAACAACTTGCTTTTAAGCCTTTATTTTAGGCGCTCCTTTCAGAAGACACCAGGATAATACAAATATTTGCAACACATTTTTAGGCAGATTATCCTACAAACATAAACAGTTATTCTATTACTCAAATTAAGACAAATACAATCTTTACGTCTTCTGACTTTCTGCAACACTTACAATCAAAGGCACTATTTAGAAGATCCTACCTATCTGTTGCTAGTTTATATGTGTCAGTTAAGTAATAATAGAAATAATAGTTAATTTATTGAACACTGATGAGGTCAGAGTGCTTTCCATGTATTATCTTGTTTAATGCTGACACTCGCCCTTTTAAGTAGCTTCTATCATCTCAATATTAGAGAAGATAAAATAGAGGATAAAGAGGTTAAATCATAGGTCATAGGCTCTAGGTCAAAACTCTAGCAAATTGCTGGCCTACGACAAAATAAACACTTTTAACTATTACTTTGTTTTGTACCCAGCCACTATTTTTCTCTCTGTCATACATATGCAAATTTATTTAATACTTGACTGATTTAAGGGGTGTCCGTGTAAGAATCCCAGAGCATGAACTATGAAAGATGTCTTGGTGGTCACCTCATCATGCCTTCTAACTTCGTGGATGAAAAAACTGATGCTGAAAACATGATAGAACTTGCTCAGATATACAATAGTGGACAGGAGAAAATTTGAGATGAGACGTTAGAGCCCTTGATTCTCAAATACATTTTCTTTCAAAAGAGGTGTTTAACTCCAGTCAAGAGCTAATAATGCAAATATAGCAGGGTGTTTTTCTGGAGGCAAGAGTTTAGCTAGGGAATGAGTTAGCCTCCAATACCTT
Source organism: Piliocolobus tephrosceles (assembly GCF_002776525.5). Classification (NCBI taxonomy): domain Eukaryota; kingdom Metazoa; phylum Chordata; class Mammalia; order Primates; family Cercopithecidae; genus Piliocolobus; species Piliocolobus tephrosceles. Next base: position 137,495,347 of record NC_045437.1, read on the forward strand.
TGGGTATGAATTGAAGATGTTCTTATGTATGGAGACTGCTTTTCTGTGTGAAAGAAGTATTGTGTATAAATCTGTCTGTAGATCCAAGGAGCAAGAAATATGGAAATAATAGAGTATGAGATGCTGAATACTGGCCTCTTAAACCAGGTGTAAACTTCTCAGCAAAGATGGTGAATTGAGGAAATTGAGAGTTATTTTAAAGTTGAACTTTGTGAGACTGAGTTCAAATGGTATTGCTCAGGGGACCTGGAACAATCTCTAGGTTAAAGGGAGATTGTTTCTATTCAACCGGCATGAGTTCCTCTAAGGCAGGTGGTTTGAGGAACAACAGGGGATGGTACCCTTCATGTGGACATTGGGCCCCAGAATACATCTAAACCTGAGCAAGGAGGTAATGGGTCAAGAGAGAGGAAAGGAGGAGAAAACATGGCATCTGCGCTGTCATTTCAAGAGGAGAGATGAATACTATGCAGGTTCCCACAAGCAAATGAGTTTGAAAGAGCCTGAAAATCAGTTTATCAATGTAGTGTCACCTCATTTGTATCCATGGAATGGCAAGACCTGAAGCAACATGAATTCTATCATAAGGAATAAGAACACCTAGAGTTGCCTGACTGACAAAAAGATCTGAGGCCATTAAAAGAAATGGGTACATTTTCTTTGATCTTTTCATTCTGGTAATTAAAAAGAAGCACATACATATAATCAGCAGATCTTTTCAAACCATTTCTTCTTCCTATCTACCGAATTTCTGAAAAGTATACTATGAATATAAAACAAATGTAAGATTTTACTTTTAGCTGGTTTATAAAATATCGAGTGGAAATAACTCAAGTCAGTGCTCTCCAATGTCTTCCGTGTTTAACACAAAAAATATGAACATAATTATATACATGGTGAGGTAATTGGAAAAAGTTAATTGGCCCATGGCAATAGTTTCTACCCTAGGGCTAAGGGATCAAGACCTAGGCATACTGGTTGGAAAATTTGATTTAAGAAGCAAATGATGAAAGATAGGACAGCCTGTGGGTTACTGATGAAAGAATAAATTCAGTCCCAAGTTTCAGAACAAAGTGACTATCTTAGCACCAACTAATTTGAATGTGTGATTGTTCGATTTTAAGCTGTATGAAATTTATTGTTATGCTAGCAAAAGTATTAAAATATCTGATGGTGATGTGCTAGATGAATTGGTATGGAGGGAGACCAGAGGTGATGAAATTAATTAAAAGACTATTGTGGGAATTCAGATGAAAGGGAATAAAATGAAGGATTAGGAGCACATCTGATTCAACATCTCTTCTAGCATCTTACACTTACACTCTTGATAAGTGTTTGTTTAGAAGATGAAGAATGGAGGTGTTGTTAAAGACAGATTCTCTACTGAAGTAATAACAATAATGAATAATAAGATAGTTATAGGAAAAACAGGCTGGGCATGGTGAAGCTGAAGAACTTGGAGTCTGATGTTCAAGGGCACGAAGCATCCAGGACAGGAGAAAGATGAACACTGGAAGACTCAGCAAGTTGACTTCTCCCAACTTCTTCTTCCTGCTTTATTCTAGCCACTCTGACAGTCGATTAGATGGTGCCTACCCACATTGAGGGTGGGTCTACCTCTCCTAGTTCACTGATTCAAATGTTAATCTCTTTAGAAACACCCTCAGAGACACACCCAGGAATAATACTTTGCATCCTTCAATCCAATCAAGTTGACACTTAATGTTAGCCATCACAAGAGATAAAAAAAAAACAAACATTTGTTTAGCATGTGCTATGGGCTAAATACTCTTCTGAACACCTTAGATGTATCAAATCATGATTCTCACAACCACCCTGAACTATGTACTATTATCATCCTCAAATTATAATGAAGGAACCAAGACAGACAGACAATCCACCTGCCAAGGTCATGCAGCTGGTCAATGGCAGAGCTTACTGGAACCCAGGCAGTATGGCTTTCGAGCCTGTATCCTTAACTACCATAAATACAGCCTGCTAATGCCAATGTACTACTTCTTTAAAATTTGTGTGAAAATTAATAAACTCATGTATCTTTATATATTCTCTGATTTGAATTTTGACAATCTGACCTTCTACACATTGAGACTGAAGGAATACGAGGTGATATACACTTTTATTTTCTCCCTAGATGTCAGTGTGGTTTCATAGAAAGAGCTCATCTAGGTGGCTCAGTAAACCAGCTTCAAGGCTTGATTCCACCATCATGTAGGGGCCACACACTATACATGTCTCTAGGGCTCCCTCTCCCTACCTGGTCAATGCAATAGTGGTAGCTACTGGTCCTGTCTCTTCAGCACTACCGTGAGGATCAAGTAGAGTCTTGCATCTGAAACTCATTCACAGAACACTGTGTATGCTTAGCCATTTTTTCTTTTAAATATATACTCTAAGTTCTGGGATACATGTGCTTAATATGCAGATTTATTACACAGGTATATACGTGCCATGGTGGTTTGCTGCACCCATCAACCTAGCATCTACATTAGGCATTTCTCCTAATGCTATCCCTCCTCTAGCCCCACCCCGCGACAGGCGCTGGTGTGTGATGTTCCCCTCCCTTTGTCCGTGTGTTCTCATTGTTCAGCTCCCACTTATGAGTGAGATCATGTGGTGTTTGGTTTTCTGTTTCTGTGTTATTGTTCTGTGGTGAATGCATCTCAAATTTCCAGAAGTCCACTGAAGAAAAATAAATGTTTGAATACAATATAAACACATGGAGGTTTGTAGGTGAAAATAAAATCTTGTGAAGTAATTTGATGGATGCCTTAGATCTTTGAAGTAACTTGATGAGTGCATTAGATGAAACCATCACAAAATGGGGCTTGCAGTCACTGTCACAGATTTTGTCATCTAGCTCATATTCCTAGCTTATTATTCACCCCCCACTATAGTGCTTGGGTAAGAGTAGGGAGGGGATGTCAGAAAACATTTGTTGAATTAATGTGGGAGATTAAAAAATAAGAGATATTGTCTCTGCTCTGAAAATGTTTTCCACATAAACAGTGAGATAAACACAACTAAGAGATTAATAATTACATTGGTAAGGATGATGCATCTTGTCAAGATTAAGAAGAATGAGAAGGGCAGAGCAATGTAATAGGATCATACAATCAAAAATGCTGGATCTGGGAAGAAACCTACAAATCATAAGCCAGTGGTATTTAGTGTTCTACGGAATCTTGAAAGTCTGCAGACCATCATATAGGTATGGAAGGCTCTCCAGGTGACACACATTGTTCAATAAGACCAGCTATGTGTTTTTTCTATTGAATATTAGACTTCCTGGAAATATTTTTTGAATAAAGCTCTCTTGGCTAAAAGAAAATTTGAAATCCACCTAATGACAATTCAAATTTATTTTATTAACAGAGGAGTAAATAGAGGTTTGGGAGAAAATCACTGTATCTAAGGTCCTGCAGAGAGTTCAAAGTTTTTCCTTATAGATACAGAAAGGGAACTGAGTCATGTATGTAAAATACAATTTATAATAAAGGAAACAAAAAACACAAGCTAAAACCCCATAACAGAAAATGCTTCGCAGTGTGTGAAGTGTAAAATAATGAGATAAGATGAACAAACAAATTTGTAAGTCTTTTCTTTTAAATAATTAGTTATACTTTGGACCACATTTTAACCAAAATCTCTAATATTTAATAGTATATGGAGAAGTGTTGGACTGGGCCAAAAGAGAAAGGATTCAGACTGTCGAAAAAGAGGTGAAACAATCTGCCCAGGAAGAAGCAGCACATTTTGATCTTTTTCTTGCCTGCTGATGAAATGTATGTTATGATTACAGTAAAAACTTATTACGTAGTTTTACCTTGTCTTGTTCGCTTTCAATGTAGGAAGATATTTTTCCCTTGTCCTCTATACCTATCAAAAAATATGGAAATTTTTCTGTATGCAAATCCTTGCCTATGTTGTCTTGAAACTTTGATATCCATTTTTTCTGGAGGCTAAGAAACTTCATGAAGATTAAAATGTTTACCTTTTATGCCTCTCAACATTTCCCAAGTATCACTTAGGTAAAATCCTAGACCAAAACAGAGAAGTCAATAGAATGCTTTTAGAAAGGAATTTGCAATTTTACAGCATCACTTGCCAAGGAAAATGGCTGAGTAAATACTATGTTCCAATGTAAATATAAACAGAGAATTGGTTTATCTCCTTCTAGGTCTTGGTTCATATGGCTATGAGAGTTCCCAGAGGGTTCTCCTAACATTGGAGATGAAGATGGAACTTGGTAGTCATCTCTCTCCAAAATTGTAAGCCAAAATTTCCAAGATTATGAGTGATTTGTTAGCACCTAGCGTGTAGGGGATATGCCTTGGGTGTCGAAGGCCCCAGTTTCCTAGCATCCCTAAACAGCCTTAGATTTATTTGGAAATGCTATCACATAGGAGTATATTCAGTTGCAAGAAATATAAAGTACTATTTCAATGGCTCAAAAAAATAGAAGTTTAATTGTCTCATTCTACCAGAAGTTAGAAGGTAGGCAATCCAGGGCTACTAAAGCAGTTTTATAGTTTTTTGTCTTCACTTATGTTGTCTCTTGGTTACAAAATCGCTGTACCACCAAGTCTCATTTCCACCCTGCAAGCTGAGAAAAGGAATTAAATGTCTATTTCTAGTGAGATTTATCTTTGTATCCAGAAAAAAAAAGCCCTGTCAAAGGACTTTTTCCTAATCTCATTGTCTATTCATGTGTAACAGGGCTAACTGAGTGTGTAAGTAAGAGCAAGTAATTAAGAATGTTAGCATTCCATATTCTGTAGTACAGAAAGGTGAGAGAGAAGTTTTTTGCAGATAATGTAGGATAGCCGATTCATAGTGCATTCCACAGGAGGCTCTACTTGGAAACGAAAGTTGCAAAAAGTTTGAGGTACAGACCACCTATGCATGTCAATTTAAACATTCTTGTTTTCTTCTGTGCATAAGTGCTAGATGGTTTTGTCAACTATCCCCTCAAAATTAGCCTGTATCAAAGTCTGCAAAATAACCGAGTGACTAATATCTGTGAGATTATTTTATACTAAGTCAGTAGTCATTAATATAGACTTTATGTTTTACCCCTCCATAGTAAACGTCTATCTGTTTTGCTACCAGAATCCATTCCTGCTTCTTCTGGAAAGAGAAAATCAATTTTTATTTGGGGAACCAAATCACTCACGCTTTATTCCACATGGTTGCAGTGGGGCTGAATCCATTTCTGCAGGAACCAGTGAGTCATGAATAAGTCAATCAGCACATGGCTTTCTCTTGTATTGATTGGGGTGATTGATTTCTCACATTATCTGGCATGCAACCTAATTTGGGCCAATGGGAGATAAATCTCAGACTCTGGTTGGTACTGCTGAGGAAGGCAGACTACCTTTTCTATTATCTGAGAGCTGTACTTACCTAAAGTCAAAAATACTGGGGAACACTACATAGAGAGAGTCTTCCTAAACATGGCGCCAGCATGTAGGATAGTAGAACAGAAAGATGTGGAAAGAAAGACTACACGCTGATGGTGTATTTTTGAGTACCTGGATTCAGTCATGTTTGATACCAGTGCATCTCTAAACTTCACAGTTATGTCAACCAATAAATAAACCATACAGTTATGTCAACCAACCTCATCTTTTTTATTTTTGCTTAATCCAGTTTGAGTTTCTATCTCTTTGATGTGGTTGGCTGTGTGTCCCCACCCAAATCTCATCTTGTAGCTCCCATAATTCCCATGTGTTATGGGAGATGATTGAATCATGGGGGTGGGTCTTTCCTGTGCTATTCTTGTGATAATGAATGCATCTCTTGAGATCTAATGGTTTTGAAAATGGGACTTTCTCTGCACAAACTCTCTTTTTGCTTGCTGACATCCATGTAAGATGTGACTTAATCCTCCTTGCCTTACTCCACGATTGTGAGGCCTCCCCAGTCATGTGGAACTGAAAGTCCCATAAACCTCTTTCTTTTGAAATTGCCAGTTTTGGGTATGTCTTTATCAACAGCATGAAAATGGACTAATACGCTCCTTCTACTAACAATACCTGAATAATAAACTATCTTAAGGACATTTTCTCTGTCAAAGTAGACTGTGTTCTTACTCAGAAAAATAAATCTCTATTGGTGAAAATCTAAGCACCAGGTCATACCAGCATGAGAAGTATATTTAAGTCCTTTAAATCACATTGTATATGTGACCCAATACATGTCCATAAGTAGATATGAAAAAAATAAGGTATTGTGGCTTACTGATTGGTGGAATGGATGCTCAGGGACAAGAGGTCTAGTGCTGATTCTACAAACAACTTGATCTTGTGAGCCTGTTTAAGTAGCACTTAAGTAGCACCTCTCTGAAACTTAGCACTTTCATTTCTGAAATTGGGTTCATAACACCTGTTATGTCAAACTGCCAGTTGAGGCTCAAAGGAGACAATATATGTCATATCTCTATATAAAGCTATAATACCATACAAGCAAAACACATTGTCAATGACAGGAGTCATCAAACTACAGCCCAGAAGCCAAATATGGTCTTCCACTTGTTATTGTAAATAAAATTTTATTGAAATAAAGCCATGCTCAATTTTATAAGTATTGTCAATGGCTGCTTCTGTGCTAAAATGAGGAGTGTCAACATAAACCATACGGTCTACAATTCCTAAATATTTACTATCTGGGTCTTTACATTAAAGGTTTATTGATCTTCAATCTAGAATTGAGACAACACTCAAAATGTTACACTTTGAGTAACACTTAAGAGAAAAGCTCTCACATCCAATCAGTATCCACTGAAAGATTAATGAGTATTCACTTTGCTCCTTTCTTTTTCATTTTCACTCCTTTCAACTATGGTTTTAACAGCATCAACACTGAAAAACTGAGTAGCACAGAAAAATGGAAATGGGGAGAAATTTAAAAAATATTCTTTTTAAATATGCATTGCACACAGCTGTTGAACTAAAAATTGATTATTATTCTATTGGAACAAAAGCATTTTGGACAGCTAGATTGGTGCTTCAAAATGTACGCCAAAAAAAATGTCTCAACTTGGAATCCAAAGAATAACTTCTGCTGTGTCAGCTTGTGTATCACATCAGCTGTTTGCGTGTGGTTTAGTGAGTTGGATTAGTTGCTCAAATAGTCTTGTCCTCAGGATTTCACAAAGGGGAAGATAGAATTATAGTATTTGCCCTTTAGAATGGGTCACTTAGTGCAACTCTGCATTATATGATTAATTTTTGTTACAAAACTGTATACTGAGGGCTCTAATATGGGCCTGACATTGTGCCAGGAAGTGGAGTTAAGATTTTTGACAAGACAGAATGGTTGCTCATGATCCCTGACCTGATGGCACTTACATTCTATTGGGGGACACAGCTTTTGTTTAATTTCTGCTTAGTCTTGACATACCATTAATTAGCTTTTTCTTAAATATAACAAGCAATGGGGAGGACATTTCTGGGTTGAATAGTTGTAATCATTAGAGAAGTTATTATTAATCTGAAATAAGCTTTCTTACAGCATCCCTCTCTTTGTCCTAGTAGTATACTCAGTCATACCAGGTCATATGTACTGCCTTTTTCACTTAACAGTCTTTCAGATAGTGAGAGTTCTCATGGTCCATCGTTTATGTCCAAGCTAAAAAATTCATAATCCTTCTGACTGTCTATGTGAGGATTTTAATTGATAGTCTATTAAATATTAACCCATGTTATTTCCATTCTGAATTACGCTAAGTGCATGCAAAAGTGAAAATTTGTAGCAAAAGGCCCGTGAGGTCAAAATTAATTTATTTTCCCTCTAACTATGAGGGGAATAATACATAACAATTTCTTATTAGGTCTCCTTCTAACTCTAAGAAACTCATCTGATTATTCATATAAACCCTAAAAATTGGCACAAATTCCTAGCTTGAAAAATTGAATTGGGGGAATATAAGAAGTTTTGCTTTTCAGAAATTTCTAATTAATGAAATGTCAGATAACATGTCTTTTTATACTTTAATGTTTTGCCTGAAAGTGTTTTGAGTTGCTTTGTAAATGATCCCTTGTGACAGCAAATGAATTTAATTTAGGTAATATTATACCACAGAAAAAAAGGCATGGGATCACAATATACTACAAGTATACTGAAATTCTTCTAATCGTCTCAGTCTTTGCCTTATTTTAAATGATTTATTGATTTTTAAAATAATACACGTCTTTAAAACCATGCCTCTGCATCCAGGAACAGGTCAAGTAATTTCTTTACTCCCACAGACCTGACAGGATTACTTTCTCCTCTGTTTAATTTTTGCCTCATAGGGCCAGTTTGAATCACCGATTTCAACAGCCTTTCAAAAGCACTTAAGATACAACGTTTTGACCTTGTAATATATTTTATTCCATGGTCTTGATGGTGAATAGGAGATGTCACAATGGCTATCCAGTCATCCTGATTATCACTCCCACACCCAAAAGGTCCTTGAGCTTTTCTATAGCTGTTTTTCCCAAACAAAAAACAGGTGCAATAGTGTTCCAGTTACTTAACAAACCAACATAAAACTTAGTGGTTTACAAAGACATTTATTCACCCCCAAACTATTATTATGGACTGGACTTGGAGACTGCTCTGGGACTCAGCTGGGAAAGTTCAAACTTTAGAAGGTGGAAGAAACTGAAAGCTTGTTTACTCTAATATCTGGTGCCTAAGCTAAGAAGATTCAAGATTTTTGGGGCTGTAACACTTGGGGTTTCTCTACTGCTGTATAGCGTTATGTAGGCTCGCCACATGATCTCTCTATCATGGAAGCTTCAGGACACTCAGATTTCTTACCTGTAGTCTCAGTGCCCCCGAGGTACATATCCTAAGAGAATGAGCTAGGTAGATGCTCTAATCCCCTTTATAGGCTAGCCTCAGAAGTCACGCAGCATCACTTCCACTCACACCACAAGCCCACCCAGATTTAAGAGGAGGAAATAGTTTCCAACTCTTGATGAAGAAATCTCAAGGCCACATTTTAAGAACGTATGGGATGGTAGATATAGGTGTGGACTACTTTAGAAATGCAATCTCTTACAAACAGGACAGGAGCTCTATACCAGCTCTTACTGTTGAGAACATTTTGCATTTTGGAAACTCACTTAAACTAGAATGTAGAGTTGAGAGAAGTTTTAAGGTCACTTCTCATAGTCCTTTCTTCTCTCTTGGTCTATAGGTTTATAATGTGAGGGGGCAGCACCCTTCTCAGCCTCTACTTACCTCTCATTCTGTAACTTTCTTAGCTCCCTTTCTCTTCATTTCCCAATGCGCCCTCTGAACTAGAATTTCTGCTTAGACCGTCCCTACCATCCTGCTGCTTCTATCTTTTGAGTGCCACCTTTCTTTATTCTCCGTTTCAGTCCTATCCTTCCTCCAGCTTTAGAGTCCCTCGGCTACCGCCATACTGCTCCTGCTCAAGTTCCACTGTTACTCCACCTCTAGCAGAACTTGCAGTGGTAGCCCCAGTTTCAACCAGATACTTCAAGTCCACCATTCACTCTGCTGCTCACATTATCTTTTTTCCTGATATATTTTTAATACTGTTGGGACCTTGATCAAAAAAATAGACCCATATCCCTCTCCCTGACGCTGGCATTTCTAGTCTCAGCCCTCTAACTAGGGTGGGGATGCAGGGGTATATTTTTCTCACTCTGACTATGATCCTTGTTTACATGTTTACTTTTTTTTTTTTTCATTTTTCTGTCTTCCTTATCTAGTATTTTTCTTTCAACCATTTTAATTTCAAAAAGTCCATCACTGTCATCTCCTAAAGGTTGTATAACATTTTATTTAACTAGTTAATCATTAATGGGTTCAGGTTGCTTTCAATTTAGTGCAATTGTAAACAATATTGCAATACAAACTTGTATATATAGATCTTTGCATATTTGTCTTGGGTTTGATTTCTGGGAGAGAAACCAATAGATATTTTTATTCAGATGGGTTATTGGGAGTACTCTTGCGAATAATACCTGTAAGGAAGTGAGAAACATAATGCAGCCGCTACAGAGGCTTCAGCCAATTGCAAAAACCTATGAACCTTGGATGGCCAATAGTGTGTATTCTTCCATGCACTAGTCGCTGGGCATGGGATACCCCTGGGGGAAGAACATAACTTGGATGAAGCAGCTCCCTTTTGTTGAGGGCAGTTCCTGGGGAAGAGCACAGCATAATTCACTAGCAGGAAACACTATTAACATAAGGGAAAATGAGTGCCTTTAAAGGGTGATATGAGCATAGTAACACAATATATATGTGTTAGACAATGTTCCATTATCTTAGGATAAGTTCAGAGAGCTAGATTTCCTAGGTCAACTGATAAATTCATTTTAAAGCACAATTTGATAAAAAAAAAATTTTGAGTAAATGAAATTCTTTTAAAGTTATTGAGACTTGCTTTATGGCCAAAAATAAAGTAAACCTCAATAAATACCTGTGTATACTTGAAAATAATTATATTTGACTGATGTTGAGTAGAATGTTCTATAAATGTCAATTAGGTCAAGTTGTTTGAGAGTGTTGTTCAGACTTTTATATCTTGACTAATTTTTCTGACTTGTTGATCTTTCAGTTATTGGAAGATGGCATTAAAGTCTTCAACTATAATTATAAATTTATCTGTTTATCTTGAACTTATCAGTTTTTGCTTTATCAATTTTGAAGCTCTGTTATTGGTATATAAATTTTCAGGATTGCTATGTATTCTTAATGAATTGACCTGTTTATCTCCAGAAAATGACTTTCTTTATCTTTGAAAATATTATTTGCTCTGAAATTTTCTTTGATATTAGTATAGCCATTCTAGTTTCCTTTTGGAAAAGATTAGTATTAGCATGGTATATCTTTTTGCATCCTTTTACTTTTGACCAAATGTATCTTTATATCTGAAATGTGTTTCTTATGGGTAGCATATATTTGGATCTTACATTTTTATTATCCAATTGGATAATCTCTTAATATTTAATAGGAGAGTTCAGTATATTTCCATTTAATATGATTATTGATGTGGTTAGGTTAAATCTATTGTCTTACTATTTGTTTTCTAGTAAGCCCATTAGCTCTTTTGTTTCTTTTTCTCTTTTTCTCCTTTTTTTTCTGGAATTGAATAGGTATTATTTTATTGCATGTCCCTTATCGACTATACTTTTTGTTTAGCTATACCTATAGCTATCTTTTTTTTGTTTAATTATTTATTTGCTGCTTTAGGGTTTATCACCTACATTTTTAATTTATCAGTTTAGAGAGTAACAATATCCAGATGGCAGAGTAGTAGATACCAATCTTTATCCACCCACAGAAAACAAAAATTATTCAGCTATCCATACACAAAAGTAGACTTGGGCAGTCTCTAGAGTCCAGTTCAGAACCTACAGCAACACAATGGAGGGAAAATAACTGCAAAAAAAGGATTTCTGGGGTGATTTGTGTACCACAGACATATAGATATAACTAAGAACAAAGAAGGATGGTGGCTACCAGTATCAGCCATGCAGCAGGTACCACTCTGGTCCCCAGTGACCTGCTTGGCAGATGACTCTGGCAGCCTTTGCCACTGAGAACTTCAATGGTCCCAGTAGCAGCAATATAATAGTAATTGGGGATTTAATAACCTACTCTTAAAAGTAGATACATCATCCAGAAAAAAGTCAATAAAAACCATTAAATTTGAACTACATTTTATACCCAGTGGACTTCACAGACATATACAGAACATCCCATCTCACAGCAACAGACAATATACATTTTCTCAAGTTCACATAGAGCATTTTACAAAATAGGTCGTATGTTAGGCCACACACACTAAAAAAACAAAATTAAGAAGATTAAAATAATATCACATATCTTTTCTGGATACAATGGCATGAAACTAGAAATCAATAATAGAAAAACTAAAATAATAGAAAATCAATAATAATAATAAATGGTAAAATAATATAAATCAATAATAGGAGAAAAACTAAAACTGAAAATCTTACAAATATATAGAAATTAAACACCATATTCCTGAATGACAAATGGGTCAAAGGAGAAATCTCTAAGAAAATTGGAAACAAGTACTTTTAAACAAAAATGGAAACACAGTCTCAGAAAGGAAAGCTTCCAAACTCATGAGGCTAACATTACCTTGACACGAAAGTCAGGAAAAGTCAGTACTAGAAAAGAAAACAGGCCAATATCTCTGATAAATATCCAGGCAGAAATGCTCAACAAAATATTAGCAAACTGAGTTCAAAATACATTGAAAAAATCACACACCATAATTAAATGAGATTTATCCCTGGGATGCAAGGATGGTTCAATATATGCACATCAATGAATGTAATACACGACATTAACAAAATGAAAGATACAAGTCATAGAATCATCTAAATAGATGCAGAAAAAACATTTGACAAAATTCAATATCCTTTCATGATAAAAACTCTCAATAAATTAGGTATAGAAAGAATGTACTTCAACACAATAAAGAATATATGACAATCCCTTGGCTAACATTATATACAATGATGAAAGTCTGAATGCTTTTTCTCTAAGATCCAGAACAAGACAAAAAATGCCCACTTCTGCCACTTCTGGAAGTCCTAGTTAGAACAATTAGGCAACAGAAGGAAATAAAAGGAACCCAAATCAGAAAGAAAAAAATAAAATTGTCTCTCTTTGCATATGATACGATCTTACATAGAAAATATCTTAAAGATTCCACCCAAAAAAACTGTTAGAATTACAAAATGAATTCAGTAAAGTTGCAGGTAGAGAATCTCTATACAAAAATCAGATATTTTTCTAGAAAGTAACAACAAACTATCTGTAAAATTTATTTTTATTTTCTAAAATTTTATTTATTTCTGTATTTATTTACTTATTTATCTATTTTTGAGACAGGATCTCATTCTGCCGCCTAGGCTGGAGTGCAGTCATGCAACTTCAGCTCACGCTAACCTCCATCTCCTGGATTCAAGCAGTTCTCCCACCTCAGCTTCCCGAGTAGCTGAGATTACAGGCTTGAGCCACCACACCCAGCTAATTGTGTGTGTGTGTGTGTGTGTGTGTGTGTGTGTGTGTGTGTGTGTGTTTAGTAGAGACAAAGTTTTGCCATGTTGTCCAGGCTGGTCTCAAACCCCTGGTCTCAAGTGATCTGCCTGCCTTGGCCTTCTAAAGTGCTAGGATTACACCTGGCCATAAAAATTAATGTTAAAAAGTATTTTTACAGTAGTATTGAAAAGAGTAAAAAGAATAAAAATCTTAGGAATAAATATAACCAAAGAGGTGAAATATCTGTTCCATTAAAACTGCGAAACATTAATAACAGAAACTGAAGACACAAATAAATATGAAAATACCCTGTGTTTAAGGATTGGAAAAAAAATATATTGTCAAGGTGTCCAAGCTACCTAGTGCTAGCATGGACATATTCAATAAAACTTCTATTAAAATGTCAATGGTATTTTCTACAGAATTAGAAAAACAATTCTACAATTCATATGAAACCAAAAAAGACCCCAAATAGCTACAACAATCTTGAGCAAAAATATATACGTTAGTAGCATTACACTTTCTGATTTTATTTTACAAAACTATACCAATGAAAATAGTATGATATTGGCAAAACAACAGACACATAGACCAATGGAATGGGATCAAAATCCATGAAATAAACCTATGCATATATGGTCAACCAACCTGACAAAGATGTCAATAATATATAAGAGGGAAAGGTTCATCTTTTCAGTACATGGTGTTGGGAAGCTGGATATTTACATGCAAAAAATAAAAAGTAAAAAAAAGAAGAGAAAAGAAAGAAATTGGACAGGCAAAAAGAGACAAAAATAAATGACTATAACTACATCAAACTAAAAAATCTTCTGCACAACTAAGGAAACAATCGACAAGACGAAAAGACAACCCACACAATGGGAGAAAATATTTGTAAACCATACATTCAGTAAAGGGGTGATATTCAAAATGTATAAGGAACACCTACAATTTAGTAGCAAAAAAGTAAATAACACAATTTTTAAAAGGATAAAGAAACTAAATAGACATTTTTCCAAAGAAAATGGCCAACAAGTGTGTGAAAAGGTCCTCAACACCACTAACTATGAAGGAAGGGTAAATCAAGCCTGCAATGAGATCTCTCCTCATATCTGTTAGGGTGACTATTACCAAATGTCAAAAGATAACAAGTGTTAGTAAGAATGTGGAAAAAAGAGAACCCTTGAACATTGGTGGGAATGTAAATTGGTACTGCCATTTTGGAAAATAATATGAAGGTTCCTCAAAAAGTTAATGAAACTACAATATGTTCAATCGATGCCACTTCTGGATATATATTCAAAGAAAATGAAGTTAGTAATCTATACTCCCATGTTTATTACAGTATCATTTACAGCAGCCAAGATACAGAAAAAACCTAAGTATCCATTGACAGATGAATGGATAAGAAAATTAGTACATATACATATACATATATGGGATATTGGGATATTATATTTCATGTATAAATATTATTTCACCACACAATGAACTATTATTCAGCATTATAAAAGAAGGTAATACTACCATTTTATGACAACATAAAACTTGGAGGACATTATGCTAGGTAAAATAAGCCTGCACAAAGAGAAATACTGCATAATCTCACTTATATGTAGAATCCTAAAAAATAGGTCTTGTAGAAACGAAAGGTAGAATAGTAGTCACCAGAGGATGGCGATTGGGGGAAATGGAGATACGTTAGTCAAAGGGTATAGAATTTTAGTTAATGAATAAGTTCTGGAGACCTAATTAGTTAATGATAATATATTGTGTACTTGATATTTCTTCAGAAAGTAGATCTTAAGGATTCTGAACACACACATACACACATACACATGCTCACACACACGATAACTATATGAAGTGATAGACATAATAATTAGCTTGACTTCAGTAATCATTTCACAATCCATACATATATAAAAACCCCATGTTGGCCAGGCGCAGTGGCTCACCCCTGTAATCCCAGCACTTTGGGAGGCCGAGGCAGGCGGATCACGAGGTCAAGAGATCGAGACCATCCTGGCCAATATGGTGAAGCCCTGTCTCTACTAAAAATACAAAAATTAGCTGGGTCTGGTGGCAAGCACTTGTAGTCCCAGGTACTTGGGAGGCTGAGGCAGGAGAATCGCTGGAACCCAGGAGGTGGAGGTTGCAGTGAGCCAAGATCACACCACTGTCCTCCAGCCTGGTGACACATGGAGACTCCATCTCAAACAAACAAACAAGCAAGCAAGCAAAAAACCTCATGTTGTATATACCTTGAACATGACTAATTATTCTCCACTAGGGAGCAAGGTCTTCCTTAATATTCATCCCAGTGCCCCATGAAAGAAGCTTTCCTTTCTGACTTGTGAGAACTAGCTCTATTCCAAGCCCAGCGTGATAGTCAGGTAATGTTGCCCCTAATTCCTTTAGAGGTTTCTTCTCTTACCATAAGCAGTTCTTGTTTTTTCTCTCTCTGCCTCTCTCTGTTTCCTCCTTAATTATCTGCTAAATATTTAAGGGGGTTCTCTGTGGATCTCTCTGTGCAGTTCTCTCCATTCTGATAGTCCTATGAACTCTGATTGCTTTGTTTCCCAAATTCTCAGTTCTGTCTCCTCAATTCAGGATGTCGGCCATCAATAAACACACATTAAAAAAAAAAAGCTCAACATCACTAATTATCAGGGAAATGCATATCAAAACCACAATGTAATACCACCTCACTTCTGCAAGAATGGCCATAATCAAAAAATCAAAAATAATAGATGTTGGTATGGATGTGGTGGAAAGGGAACATTTTACATTGTTGGTGGGAATGTAAACTAGGACAACGACTGTAGAAAACAGTGTGGCGATTCCTTAAATAACTAAAAGTAGATCGAACATTTGATCCAGCAATATCACTCTAAGTATCTACCCAGAGGAAAAGAAGCCATATTAAAAAAAACACTTGCATATGCATATTCATAGCAGCACAATTGTAATTGCAAAATTATGGAACCAGCCCAAATGCCCATCAATCAATGAATAAAGAAAATGTGGTGTATATACACACCATGAAATACTATTCAGCCGTAAAATGGAACAAAATAATGGCATTCACAGCAACCTGGATGGATTTGGAGACCATTATTCTAAATGAAGTAACTTAGGAATGGAAAACCAAATATCATTTGTTCTCACTCTTAAGTGGGAGCTAATCTATGAAGATGCAAAGGCATAAGAATGATACAATGGACTTTGAGGACTCAGGGAAATAGTGGGAGTGGGTGAGAGATTAAAGACTACACATTGGATACAGTATACGCTGCTTAGGTGACAGGTGCACCACAATCTCAGAAATCACCACTAGAGAATGTATTCATGTAAAAAATTAATTAACTAAAGAATATTTTTAAAAAGAAAGAAAGTTGGCCAGGCTCCATTTCAGTTCCCTGTTCCTGTGCCAGTGCCTAAAAGTTCCTCAATAAAGTAATCTAGGGCCATCATATGGTCTACTTTATTTATTTATTTTTTCACTACCTTATGTTCAACTATTAAAACCATTGTTTCATATGTATTTTGCTTATTTTTGTATTTGGTAATTTCGTGCAGGTGAGTACATACAGCTCCTCTTGCTTCATCTTGATAAGTTATAGAAGTCTGAATTTAGTTTTTAAAAGTGATATCCAGTGAAAGGTTTTTGAGTGGTCCTGCCCTAATGCAGGTGAATGCATGAATGGACCTGCTCAAGTCTGTCTTCCTCTATCAGCTCTGAGTCCTATTTTCTACTGCTGGGAAGCTGTTCTGATAGGGAGAGAAAGAAAGAGAAAGAGAGAGAAGGAGATTCTCCCAGCTATTTTGGGTTTCCTCTTGGGGTCCTATCATTTGCACTTCCTGAATCTTATCAAGGCCATAACCACGGTTCTCTCTTGAGAAACATTTTCTAAATATTGTCACTCTCCTTCAGACTGCAAGTCTTCACAAGCTGCCATTGCCATTATTACCTTTATCTGATTCAGTGTCATGGAAACACAAGTCTTAGACAAATCATCAATGCAGTGTTTAGAAAGGCTAGCATCTGATAAATAATTCCCTACCTCCCTCACCCATACACATTTTTATGAAGACAACATTGTTTCTGCAGTTTCCTGACACAAATGATGGTACTGCAAAAATTATACTTAAGCAAGTGGTGAAGATGTAGTCAGAGTTTCACCTCCCCTTGTGCTTCATTTCAAGTTCATTTTTTTCTAATGTAATGTGTTCAGGATTAATATATGGTACAGGCTTGGACAATTACACCTTGATGGAAATATTGAATGGGCTTTTGTGGGTGGGGGGAAAATTTGATTCTCAAAGCCAGAGTATTATCCATGAAAGTCCATGGTGTTTTTTAACAGTGGTGGCTACCTGCTGTTCTTTCTCTGTTTCTTTTTGATCTACTGGACTACCCAATCCAGGCCTCAGCTCTATGGGAACCCTTTCTAGCATATTGACTCCTTGACTCTGTAATAAGTCTGTTTATTGCTCACTCAGCTTTCAATTGTGAAATGTGAGATTCAAGCTACAAAGATCTAATTCAACCCTCTATTTAAAGATGGGGAAGTAGAGGTTTAGGAAGTGGAAGTAACTTGCCTGTGTCCCACCACAAGGTTATAACTAAAGGAGAGATAGAACACAACATGCCCCACTCCTAACAAAGTTAAATATCATAGTCACCAAGCCAAGCTCTCTAGAAAATATCAAAGAGAACAGGTAATATCTGCATTCCTTCGTAGTCTTTTCAGACGGTTATAACATGTGGAAGCAATTCTCTGGGTGGCCTCATTACCAGGAAAGTTAATCCGGCCCCCAATTCAACACTTTTTGTTTCAGTTTCCCTGCTTATACTTTTTTGTTAAGACTCTTGGATTCAATAATTAATAATTACTGTAAGCTGGGCCTGGTGGCTCACACCTGTCATCCTAGCATTTTAGGAGGCTGAGGCAGGAGCGTTGCTTGAAACTAGAGGTTTGAGATGAATGGGAGCAACAGAGTGAGACTTCCTTATCTCTACCAAAACTGTAAAAATTAGACGATCATGGAAATGCGTGGCTGTAGTCTGAGCAACCCAGAGGGCTGAGCAGGGAAGATCACTTGAGCCCAGGAGTTCAAGGTTGCAGTGAGCTATGATCATGCCACTGTACTGTAGTCTGGGTGGCAGAGTGAGACCCGGTCTTTAAAAATAAATAATCAAAATAACTATTGTATATGCACTAGCAAGAAGACAATAATAATCTTCTATACTAATATAGGACTATAAATTTTTAAAAGCACAAGTGCTTTTTGTTTTCTCATTTGATTCTATAATGAAGACGGGTCATTTGGGAGCTATCCAGCACCAAACACCAAGTCCCTCTTTCTAATTGCATCCCTCTTTCTAATTTCTAATTGCAGGGTATGTACGTGTGTGTGTGTGTGTGTGTGTTGGGTGGGGGCGAGGTGGGTATAAGAAGTTACTTTTTGCCTGTCATGTGATGTCTTGGTGACTACACACAAAGTTACTCTGCTTTTCTACTGTAGAGAGCAAAGTGTTACAGGAGATTTATTCCTTCAGATCCTTACTTTTGATGCCTTTGCACAGCCAAAGTCATGTGACTCAAGCTTTTCCAATCAGAATCTATTCTAAGACTATAAATCTTGAACATAGTGTCACCCAGCATGAGGACAAGTTTAGAGGTCACCCATTAGGGTTGCAATAAATATAAAATTGAGGTTTTGACAGATCGCTTATGATGTTCAGATGTGACACATGTATCATTAAAAAATAACATTTTACTTTCCTTCAAGTACGTGGGTCCCATGATACATAAGATAGTGGTGAACAACATTTAACAGCTATCATCAGCATGGTGCATTTCTGCTTCTCCTGGTTTTCTTCAGTTTTCTTCATTAAGTGGACACAAATGTCAGTAGATTGTTTGAAATTGAGCTCCCTCAAATCTGAAGTACACATGCAAAAGTGAAAGTCCCCTTAGCCTGATTGATGATAGATCTTATTGAATTAGACAGTATCTAACTCAATAGTACATATAGTCAGCACGCTACATCTGGAACATATTAAATTTATTGACACCCTTGGTTGATGTTCTTTGTGGGTTTATAGTCCTGATATTGCCTTCTCATGACCCTCTGCTACATCAGCACTATCTCCAGGTGAGAAGATCAAGTAGTCTGCTTATATAGAACATTATTGTTCCTACCAGTTTCTCATTCTGCAAGTTACCTGACAACCTTCTAATAAAGACCCTTCTATTGCTGAAGCTAGCTAAAACAGCTTTCTGTTACTTACGACCAAAGAATTGTATGCGATATACATCTTCATGCTACCTATAGAAGTTAATCAAGACTGAAATTAATATGTGCATTTACTATTTGATAAAATTGAAGCTTAGCGAGATTAACTTACTCAGCATTCAAAGATTACACAATGAGTGAGCAACAAACTTGAAATTGTAATTTATCTCTTGTCATCTAAGTCTATGCATTATCTATACAGATTTAAGTATTATATAATTTTTTAAAGTAAGGATTTGATAGATGAACACTGATTGTTTTAGTTTGGGATGTCACAGAAGCTTGCCCTGAGACAAGGAATTAAGCACATGTGGTTTATTTAGAGTATAATTCTGGGAAACAACTGAGGCAAAGAAGAGAAGACAGGCCAAGGATGCACTATTAGACAAGTTATCACTGTGCATATCTGCAACTTAATTGCCTGAAGAATTCTAAAAGCCAGTGTTATGAACCGACTTGTGTCCCACCAAAATTCAGATGTGGAAGCCTAAATTCCAATGTGACTATATTTGAAGACAGGGCCTTTACAGAGGTAATTAACATTAAATGAGATCATAAGGGTGGGCTGCAATCCAATCTGACTCATGTCTTTACAGAAAGAGGAAATTTGGACACACATGAGAAATACCAGGGATATGCCTACACAGGAAAGTCCGTGTAAGGACACAGCAAGAAGGTGGGCACCTGCAAGCTAAGGAGAGAGAAGTGTGGTTTCTGAAGTAATCAAACCTGCCAACACCTTGATCTTGGACTTCTAGTCTCTAGAACTGTGAGAAAATAATTTCTGTTGTTTAAGCCACCCAGTGTGCAGTATTTTGTTATGCCAGCCCTAACACATTAATGCTGCCAGTGTAGAACATGCACCACCTGAGCAAAGATGGTATCCCACTGGTTCTCAAAGTGCTGTATTTGGACCAGCAGGATCAGCATCACTTGGAAACTTACTAGAAATGCAAATTCTCAAGCCCACCCCAGGGCTACTAAATTAGAAACTCTGGGGGTGGAACTAGCAGTGGTGATTTAACAAGGCCTCTTCAGGTGGTTTTGATGCTCACTCAAATTTGAGAACAACTTACCCATCAATTCTTGTCAATGATTGGTTGAGGGATGCTGCTGAAGACATTAATCCCCTGCATGTCTAACTTGCCAGGTCAGTGAGCAGAGTGGGCTCCAAAGGCAGGAGAAAGTTGCAGCCAAAGAGATGCAGATTCACATTTGGAAGACAAGCTGGTAAGCAATGAAATGATAAAACCCAAAGGGATACAGGTGAGGTAGCACCTGCTAAACTAACCATGATGACAATGATGATGATGACAATGTACAAGAATTTATCATGTAGTACTTGTAGTTGGCAGCACTACTCTGCAACTCCTTTATGGCCTTCCTTTTGTATTGAAATTTCCAAGTGACTAAAGTTTGTCTCTCCAAGTATGTGGTAGTATCGTTGAGTGTAGCAGGACAAGAGAGGGAAACCTGTGACTGTCTATTATGTGTCAGAGATTGTAATCAGAATCTTATTTTTTTTTTTCAAGATGGAGTCTTGCTCTGTTGCCCAGACTAGAGTGCAATGGCATGATCTTGGCCCACTGCAACTTCTGCCTCCTGGGTTCAAGCGATTCTCCCGCCTCAGCCTCCTGAGTAGCTGGGATTACAGGCACGCACCACCACGTTCTGCTTATTTTTTTGTACTTTTAGTGGAGACGGGGTTTCACCATGTTGGCCAGACTGGTCTTGAACTCCTGACCTTGTGGTCCCCCTGCCTTGGCCTCCCAAAGTGCTGGGATTATAGGTGTGAGCCACCGCACCCGGCCTGTGATCAGAATCTTAAATATGCTCGATCTTTACAATAATCCTGGAAAGTAAACACCATTATCCTAATTTTACAGTTCAGAAGGTTGAGATATAAAGGAATTGTCCCCAGAAGGGTAAGTGGCAACACTAAGATCTAAAATTGCATATATCTGACTACAAAATCTATGCCCTATCCACTATCTGAACCTTTAGGAATTCATAGTAATTTCTCAAGTGCAATATATTAAGACATTTTGTTTTGAGAATGTCTAGAAGAATCAAAATCTTAGCCTTCATTTGGAAACTTTCACTTAATTAGCATGAGTATTAGGGGAGGGAGCTGAGACTTAGAAAGTAACTATTTTGACCACTCGGATTTTCTCAAATGAACAATAAAAGCGGGGAGGGTGCTATTACAAATGGTGGTTCCTAGGAGATTCCTAGTCTTCTCTAATAAACTCTTCTTGGTACAGTATTTTAAGGAGCCTGGGCACCAGGCCAACACTCTTAGCTGTGGTCTTGTATTTCTCATCTGTTGAGTTTAATTGTGTACATAATATGCCTTTAATAAGAAAAGCTGGGGCAAGTCTGTTTCCTGCCCTATCAATGTGGGGAGTCCATATAAATATTCTAGTGCAGAAAGAGTGCTTAGAATAACAAACAGTCATTGATACAAAGCTATGGATTGGCAGGAAACTACAAGATTTTTGAGTGAAGAGAGCTCCTCCAATATCATCCAATCTAAACTCACTCAAGGGTGAAATCCTCTCCAGAATAGATGGTGGGCAAAAACGTGCTTGGAACTCCAAGCACAGGAGCATGAGGTAGCCCATTTCAAGAGGAAAGTAATGGGAAAACAAAAGAAAAATCAGACTCTTAATGAGATTTATGACCTAAATGTGGCCTTCAAAAATGTGAATAAATAATGGCTTTTCTTCATACTAGAGTACATACAGTGACATTAGACTACATCTTCCATATTTCTTCAGGTTAGTAGTGGGGGAAATCCTAAAGCAGGTGAAATTGTCTAGGTTCCCATCCCTTCACATTTTGACTTTGCCTCTATTGTGGGAGATCAAGACATTAGACAGTCAGGACTTACATGTTTACTCCTTATTAATTGTGGAGATACTGGCCACACTCCACACTGTGGGCTAGAAGATCTTCAATCATTGCTAAGTAAAGCACTTCTTGCCACATCATTTTTTTTTCTGGGTCACTTTTCTTGTGAAAAGCAGCTCAGTGGCAAATAAATCCCTAAAAGTTGGACCTCTGGTTTTATGATGAGTTGGATTCCTTTTTAAAATTATAGTGTGTTTTCTTTGTGGTATCTTAATGAGTATGGATTACTTCTAAGAGTAAGAGTCACTTGGTTTCTCATTGAATCTTCTTTTTAGTCCCTCTTGAAGAGATCTGCTTTTTTCTGTGGGATCCTCCCCAGGACCCCAAACAGCCCATATGTTAAAGTTGTACTCTCTTAAGCACATCCTTCAGAATTAATGAATATCTATTAATCTTATTGCACGATGTGGTATCATACAAATACATAAGTTGAAATGTATTCATATAGCTATGAACATACATTATATACATCTATGCACATGGTTGTATTCTTTTGGCACATGATTCTAAAGTAATTATTATGTTAGTTAGGGCTTTTGGCATCTTCCTTTGATGAATCAGGGAAAGTTATGAGCAGGAGTCAAATTTCTTACCCTTATTCTATTAAATTTTAATTCCATCTCCATGGATTTTTTGTGAATGACTGGAGGCTTTTCCTGTCTGTTTTTCTATCTATCTATCTATCTATCTATCTATCTATCTATCTATCTATCTATCTATCATCTATCTATCTATCTATCTATCTATCTATCTATCTATCTATCTATAAATGATAAGAAACACAAACCTTTGTAGCTCCCTTTACTCATTTTCCAGTTATGTTAAACATTCAACCACGTTATTCTTTAATAACATGATGTTAATTTCTGCACAATATTCTAATATGTGGATAGGCCATAATTTATGTAACTTATCCTTCACTTTAGTAATTTAATTTCCAACTAATGAATATTATTCTTGTATAGTCTTCCTCATTCACATTTTTTATGATTTCTGTAGAGTAAATTCCTAGTAGAAAAATTGCTGGGTCAAAGATGATGCTCATTTGAAAGCTTCTAATATATGCTGCTCATTGTAAGAGGCACCAAATTATATTCTCAGTAGCAGAGTATGGGAGATTTTGATTCCCTACATCCTACGCATTATCCTTTTTTCTACTCCTTCACTCCTTAGACAAAATTATACCCTTGTCCTGACTGAGCCTTTGGCACAAAATGAGGATTCTAGAGAAGGAAATAGCTAAAATTGGAAGAAGAAACAAATGAACACACATAGACATAAACACACAAACTAGTGCATTTTTCTTCATTAACCGTGTAAATGAAATTCTTCAACATTGATGAAAATATATTTTCTTCTTTCTGATTCAATTTAGCCTGTAAAGCATTAGCTAATCCTTCAGACTAATGCTGCCATTAGCATCTTTTGAGTTTCAGTTGTGCTTTATGTGACATATAATATACATGTTCAGTAAGATTTAACAATTATTCATCAAGTCCATGCTAAATGTCAGGCTATCCCCCGGCACTGGGCAATGCTAGAGAGAAAAATGAATATGACATTGCTCCTTACCATTGTGGGCTTTCAGCTTAGTGAAAGATTGTGGCTATAGCCAAAGGCCCATGGAATATATCAAGGCTAAAACAGAGATATAAAATTCAGAGACAGAACAGAAAAGTAGCAGTACAAAGTCTTAGTCTGTTTTCTGCTGTGATAAGAGAATACCGAAGACTTGATACTTAATAAAAAAAAGGAAGATTACTTGGCTCATGATTCTGGAGGCTGCTAAGTCTAAGAGCATGGCACTGGCATCTGGTGAGGACATTCTTGCAGCATCATAACATAGTGGAAGGCATCATATGACAAGCAAGAGTGAGAGAGAGGACATGTGAAACAGAGAGAAACCAGGTGCTGAACTTATTCTTTTTATCAGGAACCCACATCCATGATAATAGCATCAATCCATTCTTGAGGGCAGAGCCCTTGTGACCAAATCACTTCTTAAAGGGTCCATGTCTTTTTTTGTTGTTGTTGAGACGGAGTCTTGCTCTGTTGCCAGGCTGGAGTGCAGTGGCGCCATCTTGGTTCATGGCAACTTCCTCCTCCTGGGTTCAAGTGATTCTCCTGCCTCAGCCTCCTGAGTAGCTGGGACTACAGGTGCCCGTCACCTAAAGGTTCCATCTTTTAATACCTTCACAATATCAATTAAATTTCAATATGAGTTTTATAGATAATATTCAAACTATAGCATATTAGTAAAATAATAATAAATAACAATAATAATATCATTACTACTCTTAAAACTAATCCTTTTAAATGCCCATTATGTACCATGCTGTGTATTGAGTGCTTTATATATTTTATTTCATTCCATCATTACATATCACTATGAAGTAGATACTATTATTATTCATTTTTAGATATGAAGAAGCTAGAAAACAGAGAGATTAAATAAATTGCTTAAAAACATTAAGGTATAATTACTGGAAACTACTGTAAGCATTGTGGGAGTCTTTTGAAGAAGATAAGGTATGAGGTCTAGGGGAAGGGTTAAGCCTTCCACATATAGAGAATGGAGTGAGGAGTATTCCAGGCGGAAAATGCAGCCTGAGCAAAAGTATTGCAACAGGAAAGGGCAGGCCATGTATAAGGAGGCAGGATTAAGGAACTGAAATAAAGATATGGTAGAAGGCAAAGAGGGTTGGGGTTTGGTATGGGAAACCTAAAAAGCCAGATTTGAGCATTTTTGCTTCGTTTTGTTTTATTTTGTGGGTTTTTTTTTTTTTTTGGTTGTTGTTTTTATTCTTTATCTTTTCTTCCAAAGGGATACATTTTAAAACATTTGCAGAAGTTGAGTGATATAATTAGAGCATTAGAAGGTAAGTCTGATAACATTTTATTGGATGAGACTATTAAAATAGTCGAGAAGTTTTTTTATAGAAAGATAAATTCAAGATATGTTTATCTATTGAAGATTTATATTTGACATCTTGTGGGTAGAGATGGAACCATAGAAACAATAATAACTCACATTTCACTGGCATTTGCTCCTGAAACGAAATTGTCCCTAGGGATCCCTAACTCTTCTCCTCCTGACTTACAGAACAATTTCATCTCTTATCAGTTCTTAGGACCTAATGTATATAATTATGCCCCACCCAGAATAAAAAAGAGAGTTAAATTTTTATCATCCCCCTTCTGTTATTTGTATATATTTTATTTCACCCCTAATAGACTTTTTGAGATGCCTTTTGAAGATCGGGTTGACTTTTGACCTTGATATATTTAGATTTATTTTGATCTTTGACATTTCTTTTTCCTCCTTACTACACAATACTTAGCCCAGTATTTGTTTGTCTTTCATAGTCAGCATTAAACATTGAATTAATAAACTACAAATGGAACTCAGGCCAGTGGCACACCCTTTGTTGCCTATACTTGGATGCATATCTATGACTATGTCTGGGTCTCTATCAAACTCAAGCCAATGTCCGTTAACAAGGATAACATTTAGCACACTTAGAAATGAGATATCTATTTACATATATATTGTTGTCTATAGTCATCTGATGGGACTCAGATCATGTTAATTTATTATGACCTTTATTGCCTGCCAGGAAGCAATGATGTGCTCAAATTTCACTTGCGTTTCTTAGCAGGAATCCAACCTCAATTGGTATTTGGAAAGAATGACAATTCTTGAGAAAGCTCAGAATCTGAGTCTAGCTAACCCATATGATCACTTGTAATAGAAGCTTTATAGGGACTTTGATGAAATAATTTGCTAACAGTAGTTCTCTGTATTTAGACTGTTTTTGTGTCATGGCTCATTAATAGGCAGATTCTCTGAGGATAGATCTTGACCTCCAGAAGTCAATGTGAAAAGGTCACTGGATTGGGAATATGAAGCTCTGCTTTTTCTTAAGGGTTCGTCTGCTAGTGAACCATATGAGGCTGATAGTGGGGCTTCTGGAAGATGGGGATGAGAGTCCAGTGCATTTAGACCTTGAAGACACCTTTAGGCTAACTTGCTATGGGCCAATGAAGCTATCTCAGTCAAATGAGACACAAGTTAAGAGAATCTACACTGGAACAACCTGATAAAAGTTCATTCAAATCAAGAGCTTGGAGGTGAGATGGACCTTCTAAACCATCACATTGAAATATACCCATTTACTTTAAACCATCAGCCTTTATAGCATTTTTATAAATTCTTGTCTTTTTTGAAGTCATAGTTTGCTTTAAATCTCTCCTTTATAATGTCTCTCCCATTCCCTTTTGGTCTTTACATGTCTTCATGCTCCATAGAAAAAAACTGAGAGATGAGTAAGTGGGGCTTTATCTTAGCTAAATGGGAAAAAAAAAGGAAGTTATCTTGAGTTAATTTTCTGTACTTCTTTTTTTTGCTCTCTAATACCTTAAAATATCAAACATGGATGTTCAGACATTCAGCAAGGCAGATAGGGGAGGAAAATTGTCCTGACTTGTGCATTAAAAATAGCTTATAGTCATTATTTCTCCTTCATCCATCCATTCAACAAACACTGATTAAAGATGTTTTCCATAAAAAAAAAACGTTGTCAAGTCACAGAGACCTGGGTTTGTATGTAAGTTTCACTGTAAGACTGGGTAAACTTGAGCCACTTTAAAAATTCCCCCCAGCCTTTATGCCTCACCTGGTGGAAATAATAATAGAATCTATTTCATGGGGTTACTAGGAGATTAAATGAATATGGGGAGATTAAAATGCTCTGTGCAGGCCTGTGTGAGCAAACAGAAGCTCCTATTGTTACAGGGACTTGCTCTACTGTACACTTTAGAGGACATAAAGATGAATTAGATGAGACCATTGTCTACACAGGAGGAAGCCCACAGTCTAATGGAAGACACATATCATTCAGATTGTATATCACAGAAATTCAGAGAAAGCATACATTATAGCTGGGAAGCTAGAAATCATAGATCTGGTGATATTGGATCTGAGTCTTGAAGGATGTTAGGAATTTAGATAGGATTTGGGGGTAGAGTGACAGTAAATACAATACATGTACATGTAATGTAGATACTACCATCCTACCTATCTTTCTCTAAGGCACCCCTCAACAAATTACATGGTTCCTCTTTGTGACTCTCTTTCTCCTAGAAAACATCAATGGTATTCATTTTTAATATTATTTGACTCAGATAAATGTATCATGAAATTCTTTGCATGATACCCTGAGAACTTCATCTCTCCCAACCCACACAAGTAACCTGCACTGGTATTCTTTCTCATTATTTCTCATTCCCTCCCCAACAATTTCTTTCTATACTGTGACTCTTCAAAGACTTATTTTCAACCAACTAAGGGAAATGGGTAGAAGAGTTCCTGAGTTCCTTCTGTGAACCAGGCATTATATTGAAAATGATAGAAATTTATATGTTCTATCACTTAATCTTCATAAAAAGCCTTCCAAGTAGGCAGTATTATCACATTTATAGATCAGAAATTGAAGCAGATAGGTAAAGTACTTTGTCCATACAAATCAGAATGGGTAACAAAAAGCAGGTAACACAAAGGACTCTGAACTTCAGTTACTTTAAGTAATCATGGTGTATTTCTTGCTCATTTTCCTGTCCATCCTGGGTTCTCTGGAAGCTACCTTTTACATGTACTCATCCCAGCACCCAGGCCAACAGAGAGGAGTCTCCAAATTATTGTCAGTTGATGAGGCAGAGGGAAAGAGATGGTGTGGTCAAAATAGGCACTGGCTCTTAAACGTTTCACCCAGAAATGACATGTGTTTCTTTTTTTCTCATCTCTCAGTGAACAGAAGGCCACATCTCCTTCCCAGCGGCAGGAGAGTCCAATCTTATAATACATCCCCGTGAAGAATGTAAAATATTTACTGAACTGACGGTGACTACTGTATTGACCAAGGTCACCCAGGGGTGCCTGGTTCAATCCAATTCCTAAGCTTATATTCTTAGACTCAGCACCTGCTCCCTCTTAGCTAGGGATCAAATAATCTCCCACTAAGGTAGAAATTGTCAAGCCTTTCAATCATTTCCTCTCTCAAGGGTATTTACCTCTAAAGACCAAATATTTGATTTCTAATGGTGAAACTTTAGGCCCCACATGAGATGGAGACGAAAGACAAGGCAAGGGCTCAGTGGCTCCTCAAATTACACAAGGTAGACTCTGTTTATGGGAGATAATGGATACTAGGCTTTAAAATGACAAAAAAATTATTCTGTGGCCTTTGAGCTCTCATTTTCAAGTCTGTACAAATTCCTCCTGAGGATGAGTCAGACTCTGGGGATAGCAAAGCAGAGAGACAGACTGGGAAGTGACAAAAGCATTAGACATAGACGCAAGAACTAGGTTCTGCCCACAGCTTTGCCACCAACAGGCTGAATAAACTTGGACATGTCCATTCCTGTTTCTGGGATTCAATTTTTTCCCTTTGCAAGATGGAGCTGTTTTAGATGCAGTACTTCTCAAATTTTAATGCAAACATTAATGCCCCTGGGGTTTTGTTAAAATGCAGATTCTGAATCACTAGGTCTGGGATCGGGGATGAGAGTCTGCATTTCTAAATAGCTTCTGGATGGTGCTAAAACTGTGACTTTCTAGATCATATTTTGGGTAACAAGACTTAGAGGACTCCTAAGGACAACTCATGGAAATCAACACATATTTATTTGGTACTACCTATTATGTGACTGGCATGCTTCTAAGGGCTGTTGATATTAACACATAGAAGGCACAGTTTCTGCCCACACTGGAAATACTCACATACCAATAGGGAAGAGAGACCATCATTTCAAAATAGTGTGATGACACAATTGAAGTTGGTACAAAAAAAGATGCCACAGAACAGAGAAGAAGTTATTTATTTGCGGGGGGTGGGTGTGGGGGTACAGATGTCAGAAAATCACAGATCACGTGAAAAGTGCTGAGAACTACCAAATGATGTATGTATAAAGAAGATCTCTTAATCTCAGAGGGCACTTGAGAATTTCTTTGTCCAAGGAAGGCTCAGCTGTGAGGATAGGAGATAAACTATTTTGATCAGTAATCTTGAATACTACATCTCACTCAATGATTGCTTTCTCCCTGCCTTCCCATCTCATGGCAGCCTGTTAGCACCACGCTGATGAAACATTTGCTACCCTAGATAAACCCAGGGTCTGTATGGAAGCTCCAGCAAGCAGGAAGCTGGCAGAGGTGAGGCCACGGCAACACTTCACCCTTGCTCAGCCCCCAACAGGACAGAAACAGTGATTCAGGAAAAGGAAAAGCAGGTGGGTGGAGAAAGGATGTAATCTGCATCATCAATGGGCAGTGATTATGTTTTCTAAAAGAACACCTGAACACAGTGGCAGCACCCGGGAAGAGGCAGGGCGTGTCCCCACCCCCTGGAATAATAGGGTACTGAGCAGAAAGCAGCCTGATTCAGGGATTACAGGAAGGGCAGAGGAACAGTGAATGAAGGAACATCCAGAAGTGTGTTCTTCCTCTGGCTCATCATAGGTTTTATATTGAAATAAATTTACTCTGATGCCTAAAGGACACCAAAAAGAGTCCTAGGTGGCAGATGGGAGAGCTGGCTTCTGGTACCACCTTACTGTGTGACCTTGGGCAAGTGAAGACCACTCTGACATTCAGTCTTTCCAGTGATGCCATGGGAAGTTGGGCATAATTTCTAGGGTGACTTCTAACTTCAAGAGTCTATGAAAAGTAGAAGAGTGGTTACCAGAAGCTGGAGGATGGGGTAATGAGGAGATGTGGGTCAAAGGGTACAAAACTTCAGTTAGAAGATGAATAGGTTCTGGAGATCTAATGTACAGAATGGTGACTATGGGTAACAATAGCATATGGAAAACTGGAAGTTTGGTAAGTGGGCAGATCTTAAGTATTCTCACCACACACACAAAAAGGGTGATAACTATGTAAGGTGATGGATACAGTAATTAGCTTGATTAGGTTAATCATTTCACAGCATACCTGTATATCCAATCATCACATTGCACATCTTTAAATACGTAAAATTTAAAGAGTCAATTGTCTCAATAGAACTGAAGAAAAAAGAATCTATGATTAATTTTTCATGTTCAAGTTCAATATCTTATACTATCAGTATCTCACAGGAAACATTCCTTTCATCCTTACTACCTCCACCTGCCACTTCTCATATACAACTAGATTTGTGACCAAATTTGGTGACAGTCGATTCATGCAGATCTCAGAATCCACGTGCCTGTTTTCCACAGATCCAGATACTTTCTTGCGTTTTTTAAGGCATTGACTCTTCATTTCCTTTTAAAGAGGAAACTGGGCATTGAAGCCTCCACCATGCTCTGCCTGGATTATTGTAGCAGTCTCCTGGCCATCCTGGGGACACACTTGTACCCCAGTGCTTCCTTACCTAGGTGCAGCCAGAGACATTGTTTATAATGTACATGAAACAATGTTACTTCTGCTTGTAATGGCCTCCTTATGCATAAAATAAAATCTAAACACCCATGCGGCCTAGGACATCTTGCACCATCTGATTCCTGTTAACCTCTGCAATCCCAGTTCTTATCTTTATTCCATATTTACCACATCCCAGCCATATAAAACTTTTTTCTATCCTTAAAAGCTCTGAGCTCAGGGCGTTTGACCTTGCTCTTAATACCTAGAATAGTTTCCCTCCAGATCTTCACAGTGAAGTTCATTCTTATTCAGTTGTTTATTCAAATGACACCTCATCAGTTAGACAGACCATCCTAGACCACACTGACCAAAGCACTGTCTCTAAACATGTCGCCATTTAACCATTCACTTTGACTTGTGTCCTTCACTGTATTAATCATTGTCAGATGTTATCTTAATTACTCTTTGCTTCCTGTGCGCTGTCAGTCTCTGTTCCCTCATCCTCACTACAATGCAAGAGATATGAGATCACGAACTTCATCTGTCTTATTCATTGCCCCTAGACTACTGAATATCTCAGAGTAGGTGCTCAGGCAGTATGTGTTGAATAAATGGAAGAAAGAAAGAAATTGTGAGAGAGAAGAAAATGGTGATGGAGAGGGAGAGTGTAAGAAAAATACGCATTTGGCCGGGCGCAGTGGTTCACACCTGTAATCCCAGCACTTTGGGAGGCCGAGGCAGGTGGATCACTAGGTCAGGAGATCGAGACCACGGTGAAACTCTGTCTCTACTAAAAATACAAAAAATTAGCCAGGCGCAGTGGTGGGCGCCTGTAGTCCCAGCTACTTAGGAGGCTGAGGCAGGAGAATGGCCTGAACCTGGGAGGTGGAGCTTGCAGTGAGCCAAGATTACGCCACTGCACTCCAGCCTGGGCCGGGCCACCTAGCGAGACTCCGTCTCAAAAAAAAAGAAAACTATGCATTATTAACAAGGTCAAGTCCTAGAGTTTTTTTCATTTTCACCCTAGTGATGTTATGTAGTTGTCACAACCAAGGAAAAGAAATGGAGCAATCTTTGTGACTTGAACACAGACTTTTCTGGCTCCAAAATTCAGGGTAGTTAATTGAGCAAGTTGTTGGACAGCTCTGAGTACTACTAGGTATAATGTAATGCCATCTAAATTAAGGGTCAATTTCAGTCACAGAAGGAAGAAAAATCCCCCCAAATGCTCAAAATAGTAGAAACGGCTTCCAGTTTCACAATACCTCCTTTACTCACTGGATGAGGCCTGAACCACATTCCATCAGAGCCTAAAGCTGTAGCTTAAGACTTTGATTCCTATTTCTAAAGCAAATCCATCGGAGAGGAGTAAGGCTTGTAGCTCTTCTCTTTTTCTTTTATATTTATTTGTGAATAACATAGTGTTATTTACAGATGATAGGTTCATGTGTGTGTTGAGAGATGGGAGGTGAGAATAGACAGGCAGACCTGAAAGACAGTCTAAGGGTGGAATTCTCAACCCTGGCTGCATATTAGGGCCATTGGGAAGATTTTTTAAATGTCTATGTCCAGGCCCATGCCAAGTTTTGGACTCAGTTGGTCTGGGGGAAGCCTGAAGATATATATATATATATATATATATATTTTTTTTTTTTTGAGACAGAATATCGCTCTGTTGCCCAGGCTGGAGTGCAGTGGCGCGATCTCTGTTCACTACAAGCTCCGCCGCCTCCCGGGTTCACGCCATTCTCCTGCCTCAGCCTCCCGAGAAGCTGGGACTATAGGCGCCTGCCACCACGCCCGGCTAATTTTTTTTTTTTTTTTGTATTTTTAGTAGGGACGGGGTTTCACTGTGTTGGCCAGGATGGTCTCGATCTCTTGACCTCATGATCCGCCCGCCTTGGCCTCCCAAAGTGCTGAGATTACAGGCGCGAGCCACCGCACCCGGCTTGGATATGGATATTTTTAAAGGCTCTCCAGATTATTATATTGTGGCCAGAGTCAAAACAACTAATCTAAAAAGTGGGTGCCAGGAAGATCTAGCTTGTTTTGAGGCATCCTCCTTTTATAATTTGTCATTTTGCAATGGGATTTGCCAGGTAATACAAAATCACTGAAAGCCAACAACACATAAGGTGTGGGAACAGGAGCTGTGAGAGATAGAGACAGAAATGTTTCTTAGTCCTCTCACTGTGAGGACCTTACAAAACAAAGTAGGGGCTGCTGACATTATTGAAATGTGAAATAACTGATATATGTTTGGAGCAAGGTTCCTCAATCTCAGCATTACTGACATTTTGTGCCAGACAATTATTTCTTGTAGGGGGTAGTCCTGTGCATTGTAAAGTATTTAGCAGTATCCCTGGCCTCTACCCACTAGAATTCAGAAGTTTCCTCTCCCAATTGTGACAACAAAAATGTTTCTAGACATTACCAGATGTCCTTTCATTGGGGTGTGGTAAAATCCCCCCTAGTTGAAGACATTGTGGTTGTTGGGATCATGCAAACCTCCTGTGGAGGTGAGTCAATTTGACTAGACATAGGATTGATTGGATTATCAGAGAAAAGTTAGGGCTTTGTGGGCTCCTGGGGCAGAAATCCACATTTCTCAATGCAGTGGCTTAAGATAGTACTACCTCCAATAGGGGCCACCTGAATGGGTGTTTGTCGGGGCTGAACACTCATCACCTGCATCTTGGCAGCAGGGCTTGTTTTCAAGATTGGGGAGATTGACAACCCAAACTCAGTTCAAGGTTACTTACTTGTCAACTGGCTGGAGTGGAACTCAGGGAGACTCTGAAGTGGCTATGCCCAAATCAGGTGGATAATCAACCACTCATTTGACAGTATGTGTCAGAAGGAGTGGTAGTGACAATACCAAAGCACTGAGGACCACAGAGGCCTTGCCCTATTTTTCTGGGGTGCACTAAATTCAGGGAATTTATAACTGAAGGGAGTGGTAAAGAAATTGGCAGAATGATAAATATTGAAGCCAGTTGGGACTCAGGACTGGATTCGATTTGATCTAAGAAAATAAATATATAAGTTATCTCTTGCATGTGAGTAATACAGAGTAATTGGTTCTTGTTATAATAATGATTATGTTTTAGAAATTTATCTTAATGAGGAAAACATAACTTTATGAAAAGGTTAGCTACAGTAATGTTCATTATATACCTTCAATACAATAAAACATTGAAAAAGTGTAGATACTTATCAATAAAATACTTCTTAAATGCACTTCAGTTCATTCGCACAAAGTGGTGTGCAAACTATGAACTACATATTGTGGAAAAATCTTTAATTACTAGGAGAAAGTTAATATATATTTTAAGTGGCAAAGACATTAAAAATGATACCCAATTTTGAAAAATAAAATGGAACCAGGTAAGTATATGTGCATTAAAAAATAATTTGGAACATATATATCAAGGGGTGACAGTAGGAATTTTTAGGTGATGAAATAATATGTCATTTTAAATAATTTTTAAATTTTTATTTGATATATAATATTGGTACATAGTTGTACAAATTTTGTTGCATGCATATGATTTGTAATGGTCAAGTCAGGGTATTTGAAGTATCCATCACTTCAAGTGTTTATGGATTCTATGTCTTAGTAACACTGCAAATCCTCCCTTCTAGCCAGTTTGAAATACGCAAAACATTATTGTTAACTATAGCTACCCTACTCTGCTATCAAATATTAGAACTTATTCCTCTAAATATATGTTTGTACCCATAAGCCAGCCTCTCTTTATCTCTGTACCTACCTGCTATTCACAAACCCTTCTCAGGCTCTGGTACCTCTCATTCTACTCTCTAACTGAATGAGATTAATTTTTAGCTCCCACATATGAGTGAGAACATGTAATATTTGTCTTTCTGTACTTGATTTATTTCTCTTAATATAATGATCTCCAGATCCATCCATGTTGCTGCAAATGACATTCTTTCATTCTTTTTTTATGACTGAACAGTATTCCATTGTGCATATACCAAGTTTTCTTTATTCATTCATTCATTGACAGGGACTATAAACATGGAGGTGTAGGTATTACTTTGATATATTGATTTTTTTTTCCTCTGGATAAATACCCAGTAAAGAAGTTGCTGGATCATATGGTAGTTCTATTTGAATTTGTGTATGATAATTCTTTACACTATTTTCCATAGTGACTATACTAATTTACATTCCCTCCAATAGTGTATAAGAGTCACCTTTTCTTCACATCCTTGCCAGCATCTGTAATTATTTTTTATAATAACCATTCTAATTTGGATAAGATATCTCATTGTGGTTTTGATTTATATTTATCTGATGGTTAGTTGTATTGAGCATTTTTCATTTTTTTTTTTTTTTTTTTTACTATTTCTGTGTCTTTCTTTTTTCTTTTCTTTTCTTTTCTTTTCTTTTCTTTTCTTTTCTTTTCTTTCTTTCTTTCTTTCTTTCTTTCTTTCTTTCTTTCTTTCTTTCTTTCTTTCTTTCTTTCTTTCTTTTTTTTTTTTTTTTAGAGGGAGTCTGGCTCTGTTGCTCAGGCTGGAGTGCAGTGGCACGATCTCGGCTCACTATAAGCTCTGCCTCCCAGATTCACGCCATTCTCCTGCCTCAGCCTCCCAAGTAACTGGGACTACAGGTGCCCACCACCATGCCTGGCTAATTTTTTGTATTTTTTTAGTAGAGACAGGGTTTCACCGTGTTGGCCAGGATGTTCTCGAACTTCTGACCTCGTGATCCACCCGTCTCGGCCTCCTAAAGTGCTGGGATTTCAGGCATGAGCCACCGTGCCTGGCTTTCTGTGTCTTTCTTTTAAGAAATATCTATTCATATCCTTTGACTACTTTTTCTCTCTTTCTTAACTTTTAGTTTAGATTCAGGGAGTATATGTGCAGGTTTGTTACCTGAGAATATTGCATGATGCTGAGGTTTGGAGTATGAGAAGTCCTATCACTCAGGTACTGAGCATAGTACCCAATAGTTTTCCAACCCATCCCCTCTCATTTTCTCCCTCCTCTAGTAGTCCCCACTTTCTATTGTACATTTTTGTTTATGAGTACCCAATATTTAGTTCCACTTATAAGTGAGAATATGCGGCATTTGGTGTTCTGTTCCTGAGTTAATTTGTTCAGATAATGGCTTCCAGATCCATCCATGTTGCCGCAAAGGACACAATTTCATTCTTTTTTATAGCTGTGTAGTATTCCATGATGTATACATATCCGATGTATATCTGATGCAGCATGGATGGGCACCTAGATTGATCCCATGTCTTTGCTATTGTGAATCACGCTACGATGAACATGTAAATACATGTGTCTTTTTGGTAGAGCAATTGATTTCCTTTGGGGTATATATCCAGTAACAGGTTTGCTGGGTTGAATGGTAGTTCTGTTTTAAGTTCTTTGAAAACTCACTGAACTGCTTTCCATAGTGGCTGAACTAATTTATATTCCCACCCACAGTGTATATGCATTCTCTTTTCTCTGCACCGTTGCCAACATCTGTTGTTTCTTGACTTTTATTAATAGCTGTTCTGACTCATGTGAGATGGTATCTCATTGTGGTTTTGATTTGCATTTCTCTGATGATTAGTGATGTGAGGCATTTTTTCATATGCTTATTGGACACTTTTATGTCTTCTTTTGAGAAGTGTCCATTCATGTATTTTGCCCATTTTGTAGTGGGGTTTTTGTTTTGGGCTTGTTCAATTGTTTAAGTTCCTTCTGTATTTTGGATATTAGACCTTTGTCAGATGTTGGATATATAGTTTGCAAATATTTTCTCCCATTTTGTAGGTTGTCTGTTTACTCTGTTGATAATTTATTTTGTTGTACAGAAGCTCTTTCATTTAATTAGTCCCACTTGTCAATTTTTGTTTTTGTTGCAATTGCTTTTGAGGACTTAGTCATAAATTATTTTCCAAGGCCAGTGTCCAGAAAGGTGTTTCCTAGGTTTTATTCTAGAATTCTTATGGTTTGAGGTCTTACATTTAACTCTTTACTCCAACTTGAGTTAAATTTTGTATACGGTGAAGGGTAGGGGTCCACATTCATTCTTCTGCAAATGACCAGCCAGCTATCCCAGCACAATTTATTGAATAGGGAATTTTTCCCCATTGCTTGTTTTTGTTGACTTTATCAAAGATCAGATGGCTGTAGGTGTGTGGTGTGCACCTTTACTTCTGGGTTCTCTATTCTGTTTCTTTGGTCTATGTGTCTTTTTTTTTTCTGTTTTGTTTATTGTAGCCTCATTGGATAGATTTAAGTCAGGTAATGTGATGCCTCCAGCTTTGTTCTTTTTGCTTAGGCTTGCTTTGGTTATTGAGCTTATATTTTGGTTTTATATGTATTTTAGAATAGGTTTTTTTCCCCCCAACTCCATGAAAAATAGCTTGGTAATTTGATAGAAATAGCATTGAATATGTAGATTGCTTTTGGAAGTATGGCCATTTTAATGATATTGTTTTAATCCACGAGCATGTAATGTTTTTCCATTTGTTTGTATCATCTGTGATTTCTCTAAGCAGTGTTTTAAAGATATTCTTGTAAAGATCTTTCACTTCCTTGGTTAGATGTGTTCCTAGGCTTTTTTATGGCTATTATAAATTTAATTGCATACTTGATTTGACTTGATTCAAGCTCACAGCCTGAATGTTATTGGTGTATAGGAATGCTACAGACTTTTGTACATTGATTTTTGTATCCTGGAATTTTGCTAAAGTCATTTATCAATTCTAGGAGCTTTTTGGCAGATTTGTTAGGGTTTTCTAGTTATAGAATCATATCCTTCACAAAGAGAAATAGTTTGACTGCTTCTTTTCCTATTTGGATGCCTTGTATTTATTTATCTTACTTGTTTGCTCTGGCTAACACTTCCAGTACTATGTTGAATAGGAGTGATGAGAGTAGGCATCTTGATTGTTTTCTAGTTCTCAAGGTTTTTTTCTCATTCAGTGTGATGTTGCCTGTGGGTTTGTCATAGATAGCTTTTATTAATTTGAGATATATTGTTTTCATGCCTAATATGTTGAAAGTTTTTATGATGAAGGGATGTTAGATTTCATCAAAAGTGTTTTCCACATTTATTGAGATGATTATATGTTTTTTGTTTTTAATTCAGTTTATGTGGTGAATCACATTTATTGATTTGTGTATGTTGAACCAAACTTGTAGCACAGGAATGAAGCCTACTTGATCACAGTAAGTTAAAATTTTTATGTGTTTTTAGATTCAGTTAACCAGTGTTTTGCTGAGGATTTTTGAGTTTATGTTCATCATGGAAATGGGATTGTAGTTTTTCATTTTTCATTGTTTCTTTGCCAGATTTAGGTATTAGGATAATGATGGCTTCATAGAATGAGTTAGGGAGGAGTCCTTCCTCCTCAATTTTTTGGAATAGCTTCAGTAGAATTGGTACCAGCTCTTCTTTGCATGTCTGGTAGAATTTATTTATAAATCCATCTGATCTGGAGCTTTTTTGGACATTAAGTTTTTTTATTCCTAATTCAGTTTCAGAACTTGATATTCGTCTGTTCAGGGTTTCAATTTCCTCGATTCAATCTTGAGAGATTGTGTGTTTCCAGGAATTTATCCACTTCCTCTAGATTTTCTAGTTTGTGTGCATAGAGATGTTCGTAACAGTCTCTGAGATTCCTTGTATTTCTGGGGAAATTGGTTCTAATGTCACCTTTGTTGTTTATGATTGTGGTTATTTGGATCTTTGGATCTTCTGTTTTTTTTTTTTTTTCTTTGTAGCTAGAATTCTATTGATCTTGTTTGTCCTTTTTGTTGATTATTTGTATGAATTTTGGGGTGTCAATTTCTCTGCATTCTGCTCTGATTTTAATTATTCCTTTTTTTCTGCTAGTGTTAAGGTTAGTTTGTTCTTGTTTTTCTGGATCTTCTAGGTGTGATGTTAGAGTGTTAACTTGAGATCTCTCTTTTTGAGATAGGCACTTACCATGATAAGCTTTCCTCAGCATTACTTTTGTTGCATCACAGAGATTTTTGGTATGTTGTGTCTCTGTTTTCATTTATTTCAAATCATTTTTTTGATTTATACATTAATTGTTTTGTTTACCCAAAAGCCATTCAGAAACAAGTTATTTAATTTCCATGGAATTGTGTGGTTTTGAGAGATGCTCAAAACCACAATATTGACTTCTATTTCTATTCTACTGTGATCTGAGAGTATGGTTGTTATGATTTTGATTTTTTTGAATTTATTGGGACTCACTTTATGGCTGAGAATGTGGTTGATCTTGGAGTATGTTTTTTGTACATATGAGAAGCATTTATACTCTGTGGTTAATGGGTGAATGTCTGTCTGGTTCAATTAGTCAAGTGTCAAATTTAATTCCAGATTTTTGTTGTTAGTTTTCATATGTCTAATGCTATCAGTCTAATGCTATTTTTCTAGTGCTCTCAGGGGAATGTTAAAGTCCCTCACTACTATTGTGTCACTGTCTAAGTCTTTTCATAGGTCCAGAAGTACTTGTTTTATAAATCTGAGGGCTACAGTTTAGGTAAGTATATTTTTAGGATAGTTAAAAATACTGTGTTGAATTAACAGTTTATGTAATGCCCTTCTTGGTCCTTTTTTACTTTATTAGCTTGAAGTATGTTTTATCTGATATAAGAATAGGGAATCCTGCTCTTTTTTGTTTTCTGTTTGCATGGTAAATCTTTCTTCAACTCTTTACTTTGAGCCTATGGGTGCTGGTACGGCTATGAGATGAGTTTCTTAAAGGCAACAGAAAAATAGGTTTTGTATTCTTTATCCAACTTGCCATTCTGTGCCTATTGTGAGGGGCATTTAAATTATTTACATTCAAGATTAATATTGTTATGTGAGGTTTGATACTATCGTGAAGTTGTCAGCTGATTGCTTTGTAGTTTCTATTGTACGGTTTCTTTATAGGGTTTGTGGGCTATGTTCTTAAGTGTGTTTTTGTGGTAGTAAGTATTGTTCTTTCATTTCCATGTTTAGAACTCCCTTAAGAATATCTTGTGAGGCTAGTCTAGTGGTAATAAATTCTCTTCCTGTTTGCTTGTCTGGAAGATTTTATTTCTCCCTTGCTTATGAAGCTTAATCTAGTGCAATATAAAATTCTTGGTTAGAATTTTTAATTCTTTAAGAATAATGAACATAGAACCCCAATCTCTTCTGGCTTATAAAGTTTCTGCTGAGAAGTATGTTGTTAGCCAGGTGGGTTTCCCTTTGTACATAATATGATCTTTTTGTCTAGCTGCCATTAAGATTTTTTCTTGAGTATTGATCTTGGAAAGTCCAGTGACCATATGTCTTGGTGACATTCATTTTGTACAGTATATCACAGGTGTTCACTGGATTTCTTGTATCTAGTGTCTACCTCTCTAGAAATATTAGGAAATTGTTTTGAATTATTTCCTCAAATATGTTTTTGATTCGGTTTACATTCTTTCTCTCTTTCAGAAATTCCAATAATGCATAAGTTTGGCCATGTTGCATAATCCCATGTATCTCAAAGGCTTTGTTTTTTTTTTAATTTTTTTCTTTATTTTTGTCTGATTGGGTTAGATCAAAGATCGATCTTTAAACTCTGAAATTCTTTCTTTCACTTGGTCTAGTCCTTTAATAAAGACTTAAATTGTATTTTGAAATTCCTTAAGTGAGTTTTTCAATTCCAGAATCTCTAGTTGATTTTATTAAAGATGTTTATCTCTTCCTACATTTTCTCGATTGCTTTAGAAGTTCATTTGTGTTGATTTTCCAGCTTCTCTTGGATCTCCTTGACCTTCCTTTCAATCCACGCTTTGAATTCTTTATCTGTAATTCCTGAGTTTTCATTTTGGTGAGGGATCATTACTGGAGAGCTACTGCAATCATTTGGTGGTGTCACTACATTCAGATTCTTCATAGTGCCAGATTCTTATACTGGTTCCTTCTCTTCTAGAGATGCTGACATTTCTAGTTTTGTAATTATTTTCATGCGGGTATAAGTTTTGCTTTTTCTTTTCTTTTCCATATAATATTTTTTCTTTCCTTTTTTCTTTATCTTCTTTCATAGGGTATGTGTCTGTAGAGAATGCTGGATAGGGTCTTTGGGCTTTGCTTCTATAGCCCTATGCACTTCTGTTGGCATTTTTCATATTGGGTTGTGAAGTTTAACCTATGAGCCAGTAGATGGCGCTTATAGGTAACAGCAAGTTGTAGCCAATGTGGCTGGGTATATACTTGATCCTTGTTCACTAGGAGAAGCTCTCTACTGTCTCAGGCAATGGGCTAATTCCTGGAGTGTACAGGAGTCTGAACTCTCTGCTTAGCCGCGGGGAGGTAAGGGCAAAGATGGGTTGGATCAGACAAGGCAGGTCTGTCTACAGGTTCTCTGGTGGCAGGCACATGCTGAAAGAGAATTCAGTGGGAAG
The DNA here is from genome assembly GCF_002776525.5 of Piliocolobus tephrosceles. Lineage (NCBI taxonomy): Eukaryota > Metazoa > Chordata > Mammalia > Primates > Cercopithecidae > Piliocolobus > Piliocolobus tephrosceles. The sequence goes on from NC_045437.1 coordinate 137,536,439, forward strand.
TCAATAAGTGCCCAGAGATGTGCCTAGGCGGGGAGCTGGGAAACCTCCTCAGCCTCAAATTATATACAGGGATATGAGGGGCAGCCTAAACTCTCAATCCAGGAGACGATGTGTTCCAGATGCCTGGATATCTGCCTGTGTGGACTAGAGAGAGCTCCCCTGCACCAGGATCACGGCATAGGTAGGGTGGAGCAGCTCAGGCTGAAGTTCCATGTGGCACTCTCCATGCTTGGAGATCTGCCTGGGCATGGAGCAAAGAGGGCCCCCTCATACCAAGATCTCTGCACAAGAAGAATGAGATGGCTCAGGCTGCTGAACCAGGCAAGCAAGTGCTCTGAATGCCTGGAGATATATATATATTTTACTGTATATATATGTATATATATAGATACATATGATATATATATTTTTTACTGTTGAGTTAATTGAGTTCTTTGTATATTCAGGATATTAGTCCCTTATTGGATGAATAGTTTACAAAGATTTCTCTCATTCTTCAGATTGTTTCTTTACTCTGTTTGTTTATGCCCTCTGCAATTTCTTTCATCAGTGTTTTGTAGTTTTCCCTGTGGAGATCTTTTACCTTCTTGGTTAGATTTATTCCTAGGTATCTTTTAAATAGCTATTGTAAATAGGATTGCCTTATTTAACTTTTTTCTCAGCTAGTTCATTATTGGTGTATGGAAATACTACTGATTTTTGTATGCTGATTTTGTATCCTGAATTACTAAATTTATTAATCAGATCTAAGAGTTGTTTTGGTTGAACCTTTTTTTTCCCCTAGATTTGAGATTACATTGTCTGCAAAGAGGGCCAATTTGACTTTCTCTTTTCTAATTTAGATGCCTTTTATTTCTTCCTCTTACCTGATTGCTCTGATTAGGACTTCCACTACTATGTTGATAGGAGTGGCAAAAGTGGGCATCCATTACTTGTTCCAGTTCTTAGAAGGAAGGTTTTCAGGTTTTCCCCATTCAGTATGATTTTAGCTGTCCATTTCTCATATATGGCCTTTATCATGTTAAGGTATGTTTTTACTATACCTATGTTGTTGAGAATTTTTATCATAAATAGATGTTGTATTTTATCAAATGATTTTTCTGTGCCTAATAATATAATCATATGGTTTTTGCCCTTTATTCTGTTGATGTATTTTATTATGTTTATCGATTTGTGTATGTTGAACAATCCTTGAATCCCTGGGATAAATCCTACATTATCATGGTGTATTATCTTTTTGATGTGCTGTAAGATTCAGTTTGTGTATATTTTGTTGGAAATTTTTCCATCTGTTTATCAGGGATATTGGCCTAAAAGTTATTTTTGTTGTGTCCTCGCCTGGTTGTGGTAACAGGGTAATGCTGGCCTTGTAGAATGAGTTGGAGAGAATTCCCTACTCTTTAAATTTTTGAAATAGTTTGAAGAGAATTGTTGCTAACTCTTTGTAAGTTTGGTGGAATTTTGCAGTGAAGCCATCTGGTCCTGTACTTTTTTTTTTTTTTAACTTATTTAATCACATTACTCATTTTTGGTCTGTTTGTATTTCTTCCTGATTTAATCTTGGTAGGTGGGAAGTGTCTGGAAATTTATCAGTTTCCTCTAGCTTTTCCAGTTTGTTAATGTGTAGTTGTTTATAATAATCTCTGATAATATTTTATATTTCTATAGTATAAGTTGTAATGCCTCTTTTTTGTTTCTGATTTTATTATTTTGGTCTTTTCTTTTTTTGGTTAGTCTAGCTGTTTCTCCATTTTTCTATACTTTCATAAAACCAAGTTTTCATTTCATTTATTCTTTGTATTGTTTTTGTTGTTTCTATTTTGCTTCTGCTGTGGTCCTGATTTATTTTGTTCTACTAATTTTAAGTTTGGCATCTTTTTGCTTTTCTAGCTTTTTGAGGTGCATTGTTAGACTTTTTATTTGAAATCTTTCTAACTTTTAAATGCATGCACTAATTGCTATAAACATCCACTTTAGCACTGCTTTTGTTGTATCCCATAGGATTTGCTATGTAATGTTTTGATTTTTGATTGTTTCAATACGGTTTTTGATTTTCCCTCTAATTTCTTCATTGTCCCAATGGTCATTTAGAAGCATGTTGTTTAATATTCATGTATTTTTACTGCTTCTAAAGCTCCTCTTACTTTGACATCTAGTTTTATTCCATTGTAATATGAGAAGATATTTAATATGATTTCAGATTCTTTTTTAATTTGTTGAGAATTGTTTTGTGTCCAAACATACAGTCTGTCTTAAAGAATGTCCCATGTACTGATGAGAAGAGGGTTTATTTTATAGCTGTTGAATTAAATGTTCTATAAATTCCTATTAAGTCTATTTGTTAATAAGTGCAATTTAAATCCAATGTTTTTCATTGGTTTTCTTTCTACATGATCAGTCCTATGCTGACAGTGGGGTGTTGAAGCCCACAACTATGATTATATTGGATTTTCTCTCTCTCTTTAAATTTAAGGGAGGTTTTGTATTTGCTTTGTATATCTTGAGGGGTCCAGTGTTTAGTGCATATATATTTATGGTTATTGTATCTTCTTGCTGAGTTGTTCCTTTTATCATTATGCAATGACCTTCTTTGTCTCTTCTTACTCTTTTGACTTGAAATATGTTTCATTTTATATGAGTATAACTCCTCCTGCTTGTTTTTTATTTCTCTTTGCATGGAATTTCTTTTCCCATCCATTTACTTTCAGTCTATATTTGACTTTAAAGGTAAGATAATTTTCGAAGACGGCTGAATAGGAACAGCTCCAGTCTCCAACTCCCAGTGCGAGCGACACAGAAGACCGGTGATTTCTGCATTTTCAACTGAGGTACTGGGGTCATCTCACTAGGGAGTGCCGGACAATCGGTGCTGGTCAGCTGCTGCAGCCCGAACAGCGAGAGCTGAAGCAGGGCGAGGCATCGCCTCACCTGGGAAGCGCAAGGGGGAAGGGAATCCCTTTTCCTAGCCAGGGGAACTGAGACACACAACACCTGGAAAATCGGGTAACTCCCACCCCAATACTGCACTGTAAGCAAACGGGCACACCGGGAGAATATACCCCACACCTGGCCGGGAGGGTCCCATGCCCAAGGAGCCTCCCTCCTTGCTAACACAGCAGTCTGCGGCAATCTAACCGCAAGGCAGCAGCGAGGCTGGGGGAGGGGTGCCCGCCATTGCTGAGGCTTAAGTAGGTAAACAAAGCCACCTGGAAGTTCGAACTGGGTGGAGCTCACAGCAGCTCAAGGAAACCTGCCTGTCTCTGTAGACTCCGCCTCTGGGGACAGGGCACAGCTAAAAAATAACAGGGGAAGCAGCAGAAGCCTGTGCAGACGCGAACGACTCTGACAGCTTTGAAGAGAGCAGTGGATCTCCCAACACGGAGGTTGAGATCTGAGAAGGGACAGACTGCCTGCTCAAGTGGGTCCCTGACTCCTGAGTAGCCTAACTGGGAGACATCCCCCACTAGGGGCAGTCCGACACCCCACACCTCACAGGGTGGAGTACAACCCTGAGAGGAAGCTTCCAAAGTAAGAATCAGACAGGTACACTCGCTGTTCAGCAATATTCTATCTTCTGCAACCTCTGCTGCTGATACCCAGGCAAACAGGGTCTGGAGTGGACCTCAAGCAATCTCCAACAGACCTACAGCTGAAGGTCCTGACTATTAGAAGGAAAACTATCAAACAGGAAGAACACCTATACCAAAACCCCATCAGTACATCACCATCATGAAAGACCAGAGGCAGATAAAACCACGAAGATGGGGAAGAAGCAGAGCAGAAAAGCTGGAAATTCAAAAAATAAGACTGCATCTCCCCCTGCAAAGGAGTGCAGCTCATCGCCAGCAATGGATCAAAGCTGGTCAGAGAATGACTTTGACGAAATGAGAGAAGAAGGCTTCAGTCCATCAAACGTCTCAGAGCTAAAGGAGGAATTACATACCCAGCACAAAGAAACTAAAAATCTTGAAAAAAGAGTGGAAGAATTGACAGCTAGAATAATTAATGCAGAGAAGGTCATAAACGAAGTGACAGAGATGAAAACCATGACACGAGAAATATGTGACAAATGCACAAGCTTCAGTAACTGACTCGATCAACTGGAAGAAAGAGTGTCAGCGATTGAGGATCAAATGAATGAAATGAAGCGAGAAGAGAAACCGAAAGAAAAAAGAAGAAAAAGAAATGAACAAAGCCTGCAAGAAGTATGGGATTATGTAAAAAGAGCAAATCTACGTCTGATTGGGGTGCCTGAAAGTGAGGGGGAGAATGGAAACAAGTTGGAAAACACTCTTCAGGATATCATCCAGGAGAACTTCCCCAACCTAGTAGGGCAGGCCAACATTCAAATTCAGGAAATACAGAGAACGCCACAAAGATACTCCTCCAGAAGAGCAACTCCAAGACACATAATTGCCAGATTCACCAAAGTTGAAATGAAGGAAAAAATCTTAAGGGCAGCCAGAGAGAAAGGTCGGGTTACCCACAAAGGGAAGCCCAACAGACTAACAGCAGATCCCTCGGCAGAAACTCTACAAGCCAGAAGAGAGTGGGGGCCAATATTCAACGTTCTTAAAGAAAAGAATTTTAAACCCAGAATTTCATATCCAGCCAAACAAAGTTTCATAAGTGAAGGAGAAATAAAATCCTTTACAGATAAGCAAATGCTTAGATTTTGTCACCACCAGGCCTGCCTTACAAGAGACCCTGAAGGAAGCCCTAAACATGGAAAGGAACAACCGGTACTAGCCGTTGCAAAAACATGCGAAAATGTAAAGACCATCGAGGCTAGGAAGAAACTACATCAACTAATGAGCAAAATAACCAGTTAATATCATAATGGCAGGATCAAGTTCACACATAACAATATTAACCTTAAATGTTAATGGACTAAATGCTCCAATTAAAAGACACAGACTGGCAAACTGGATAAAGAGTCAAGACCCATCAGTCTGCTGTATTCAGGAGACCCATCTCACATGCAGAGACATACATAGGCTCAAAATAAAGGGATGGAGGAAGATCTACCAAGCAAATGGAGAACAAAAAAAAGCAGGGGTTGCAATCCTAGTCTCTGATAAAACAGAATTTAAACCATCAAAGATCAAAAGAGACAAAGAAGGCCATTACATAATGGTAAAGGGATCAATTCAACAGGAAGAGCTAACTATCCTAAATATATATGCACCCAATACAGGAGCACCCAGATTCATAAAGCAAGTCCTTAGAGATTTACAAAGAGACTTAGACTCCCATACAATAATCATGGGAGACTTCAACACTCCACTGTCAACATTAGACAGATCAACGAGACAGAAAGTTAACAAGGATATCCAGGAACTGAACTCATCTCTGCACCAAGCGGACCTAATAGACATCTATAGAACTCTCCACCCCAAGTCAACAGAATATACATTCTTCTATGCACCACGTCACACTTATTCCAAAATTGACCACATAATTGGAAGTAAAGCACTCCTCAGCAAATGTAAAAGAACAGAAATTATAACAAACTGTCTCTCAGACCACAGTGCAATCAAACTAGAACTCAGGACTAAGAAACTCAATCAAAACCGCTCAACTACATGGAAACTGAACAACCTGCTCCTGAATGACTACTGGGTATATAACAAAATAGAAGCAGAAATAAAGATGTTCTTTGAAACCAATGAGAACAAAGATACAACATACCAGAATCTCTGGGACATATTTAAAGCATTGTGTAGAGGGAAATTTATAGCACTAAATGCCCACAAGAGAAAGCAGGAAAGATCTAAAATTGACACTCTAACATCACAATTAAAAGAACTAGAGAGGCAAGAGCAAACGCACTCAAAAGCTAGCAGAAGGCAAGAAATAACTAAGATCAGTGCAGAACTGAAAGAGATAGAGACACAAAAAACCCTCCAAAAAATCAATGAATCCAGGAGTTGGTTTTTTGAAAAGATCAACAAAATTGACAGACCGCTAGCAAGACTAATAAAGAAGAAAAGAGAGAGGAATCAAATAGATGCAATAAACAATGATAAAGGGGATATCACCACCGACCCCACAGAAATACAAACTACCAGCAGAGAATACTATAAACACCTCTATGCAAATCAACTAGAAAATCTAGAAGAAATGGATAATTTCCTGGACACTTACACTCTTCCAAGACTAAACCAGGAAGAAGTTGAATCCCTGAGTAGACCAATAGCAGGCTCCGAAATTGAGGCAACAGTTAATAGCCTACCCACCAAAAAAAGCCCAGGACCAGATGGATTCACAGCTGAATTCTACCAGAGGTACAAGGAGGAGCGGGTACCATTCCTTCTGAAACTATTCCAATCAATAGAAAAAGAGGGAATCCTCCCTAACTCATTTTATGAGGCCACCATCATCCTGATACCAAAGCCTGGCAGAGACACAACAAAAAAAGATAATTTTAGACCAATATCCCTGAAGAACATCGATGCAAAAATCCTCAATAAAATACTGGCAAACCGGATTCAGCAGCACATCAAAAAAATTATCCAACATGATCAAGTGGGCTTCATCCCTGGGATGCAAGGCTGGTTCAACATTCGCAAATCAATAAACGTAATCCAGCTTATCAACAGAACCAAAGACAAGAACCACATGATTATCTCAATAGATGCAGAAAAGGCTTTTGACAAAATTCAACAGCCCTTCATGCTAAAAACGCTCAGTAAATTCGGTATTGATGGAACGTACCTCAAAATAATAAGAGCTATTTATGACAAACCCACAGCTAATATCATACTGAATGGTCAAAAACTGGAAAAATTCCCTTTGAAAACTGGCACAAGACAGGGATGCCCTCTCTCACCACTCCTATTCAACATAGTGTTGGAAGTTCTGGCTAGGGGAATCAGGCAAGAGAAAGAAATAAAGGGTATCCAGTTAGGAAAAGAAGAAGTCAAATTGTCCCTGTTTGCAGATGACATGATTGTATATTTAGAAAACCCCATTGTCCCAGCCCAAAATCTCCTTAAGCTGATAAGCAACTTCAGCAAAGTCTCAGGATACAAAATTAATGTGCAAAAACCACAAGCATTCTTATACACCAGTAACAGACAAGCAGAGAGCCAAATCAGGAATGAACTTCCATTCACAATTGCTTCAAAGAGAATAAAATATCTAGGAACTTACAAGGGATGTAAAGGACCTCTTCAAGGAGAACTACAAACCACTGCTCAGTGAAATCAAAGAGGACACAAACAAATGGAAGAACATACCATGCTCATGGATAGGAAGAATCAATATCGTGAAAATGGCCATACTGCCCAAGGTTATTTATAGATTCAATGCCATCCCCATCAAGCTACCAATGAGTTTCTTCACAGAATTGGAAAAAACTGCTTTAAAGTTCATATGGAACCAAAAAAGAGCCTGCATTGCCAAGACAATCCTAAGTCAAAAGGACAAAGCTGGAGGCATCACGCTACCTGACTTCAAACTATACTACAAGGCTACAGTAACCAAAACAGCATGGTACTGGTACCAAAACAGAGATATAGACCAATGGAAGAGAACAGAGTCCTCAGAAATAATACCACACATCTACAGCCATCTGATCTTTGACAAACCTGAGAGAAACAAGAAATGGGGAAAGGATTCCCTATTTAATAAATAGTGCTGGGAAAATTGGCTAGCCATAAGTGGAAAGCTGAAACTGGATCCTTTCCTTACTCCTTATACGAAGATTAATTCAAGATGGATTAGAGACTTAAATGTTAGACCTAATACCATAAAAACCCTAGAAGAAAATCTAGGTAGTACCATTCAGGACATAGGCATGGGCAAGGACTTCATGTCTAAAACACCAAAAGCAATGGCAGCAAAAGCCAAAATTGACAAATGGGATCTAATTAAAATAAAGAGCTTCTGCACAGCAAAAGAAACTACCATCAGAGTGAACAGGCAACCTACAGAATGGGAGAAAATTTTTGCAATCTACTCATCTGACAAAGGGCTAATTTCCAGAATCTACAAAGAACTCAAACAAATATACAATTAAAAAACAAACAACCCCATCAAAAAGTGGGGAAAGGATATGAACAGACATTTCTCAAAAGAAGACATTCATACAGCCAACAGACACATGAAAAAATGCTCATCATCACTGGCCATCAGAGAAATGCAAATCAAAACCACAATGAGATACCATCTCACACCAGTTAGAACGGCAATCATTAAAAAATCAGGAAACAACAGGTGTTGGAGAGGGTGTGGAGAAATAAGAACACTTTTACACTGTTGGTGGGATTGTAAACTAGTTCAACCATTATGGAAAACAGTATGGCAATTCCTCAAGGATCTAGAACTAGATGTACCATATGACCCAGCCATCCCACTACTGGGTATATACCCAAAGGATTATAAATTATGCTACTACAAAGACACATGCACACGTATGTTTATTGCGGCACTATTCACAATAGCAAAGACTTGGAATCAACCCAAATGTCCATCAGTGACAGACTGGATTAAGAAAATGTGGCACATATACACCATGGAATACTATGCAGCCATAAAAAAGGATGAGTTTGCGTCCTTTGTAGGGACATGGATGCAGCTGGAAACCATCATTCTTAGCAAACTATCACAAGAAGAGAAAACCAAACACCGCATGTTCTCACTCATAGGTGGGAACTGAACAATGAGCTCACTTGGACTCGGGAAGGGGAACATCACACACTGGGGCCTATCATGGGGAGGGGGGAGGGGGGAGGGATTGCATTGGGGAGTTATACTGATATAAATGATGAATTGATGGGTGCTGACGAGTTGATGGGTGCAGCACACCAACATGGCACAAGTATACATATGTAACAAACCTGCATGTTATGCACATGTACCCTAGAATTTAAAGTATAATAAAAAAATTAAAAAATAAAAAGGTAAGATAATTTTCTTGTAAACAGCATATGGTTGAGTCACTTTTTAAATCCATTCTGCCAGTCTGTATCTTTTACATGAAACGTTTATTTACATCCAGGATTATTATTGATATGTGAGGCCTTATTCCTGTTATTGTTTATTAAATCAACTACTAAAATCAATTTTATTAATTGATTTCTGGTTGTTTTGTGTATCTGTTGTTTCTCTCTCTCTCTCTCATTGTTCTTCCTTGTTTATTGGTTTTCTCTAGTGATAACATCTGAGTCCTTTCTTTTCATAATTTGTGTGTTTGTTCTGTCAGGAGGTTTTATACTTTTGTGTGTTTTCATGATGATAGATATTGTCCTTTCCAAGCATAGAACTCCTTTATGTATTTCTTTTAGGATCAGTCTTGTAGGGTTGAATTTCTTCAGCTTGTGTTTGTCTTGGAAAGACTTTATTTATTTATTTATTCATTCATTCATTCATTTATGAAAGCTAACTTTGCTGGGTATAGCATCCATGACTGACAGTTCCTTTCTTTTCTTTTCTTCTCTTTACTTTTATTTTCTTTAATTTTCTGCTCTGTTCTGCTCTTCAAGCACTTTGACTATATAATTCCATTCTCTCCTGGACTGTAAAGTTTCTGCTGAGAAATCCACTGTTAGTCTGATGAATATTGCTTTATAAGTGACAAAACATTTTTCTTTTCCTGTTTTTAGAATTCTCTCTCTCTTTTTTACTTTTGACTGCTTGACTATGATATGTCACATGGAAGGCTTTTGGGAATTGTATCTGTTTGGGATCTCTAAATTTTTTATATCTGAATATCTAAATCTTTCTCTAGAGTTGGGAAGTTTTCCTCTGTTATTTTTGAAAAGGTTTTCCTTCCCTTTTGTATTGTATTCTTCTGTGACACCAGAAACTGAAATATATGGTTGTTCTATTGTGTACTACATATCACGTAAGGTTTGATTATTCTTTTTCTTTTTATTTATTTATTTTTGTCTGACTGGATCATTTCAAAAGACCTTTCCTCAAGGTTTGAAACTCTTCTACTTGATCTAATGTATTACTAAAGCTTTTGAGTGTATTTTGTATTTCAATCAATAATTTCTTCAGTCCCAGAATTTCTGTTTGGTTCTTTTTTATGATATCTATCACTTTGGTAAATTTCTAATTCATACACTGAATTAAAAAAAAATTTTGTATTATTGTCTATGTTCTCTTGTCTTTTGTTGAACTTTTTAATATCATTATTTTGAATTCTTTTTCTGGGATTTTATAAACTTCTTTTTCATTGGAATTTGTTGCTAAATGATTATTATGTTTCTTTTGAGGTCTTGTAATTCTTTGCTTTTTCCTGTTTATTTTATTGATATCTGGTGTAACGATCACTTTTTAAAAATTTTTTTGAATTTGTTTTTCAAGGGAAAAGCTTTTTCTGGAAGATGTATTTATATTGTTGGTTAGGTAGGACATTTCAGGTGGTCTATTGTTTAAGCCCCAGTGGTGGCAATGGCAGACTGGGCATGTCTGTCCTTGCATCCCAGAGCAGTGTACGCTAGCAGCAGTTTAGTAGGTCCAGTCAGGTCAGTTCTTGGGTTTCCACGTAGCTTGCTCAAGTACCAGTAGTAGTAGTAGTAGTAGTAAATCAAGTTGGTGGGCAGGTCCTTGGGCACCTGTGAAATACATAAGGCATGGGCAAGGGCAGTGGCCATGGCAGGGCAACCCTCTGACTTACCAATGATCCACTCTGGTGTTGATGATGACTGTGATGGTCTGGGTGGGTCAGTTCCCAGGCCCACAGGTGACATGTACAGGTTGGCTCCAGCTGCGGTGGTGGTGGTGGGCAGGTTGGTGGACCTGTCATCAGGCCCCTAGGAGGAGTGCTCAGGTGTCAATGGTGGTGGATCAAGCAGGGTGATCACCAGGTCTGTGTGTAGCATGCTCAGGTATGGAGGCTTGGGGCGGACCTTGACCAGGAGGGCCTGTTCTCATATAACCTAGTAGTAATGTGGTTGCTGGCTGTGGTAGGCAGAGGTAGGGTGATCCTCAGGCGCCCAGTGGAATGCCTGGGCAGGAGTAACAGGAGCTGCATTGCAGCCCTGCTGCTGAGGAGTGTGGACATGGTTTCAGTTGTGTCTATTGCAAACAGGCAGCTGGGAGCACATTTTGGCCCTAGGTGGTGGCTGCAAGTAGGGTAGCCTCTCATCAGGGCTCTTGTAAATGTGTGGTGGTCCTGCTACTGGGGGCGGCAGGGTCACTGCCAATGGCTCATGCTTCAACTCTGGCAGCAGCAGCCAGCTGTGGCACACAGCTGCAGGCAGATGATATTCATGGGATTCTAGAAATGTATACATGCAGGACTCTTCCGCCTAGGGCAAAATGCAGTCTGACGGGGCCTGAGCTCTCAAAATGTTGCTTTGCTGTAGTTGCTTAGGATTGGGGGCATATGGGATCCAGCATGAGCTCCCTCTCTGAAGCATTGCCAGCACATGCTCTCCAGGCAGCTCCCTAACGTTAGTCCCAGGATCTACATGGATCAATGGGCTCTACCATGACTAGGATTGCAGGAGTGGAGTCTACAGTGCCAATGTGGACCACTGGGTGTCCATCATTTACCCTTTCCCTGCACTGGAAAGCTTCTGCAGGCTCCCAGCTGATCCCCACAGAACAGGCTGCCTTGCTCCCTCCCCTTCCTTGTTGTAGGTGTTCCCTGTCACTTCTGTGTTGCACTCCAGCATTCTCTTTTAGGTGATCTATTCAAGGTGTGATTATCTATTCTCTATTTTGGTTCTTTTTTGTGGAGAAGGTGAGTACCAGACGCCGTTCGTCAGCCATCTTGAATTCCTCCTACCCGGGATAATATGTCATTTTTTTGCTTATATGTTTCTATTCTGATTTCTCTGCAATAAATGTGTTATTTTAAAAATAAGAAAATTCCAATGTTAAAACATTAAAAACAAGAGAATAGGTATTAAAGGGAAAAGAATAAATGTTTTCCCACTAAACCAGATATTATTGAAGAAATATGGATTTGAAGTAAATTTTATTCATCCTTTATAAATGCTCCATCTTTTACCTTTGTTTCCTTAACAAAACACAAATGTTGATAGATTGACAAAGGGTTATTTCACCTCCTCTAAAACTATATCTTCTTTCAATTATCCAAACTTCCATCAAGGCCATTCTGAGCTGACTGAGGGAAAATATGTTTACTGGGAAGTTTGCCTGTGTTTCTCAAAGGGGAGTAGAGTACAAAACACACCCTGCAAAATTCCAATTTACCTTGTTCTCTTTGAAACTCCCAGAGTATTTATTTTTATGCTGTACAATTTAGGACTGGGTTGTGGAGTATTTAATATTGTTCTGTAATGCTGTCTTTTCCTCAAGCTGAATTGAATCTCAAATCCAGGATCTGTTTTGTACACTAATTTTTTTTCTTGCTATTATCATTACTATAGTTTAAATTATTTTTAGTTAGCTTAGGGAGAACCTCAAAGAGAGGTGAATTTTATTTTATTCAATTTTACCTTTCAGTGTCATTTAGGAAACAATTCATTGTCGAACTCATTATCTCTGCCCAATTTTTTTGCACAATAGAATGTCTTAAAGAGAGTTAATATTTTCTTAAAGTGACCTACTTAGTTTGCTAATAGAAAGTGTGTTTCAGTCAGGATTTAAAGAAACAAGAAGAGTTTTATCTTCTCTCGCCATCAGATATTTTGTAGATTGACTTTTTTACATAATTTATATTCAGTAAAATGTACTTGTCAAGAAACACATAAATTGGGCCAGGTGCGGTGGCTCACGCCTGTAATCCCAGCACTTTGGGAGGTCGATGCAGGTGGATCACTTGAGCGCAGAAGTTCAAGACCAGACTGGCAACACGGTGAAACCCCCTCTCTACAAAAAATACAAAAATCAACAGGCATGGTGGTGTGAGCCAGTAGTCTCAGCTACTCAAGAGACTGAGGTGGGAAGATGGCTTGTGCCCAAGAGGTGGAGGTTGTAGCAAGTTGAGATCATGCCCACAGCATTCCAGCCTGGGTAACAGAGCAAGACTGTGTCTCAAAATAATTAATTAATTAATTAAGAAAAACACATAAGTAATTATTCCTTTAATATGGGCCATAAGTAGGTAATAATCTAATGGAATTATTTAAACAATTTTTAGGCTTAGGAATTGAATTACATATTTTTTGAACTAGAAAGAAGTTAGAACATTGTTGTAGACACAATGAAATATTATGCAGTTTGTAAATGGCTGTTCATTTATTTATTCTCTTATTCTTTTCATTTTATAAGTTTTTATCGATTGCATATTTTGTTCCAGATAAAATGCCATGATTTATGAATTTAGTGATAACTCCTGCTTCACGAACTATGTAATCTAATGCTGTATCTCATGTGTGGCCCATGCATCATCTACTGAATCTCTAGACAGAAGATAGAAGCTTGGAAAACATATTTTACAAAAATTCCCAAGGAGCTTTAATAACAAATAAGTGACCTCTGCTTCAAACAATTCAGTGTACTATAAAGTTGGTGTGTGAACGTCTACTACAAAACCTATATAAAATAGAAGAAGAATTCTGCAAATACACAGACGACCTTGTGAGATTTTGAGGAAAATCCACATGATCCATAAACAAAGAGCAAGGCAGAAAGCCACACCAAAAAAAAAAAAAAATCTTTCTGAAACAGTAGCTGCCCTCAGGGATAGTAGGAAGCTCAGCTGTGGGTTCTAGCAGCTAGGCAATAGGCTGAGCCCTGAATCTGCACCTGGTAGATATTTGGAAAAGAGACCCCCACTCCAGTCATTACCTGGTTAAGTAATACTCTCAATGGGAGGTTGGCTACAAGTCCTTGCTTTTCTAAGACAGTCCTAGTTTGTGCCTGCTGTCTGCATAATTACTAAGAGCACCTGCTTCCCTCTCAGAACTACCTAGATTTAGACAATGAATTACATTATCACTCTACTCAGGGGCTACTTAGTAAAAAGATAGCACCCAGAAGCTAAGAGAGGAAAAATGTGACATGGCTATGTTAGCTTTAGATATTGGTAAAAGAGATGTAAAAAATTGGTTTAAAAAACATGTCCTCTAAAAATTCATAGCTAAAGCTGTGCCCTTCCTCAGCATTGGGGTAAAAAAGTTGCATACATGCATTGCATTTAAAACTTGGGAAATGTAAAAGGAGAAGAAAAATCACTCATTCTTTCTTTCAACAAATAAAAGAAATATTCATATTATTTTTTAAGATCCTGTCTTTTTTAAAAACTAGTTTTTTTTTATTCAGGTATATATTGAGTCATATTTTGCAAATAATTTTATGTACTAAGTTTTCATTGAACATAATGAAGAGTTTATCTCTATATTGTAAACTTTGCAAACAATATTTAGAATGTCTGTTTTTATTCTAATTTAGTGACTGCAATTTAAGCAAACTCCTATGTTGGTCAATTAAGATGTTACCAATGGTTGCTGTTGAAGAAATATTATGATGGGTATCTTTGAGTATAAATCTTTCTAGACATTTAGAATAGATTATCTAAAGAGAAATTACTGGGTCAAAGAATAAGGCCTCTTAAATTTCTTGACATTGTTACCAATTGGTTTCCAAAAGGGTACATCAATATTCATTGTATTTCTCTTTGACAGGGTTGGGCAATCATTTATTAAAACATCTTCCTGCACAGGTTATGAATATCCAAAGCTCCTTTGAATCAAGCACTCTCCTTCACCACTGAGAACCCTGCCCAAATATTTTCCATAAATAACTGGCAGGTTCAGGACCATGAATGTGAGATGGGGTAAAGAGGAGGGAAAGAAACCAAGTGAGCCACAGCCTGCCACTGTGAATCTTGGCAATAGGAAGCCCATAACTCAGAGAGCCAAGATATAAAAGGAATATTAAAACTCTAAATAATTTCCAATTAGCACTATTATCTATAGCCCGGAATGCTTAGCTCCCAGTTCTTTGTTGGTAACAGGAGAATTGAGAGGCTCCTTCACCTTTTGAAGAAATGCCTCTGAACCTCTCTATTAGAAGAGCGATAACACCTGGAACCGACCCCATAGGTAATCCTCAGATTGTAAAGAACATAGATCCTGTGCCATGTAATAAAAAGCATCTACCCTGTTTGGGAAAATCCTAAGGCTCAAAGATATGTCTGAAGATGAATTTTTCATAATCATGGTGATAAAGCTTTATCCAAAAGTATTTATTGTCTGCCTACAATGCCTCAGACATTGTTCCTGACCCTTCAGATACATTAGTGAAGAAAACAGACAAGCCGTGTCACACTGAAGCTTGCTTTCTATTGGAGCTTGCCTTCTTTCTACTGGAGTTTGCTTTCTATTGGTATAACAGACTATAAATATAAGAAATAAGCAGACTACAGAGTAAGTTAGAGATTGATATGATGATTAATTTTATGTGCCAGTTTGATTGGGTCATGGGGCTTAGAAAGTTGGTCAAATATTATTCTGGATATTTTTGTAAGGTTGTGTGTGTGTGTGTGTGTGTGTGTGTGTGTGTATTAGGGTTAATACAAGTCATAAACATTGTGAGAAAAAAACACTGTGAGAGTCCATTGCTTTTCCTCTTAAATTTTTTCACCTCTTTCCCTTCCATTCTGATTTAGAAAGTTTGGGTTTAAACTTGAAAGTTCATGCACTTTTTTCTGTTTTGTAAGCAATAGAGGTGAATTTAATGTGCAGCCAGGATTTGGCTTATTCTTTCAAAATAGTCTGGATTTTAATTCCTAAGGTTTACTTATACATGGACATGGTAACAATTGTCACTTCAGGAGCAGAAAATAACATGTATTTTTGTCTTTAAAGTTTATGGCATCTTTGAGATAATAGGAACGCTGGAAATTATGTAGTTTAGCAGTTCTCAGACTTTAATGATTATAAGAATCAGCTGCGGTGATGGTTAAGCTACAGATTCCAAGGCATGAGCCTCTGATGTCTGGATTTGGGCCCAGGAATTTGCATTTTGCCAGCATGCTAGGTGATTCAGTTGCAGATGATCAAAGAAACGCACATTGAGAAGCATCAATCTAATTCAGATATCTCACCTGACACCCAGATAGGGAAAGTGGATGCATTTAAGGTACAAACCACATCTGTGATGCAAGGTACACCAATGATACAATTCAAATCATGTGCCTCCCTTTTCAGCTCTGGCCTCTTACGCTATCCTTACCCTGTCTTCCCTGGACTAGCAGCAGCATCACCTGTGATTTTGTAAGAAAAGCAAATTCTGAGATCCAGCCCCAGGTCAATTGAATCAGTATATCTCTAGGCCAGAAACCTTTTTTATAAATCCTCCATGTGTTCTGATGCATTCTAGTGTGAAACATTGCCCTGCCCCTCATTTCTCTGAGACTGACTGGCTTCAGCATGTGGCAAAGTGCCGTCCTTAATAGAGGTGTTGGAAATTTCCTTGATTACCTGGTGTGACCTATCCTACTTTAGCCAGCTGTTCCCCACAGGCATTTCAGAGGATTGGAGATGCTGATGGGCTCTGCTGATTTAACCAGTCTTCTCCAGGGGCCCAAACACCTCCTTGTTTCCCTCACTGTGCCCACAACGTGCTTCCACCCTCTGTACCAAGACTAGGTAAGTATTTTCTGATGGGTAGATGAGAATAATATGTCATTTGCTAAGGGGAACTAGGACTTGGTTCAGAACCAAGAGAATTTCAAAGTGTTCACAAATGTAGAAAGGGACATTTTGCCTATTAATGAACCTGGGCTCAAAATAGTGAGTGTCTAAATCTCCTCTTGGGCTGCATTTTCCACTACTGATGGACAAGGACCAATTCAGTCATTTTTCTTCCTAAAGGAAGGAGGAGGAGGTGAGGAGATAGAGCTTTGCTCATCCTGAACAGTTGCTTAATGATTATGATAACGAGCTGCATTTATACAGTGTCTTTCATCCAAATAACTCTACAGGCTGGATTTATGTTCACCATTGCTTAAAATTGACTTCATAGAGTCCCAAGGGTATATCTCTCCTAGCCCCATAACCCCTGCATTTGTTAAGTGTTCTGCAGTCTTTCTGCTTACACAGACTGCAAAGGAAGATGGATAATGAGCAATGGTGGTGCTGTAATTAAGTCTGCAGACTGACAGAAAGGAGATTTGATCTATTACTGACTTTCTGGTGTGTCACTGGTCCAACTCATTGATGTGTTCTTCCGATTTTACATCTTTGTCAGGGGTTCTCTGGGGAGGGATTGTGTTAGAGTGTGGGAGATGTGCAGCTGAACTACTAAAAAGCAAATCTGAATGCTTCAGACCCTTTGTAGGAGAGCGGTGCTCTGTGCACTCGCTCAGCTCTGACGAGTTCATTGCTAGGAATTGGCTTCCCAGCATGCAAGAGTGGGAAAGAAAACCAAGTTGAAACGTGTGGAATCTTATAGTGAATTAGCAAGTAGAGAGAGAGTCTGCCACCGCTAAAGACTTTGCTCTTTCAAGTTTCCAATAGTTGAAGGTAGAGTGGTGATTTTTGGCTGTGATGTACACAGATTTGTGTTGAGGTATGAGGGAGGGGTATAATTGGGAAACCTAAGGTGATTGCAGAAAATACCTGCCTTCAGGGGACCCCACTCCCAGTGCTCATCAGAATGGTCTACTGAACAAACAAGGCAAAGTGACAAAGATGAGGGCATATGAGACCTTATCTATGAGGTTTTAATTTCTTATGTAAAACATGAATCCTAAAAACAAACACAGAAACTGTTTCAGCTCTAGATGGTAGGTATAGGAGTACTTTTGTAATACTCTGTGTTTATCTCTAGCTTCTTAAATGGCTCAAAAATAAAAATAGATCTAACTGGAGTCATTGACCTATACTGCACAAGTTCTCCTCTCCTTCTGTAGTATGGCCCAGGGACCTATGTTATTAAAAGCTCTTCTGGTGATTCTAAGAGACACTCGTGGGTGAGTTTTGCACTCAGCTAATGAGAAACTTGTTTTCTGAGTCTACTATTAATTACAACTCTAAGTCGGGATTTGTCTAGCAAGTATCCTTTCCATATCCACTTTTGATTGGCCCATGTCACCTACAGTCTATGAGTTATTCAGGTCTGTTTGATTCCTGATTTGGGTCAGTCAATAGACTGGTGGTAATTTTCGCTGCATTTTCTCAGCGTTTGATGTGCAGCAGGATCTGAACCATGTGTTCATGAATTGCCTCATTTTAATCTCTCAATTATACATGATATACTTGAGGAAACTGAGGCTCAGATTTCAAAATTACTTGTTCCAGATAATGTAATTAGAAGGTAATAAAGCCAATATATGTACCCAGGTGTATTTGACCCTAGAGCCTGCACTACTGATAATCATGACATATCAAGACTCACTTATTTTAGATTTCTCAATTATATAGATGAAGAAACTGAGTCCAGAAGGGCAGACAGGAAGTGGTCCAAGGGCAGCAATGCTAAAGCCAGTTATGAAACAGCTCTGCTCTCTATTTTCAGGGTGTTTGATGTCTATACTTTTGAGGCTATTGATAGCTTACTGTGTTCTCGTCCATTCCTCATCTTGTTTTTGGTAAGAACTCAAGGGTTCTCATCTGCCTGGTCTCTTGCTTCAATTCTCAGTCCTTGTGTGGAAGAAAAACCCCTCTTTATTCCTCACCTCCAGTTCCTTCAATAAGATGTGTGTTCCAGTTGTCCTGGCACAACCTTCTTCTTTGCAAGTGTATGATCAGGCTAGGGGTTTGTACTTTCTGAGGTTACCTGTTCACAGAGAGTCTGACTGAATTATAAAATCGATCACTAGGTAGGGCATCATTAAATGAGAAAGCTGACAACCTGAAAAGGAATTCATGAGTCATTGGTAACTGGTTTCCTGGAAATTTACTTTTTCCATAACAGTTTTCCCAAGAGATGGAATAACCATATCTACATGATAGCAGACATGTTTCAAGTGACTCTCAAAGGTCATTCTCTTCTTTTGCTTGAATTGTGGATTCCCTTCAAATCATGATAAATCTTTTTATTCCTTTGGGATATGTGAAGAGCCATGCCATTGGAATGTGGAATGCTTGAGTTATAGCTATAACAGGCACATGCTGAATAAATAAATGAATGAAGACAATGTTCCCCAAAGGTGAAATCTATACTACTGGTATTGTACATGAGTTAACGTGACTCATGAACATTTTCCAAACTTTAATAGTTACATATTTTTAATGGGTATTGGGGGATGGGGGGAAGCACACTAAACCATATACCAGGGCTTAAATTTAAGTAAAAGTAAGGTATCTTATAATAGATAAGAGTCGAGCACATAGGGCAAATTATTAATTTTACAATCAGAACTATGGCTTCAAAAATGATAAATGGATTTAAGGTGGAAATAGGAAAAGTCTTGAGGGTAGAAGAGGAGCCCCTGAAATGAGGAAGGAATGCAAAGAGAACTGCCTGAACCTATGAATTTATGGAGCACTGTTATTATCTGTTTTGTCTATAGGTTTACCTTCTCTTCTTGTTCCCTGGAGCTCTTGTATAGTCTAGGAAGTACCCTCAAGAGAGATTAGAAGAGTTTTGTAGTTGCTATTTGTTGAGAGTAATCCCATGCTAGTTTCTTTGGACCAAAGAAATATTTTTCTTCTGAGTGACAGTTAGATGGAGTGGAAGGGATTTCAGGAAATTTGGATGAGTGATACTTTAAGTAAAACTCATGAGACAATCACAGTGGGCTGAGGGACAGATATCATTTCATGATTATCTCTTAGCCTGATAAGATATCCAGAAATAATTTTTTAAGGGCTGTTTTCCTTCTTTAGAAGATGACAGCATCTAAGGCATAGAGATAAGTAGTGTCTTCAGGGAAGACAGAGTTCCCTTTTCATCAGTTCAGGAGCTGATAGTGCATTTCACACAAGCACAGGAGCTTACAGAGAAAAGGAAGCAGAAAAGGAAGAGAGAAATACAAGTAAAACTCTGAATAAATCTCATGTTGGCGATTGAGGAAGCTGGATTAAATCCTTCAAGCACCTTCCAACTTTAAAAGTATATTCTCCTTCCAACTTCCTTTTACTAAAGCAGTGATTTAAAACCTTTTTTGGAGTCAGGGACATTTTGGGAATTGGGTAGAAGCTAGGAATCCTCTCCCCAGAAAAATACATATGCAGACAATTTTGCATTTAGTTTAAAGGATGTAGCTTTCCTTTAAAGCCAAGATAAGATCCCTGTGGTGGGTTAAATTGTGGCCCCTCCCAAAATATATGTCCATGTCCTAATCCCTGGGACCTATGTATATTAGTAGGTTCAGGCTGCTATAACAAAATACTATAAACTGGGTAGCTTATAGACAATAGAAATTTACTTCTTATCGGTCTGGAGGCTGAGAAGACCAAGCTCAAGGCTCCAGCAGATTTGGCATCCAGTGAGGCCCTGATTTCTGGTTCATATATGATGTGTTCTCACTGGGTTTCCACATGATGGAAGGAAGAGGTTAGCTCTCTTGAATCTCTCTCATAAGAACACTAAGCCCATTTGTGAAGTCTAGAATCAACCTAAACACATCCTAAAAGTCCTTCCTCCTAATATTATTTGGGGTTTTGGGAGTATACAAACATTTAGTCCATTACACTGTGAAAATTACTTCATATGATAAGAATAAATGTTATATGCCAATGATTTTGTTAAGGATTTTGAGAGAAAGATCTTATACTATATCATCCGGATAAACATAAATACAATCACAAGCTTATTATCATAGTGAGAGGGAGACTTGGCAGAAAAGGAGGAGGCAATGGTGCCCCTTCATGGAGGCAGAGATTGTAGTGATGTGGCCACATGTCAAGGAATGCTGATAACCACCAGAAGCTGGAAGAGGCAAATAGTGGATTCTCCTTTAGAGCCTCTAAAGGGAATATGGCCCTGCTGGTGTGTAGGTTTCAGACCTCTGGCCTCTAGAACTATGAAAGTACAAATTTCTGTTGTTTTTAGTCATCCACTGTGTGGTAATTTGTTACACCAGCCACAGGAAACTAGTACTTTCTTCTATTCTAGAAAGTAAATGTTGAATCTATAAATTACCTTGGGCAGTATGGCCATTTTCACGATATTGTTTCTTCCTATCCATGAGCATGGAATGTTCTTCCGTTTGTTTGTGTCCTCTTTTATTTCATTGAGCAGTGGTTTGTAGTTCTCCTTGAAGAGGTCCTTCACATCACTTGTAAGTTGTATTCCTAAGTATTTTATTCTCTCAAAGCAATTGTGAATGGGAGTTCATTCATGATTTGGCTCTCTGTTTGTCTGTTATTGGTGTATAAGAATGCTTGTGATTTTTGCACATTGATTTTGTATACTGAGACTTTGCTGAAGTTTCTTATCAGCTTAAGGATATTTTGGGCTGAGACTATGGGGTTTTCTAAATATACAATCATGCCATCCCCATTTAGCTACCAATGACTTTCATCACAGAATTGGACAAAACTACTTTAAAGTTCACATGGAACCAATCCAAGACAATCCTAAGTCAAAAGAACAAAGTTGGAGGGATCACGCTACCTGACTTCAAACTATACTACAAGGCTACAGTAACCAAAACAGCATGGTACTGGTACCAAAACAGAGATATAGATCAATGGAACAGAACAGAGCCCTCAGAAATAATATCACACATCTACAACCATCTGATCTTTGACAAACCTGACAAAAACAAGAAATGGGGAAAGGATTCCCTATTTAATAAATGGTGCTGGGAAAACTGGCTAGCCATAAGTAGAAAGCTGAAACTGGACCCCTTCCTTACTCCTTATACAAAAATTAATTCAAGATGGATTAGAGATATAAATGTTAGACCTAAAACCGTAGAAACCCTAGAAGAAAATCTAGGTAATACCATTCAGGACATAGGCATAGGCAAGGACTTCATGTCTAAAACAACAAAAGCCAAAATTGACAAATGGGATCTAATTAAACTAAAGAGCTTCTGCACAGCAAAAGAAACTACCATCAGAGTGAACAGGCAACCTACAGAATGGGAGAAAATTTTTGCAATCTACCCATCTGACAAAGTGCTAATATCCAGAACCTACAAAGAACTCAGACAAATTTACAAGAAAAAAACAACCCCATCGAAAAGTGGGCAAAAGATATGAACAGACACTTCTCAAAAGAAGACATCTGTGCAGCCAACAGACACATCAAAAAATGCTCATCATCACTCACCATCAGAGAAATGCAAATCAAAACCACAATGAGATACCATCTCACACCAGTTAGAATGGCAATCATTAAAAAGTCAGAAAACAACAGGTACTGGAGAGGATGTGGAGAAATAGGAATACCTTTACACTGTTGGTGGGACTGTAAACTAGTTTAACCATTGTGGAAGACAGTGTGGTGATTCCTCAAGGATCTAGAACTAGAAATATCATTTGACCCAGTCATCCCATTACTGGGTATATATCCAAAGCCTTATAAATCATGCTGCTATAAAGACACATGCACACGTATGTTTATTGTGGCACTATTCACAATAGCAAAGACTTGGAACCAACCCAAATGTCCATCAATGACAGACTGGATTAAGAAAATATGGCACATATACACCATGGAATACTATGCAGCCATAAAAAAGGATGAGTTTGTGTCCTTTGTAGGGACATGGATGCAGCTGGAAACCATCATTCTCAGCAAACTATCACAAGAACAGAAAACCAAACACCACATGTTCTCACTCATAGGTAGGAATTGAACAAGGAGATCATTTGGACACAGGAAGGGGAACATCACACACTGGGTCCTATTGTGGGAAGGGGGAAGGGGGAGGGATAGCATTAAGAGATATACCTAATGTAAATGATGAGTTAATGGGTGCAGCACACCAACATGGCACATGTAAACATATGTAACAAACCTGCACGTTGTACACATGTACCCTAGAACTTAAAGTATAATAATAAAAAAAAGAAAATATGTATTTATTACCTGATGCAGGAATATGTATGCCATCAAATTAAAAAATCTGTTTAACAGTATTTGAAGTATTAACTTATTGAGATATATGTCGATTAAAAATCTGTCACTAATGCAGTTGTTGTTTTTTAAGATTATGCATGTTCAAGAACATACAAGTCTTTAACTTTTTATTTCAAAATTAAAACTTCAGAAAAAATTTTAAGGATAAAAGTAGTAAGAGTATCTGTGTAACCTTTACCTAGATCCACTGATGGTTAATATTTTACTACATTTGTTTTATCATTTGTGTGTTTACTCTATGTACGTGAATATATATACACAATTTTTCTCTGACTCACTTAAGGATACATTACTTATATTATGACCCTTTACAGCCAAATACTTACATATGTATTTCCTGCAAATAGGGATATTCTCTTAAATAACAGAGCAGTTACCAACTTTAGTAAATATGACTTTGCTGTGGAATTTTCATATACTGTCTGTATTTCATTTTTGTCTGTTGAGTCAATGTCCTTATAGCATTTTCTTCCTCATTTTGTACAAAATCCAGTTTAAGTTAAGATTTGCCATTTCATTGTCATGTCTCCTTTAATTTGGCACATTTATATAGCCTTTGATTTTTATGACACTGAATTTTGAAGAATTAAATCTGTACTTCTTTCTCTTTTTTGATGGGATTTTTCTCATTTTGGACTTATCTCTTGTTTCTTCAGAATTGGTTTTAAATTCCCCATTCTCAGTTGGAAAACTACATAGATGGCATGCCCTTCTCAGGATGTACCTGGGAGCTACATGTTAGTGTCATCAATTTGGATCACTTAATCAAGGTTTGATTCATTTATCCACTGTATAATTATGTTTTCCCTTGGAACCAGATACTTTAAGACTGTTGGGGCTACCCTGAATAAATAGGATGTACTCCAACTGAAAAGTTCATTTGGATGTTGAGACTCATGATGCCACACATCATGAGGGTAAAAAAATATATACATTCTACTCACATAGTTAGAGACTTTTTCAGTGGAAAGCAGGAATGACTTCCCAAGATAGTCCAAAAATGGCTTGTAAGGAAGTAAGAAAAAGAGACTGCCATGGGCATTTTATTATGGTTAGGGAGCGGACAGGGACTTGTTTGATTTCAAACCCTCACCTGCGCTAAAGGGAACACCTAGGCTTTCTTATCAGCTTGCCCAGATATGGGCCAAAAGGGGAGAGAGAGGGGTGAGACTTAAAATATATCATTAGTCAAACACCAAGTAATAAAGACAGGCTCTTTAGTACAAATATCATACTATCCTGATTCTTGTTATAATTTTCCCTTTTAATGATTCTTGCATGAATCAGTCTGTATTATGATGGCTGCAAAATACTGATTTTCACCCCCCCAAATCTGTATGCCCTCCCCATTTTTCAGTCAGCCCTCTATATTTTACTATAAACAAAAGCATGTCTCTGGAATCAAATTTATTCTCTTTCTTACAAGTCAATGGTAACCTAAATTATTTCAAAATAAAAGTTTAATTAAAATAGACACACTCTTCTTTTTAGTCACCTAAACATTTACCAATATTTAAAATCAATATTTGTGTTCACTGTACTTTTGTAAATTGTGTCTCTTTCTTTTATGTTAATTTTTCTTCCTTTAATAGTTATTTTGGTTTGATTGGGAGACACATCTTGGTTGACTATTTTTCCTCAGTTCTTCCTGGAGTTGGCATCTTATTGTTGCTGATGAAAAGTCTGCTTTCCATTTAATTGGCATTCTTTTGAAAATAATAGGCTTTTGATCCCTGGGAAATTATGAAGATTTGTTGTTGTTTGTTTTTATCTTCATCCTTCTGGAGGATGATTATGATGTAGTCATATGTGGACTTATTTTATTTGTCCTATCTCGCACTAGCAGTTCTTTTAATCTGAAATCTATGACTTTCTTTCTTTCTGGAAAAATTTCAGACATTTTCATACAAATATTGTTTTTTCCATCTTCTCTTTTTCTTGGACCCTTTAGAACTTTTATCAAAAACATATGAGGGACCTCAATCTATCTTCTCTGTATCTTAATTGTTCTCACTCCCTATGCCCCCTTCTCCCCATCTCTCCTCCTGTCTCCCCTGCTCTCCTTCTCTCATTTATCATTGCCTGCATGGGCAGGGTTTGGGGTAAAATGATGTTCATAGTACAGAGAGTAAAGGTTTTCGCTAGTTTACTATTTTTTTTCTCAGAAAATGATCCACTGAAGATTTTGTTTATGCTATTTAATTAACAAAATTTCCAGGATAGAAAATAACTCTAATAGCAATTTGTTTATTTTTGTTTTTTTGAGATACAGTCTTGCTCTGCTACCCAGGATAGGCTGCATTGCAGTGGCACGATCTTGGCTCACTGCAACCTCAGCCTCCAGGTTGAGGTGATCCTCCTACCTCAGCCTCTTAAGCAGCTAGGACCATAGCTAGCCACCATTCCTGGCTAATTTTTTGTATTTTTGGTAGAGATGGGGTTTCCCAATGTTACCCAGGCTGGTCTTGAACTCCTGAGCTCAAGTGGTCACCTCGGCCTCCCAAGCGCTGGGATTACAGGCATGAGCCACCACACCTGGCCATAATGGTAGTTATTTTAGTCTTGTTACTGCTGCTTGTTTTTTAAATACAGGCTTTTGCCCTCCTTTATATATTTTCTTCTCAAACTTTCATACATGTGGTTTGAATATTCCTTTGAAACATACCCAATGACAAGTTTTGTTCTGGGGGAGGTAAACATTATCTGGTTGACATTCAGTTTTGCCCCTAAATGTTATTTTGGACTCTGATTGGAAGATATGTCCATGAAATTATTATTTATTTATTTATTTATTTATTTATTTATTTATTTATTTATTTATTTTTTGAGATGGAGTTTTGCTCTGTCACCCAGGCTGGAGTACAGTAGCATGATCTCAGCTTACTGCAAACTCCACCTCCCTGGGGCAAGCGATTCTCCTGCTTCAACCTCCTGAGATTGAAGTAGCTGAGATTACAGGTGCCCGCCACCAAGCCCAACTAACTGTTTTGTATTTTTAGTAGAGACAGGGTTTCACCATGTTGGTCAGGCTGTTCTCGAACTCCTGATCTCAAATAATCTGCCTTCCTCGGCCTTCCAAAGTGCTGGGATTACAGGCGTGAGCCACTGCGCTAGGCTCATTTTTTAAATTTTGTATAAATGTCAAGTTCAGTGACTGATAATGTCACCTGCTTTGAGGTTTAGATTAATTGGGATTTAAAGAATCTAGTTCTGAGTTTAAGCCAGTACTGATATTTGACACCACAAAAGACATTCTCCATTTTAGCTGCTACTGAACAAGTTAAACAAAACTCTGAATATCAATAAAGAAACACAAAGAATCCTTCTCTATATGAGCCCACATCAGGTGGCATATAGGTGGTATAGGGAATATATTCATGTAAATATTTAGACTTTTCTCTGCTGGTACATGTGTTCAGCTCTTCTGATATGGGTGATAACTATTTCAATCACCCAGACTCTCAATGTTTTATATGAAGTCTCTCTATTCATAGTGATGTTTTTTCCATTTTTATTTGATTAAGTGTTGTCTCTACACTTAACCAGCTATATATCCTTCTCCTTTATTTGTATATAGACACAGTCAGTTGATAATTTAACTTGTCAAATCACTCAGGCTCGGACTCTAACTATCCATGCCATTGCCACTATAAATGACAAGTATTCACTCAATGTTTATGGAAGAACCACCAAACCTGGAATATTAATTTCTTCAGGCTTTTTTTTTTTTTTTTTTTAAGGAATGAGACATTCAATAATACAAAACACATGCATTCCCTCCATGGCTTTTTCCACAGCGCCCATTTAAAATCAAGTATTTATTCCTGTTAAACAGCCTGTTGTAAAACCCAAATCTTCAGTCTTTTCCCTTGAAAGATGTTCTTTTTTTAAACCTGCATTCAAGTTGCACCTGGCTTTGTTTACTCAGTTATTCTTGCTTATGTTTGCCCAGGCCAGTAGCACTTTTCATAGTGGTGAAGATGACTTTTACAGGGGCGGCTCAAGTCACAGTAGGGGAGACAGAGACCACAAAGCACAGTGAAAGCAAGCTCAGTGGCAGGTGAAAATGTGATTCTGAGAGGTGTGACAGCAATTTTGAAGCCATAATGCATCCTCTTCTTCCCCCCGAGTGACCATGTGCACCTGCTCTCTCCAGATATTTACATTTTTCTCAGAACGTTCCTTTTTTTTTTCTTTTGAAAGCAATACCATGGCTTCTGTCATATTGAATTTCAAAGGTATCTGGGGCAAGGATAACAATGGTGATAAATGTGCTGGGAAGAAAGCTAGCTGGGTTTTTTTTTTTTTTTTTTCCCAATAGGCTTACCAAATTTTCACTTGGAAGGTGCTAAAGAGGTGCATTATTTGCCCTGGGGAAGTCTAATATCTAAACAGAATTAGGTTGAATTGTACAGAAGCACAAAAGCCTTTAGACTTTGACCTCTCCCTCTGAGCTCTGGTTGATGAAGAATTCTATTTTCTCCAGGGTCTGATAGTCCTTATGTGTTCCCTTTGTTCTCATAATTACCCCCTCTAGTGTCAGAGGAGGGAGCTACTGACACCTTTGTGTGTTCTTTCTGCTGGAGGTTCCTGTGATTAGTATATTGGTAAGGATGAAAATGAAGCAAGTATTTTCTGTAATATAATTATTAATAGTAGTTATTATAATGATCTTGATAATAGTAATCATTTGACTTAAGTATTGCCAAGCTCTTTGTTGAGATTTCCCCACACACATTGACTCATCAATAGAAACTTATAAAGCTATTATCACTATCGCCATTTTTCAGCAGGGAAAAATGATCCTCCACCAGGTTAAGTAGTTGCCTAACGTCATATTGTAAGTTAACAGCTGTGCCCATGAACCCACTACTCTGACTCCAGAGTTGGCCTTACTTTTAGCAAGCATTCACTTATACTGTCTCTCTGTGGTATAGTGAATCTACTTAAGACTTTTGAAGTGTGGATGTATAAACTGTTATTTGGACATGTTTTAGTTTGGGAACTGCTTGAGACCTCTGGAATTGGAGTTACTGCAGCATCAAAGAAGCAAAGATAGACAGCTGTAATTCAGACTCGGTATCTGGTTTTAGGAAACTTGTAATATTGTAGAGGAAACCAATGCTGACCAAAGCCATAACCAAAATAATTATGGATTATGAGTGTTGTAAGTATTCTGAAAGTACAGGAGACTGGAATACTCAAACCAGGAAAGGCTGATCTTGCCTGAATATGTAGGTTTTTTGTTTCTTTTTTTTACTTTGTAGTAGACTCTGCCTGTCATCCTAGATGCTGAAGAGTTGTTCCTCATTATCTGTGGGACAGATTGGGTCCAGGCCCCTTGAGGATACCAAAATTCACAGATGCTCAAGTCCATGATATAAAGTGGTATAATATTTGCATATAACCTAAGTACATCCTGTCTTACACTTTGTAATCTCTAGATTACTTAAAATACCTAAAACAATGTAAATGCCATATAAGTAGTTGTTATACTATGTTTTTATTTGCATTTATATTGTTGCATTGTTTGTTGTTTTAGGGTTTTTTTTCCAAATATTTTTGATCTGTTGATTGAATTCATGGATGTGAAACCCACACATAGTTAGGGCTGACTCTCTAATTCTTTTTCTTCCTTCCTTTTCAGTTAGAAAAAGGGCATGTGTTCCATGTTGGTCATTTGGAGCCAAGGCATCTGTGGAGGTGCTTCTGGGAAATATTCTGCATCCTAACAAAAACATACATGGGGATATGTGCCACCACCTCCTGTGGAATCCAAGCATCCTCCTGCAATACCTGCTTCTTTTATAGCTATCTAGTAAACATAAAGGGACAGCAGACAGGGAATACCTATGAACTGGATGAGATTACTAAACACCAAAATTAACTCTGGAACTCCATCTGCAGATGGCTTGTTATATAAGGAAATATGTTTCTCATAGTCCAAACCATTTACGTTACAGTTTTCTCTTGGTATTAGTGCTGCCCTATCAAGGATGAGTAGTTGTTAAGTGGAGAAGGCATAAAGAGAGCTCCAGGCAGAAGGACTAGCAAAATGGAAGGCCCCAAGGTTGAAGGGGTTTGTCCTATTTGTAAAATGGAAATAAGAGCAGCATGGAATAGAGTTACAACATGGGAGGGAAAGTGGTATATGCTGAAGCTGGAGAAGTAAGCAGACACCAGACCCTGCAAGGACTGGAGGCCAGGGCAAGGAGACTGAACATGATCTTCAGAGTGGGGGATTTTAAAAAGTATTTCAAGTAGAGAAATGATCTAATGAGATATGCACAATGGCTTGGAGCAAGCCAAAGCACTGGTGGAAGTGGGAAGAAAACTAGAGAGCAGAGAATGGAGAGAATGACTTGAAGTGTGGTCACTCAGTTAGGAGAAGAGACCAAGTGGGGACTGGTAGATCATGTCAAGGCAGGGAGCAGACCTGCCCACATTGAAGTGGGCATAGCATCGGCAACTCTACCTATAGGCCCTTGGTTGCCAACCTCAGTTCCAAAGGCCCAGATGTGTGACCATATGGATCTTCAGAACACTGATCCAGTCTAATTTCCTGTCTCTCCCTCAAACCCTGCTTTATTTTAGAAAATGTGCAATGGATACTTGGAGATATCACATGGCCTACATGTGCCCAGAGTCTCAAGTAATTTCAAGATATGTCTGGGCCTGATAACTTAATCTCCCCTCCCAGTCAAGCTATCTTTCCAATTGACTGTTTCCTAGACACAATTCCTAGAGAATTCATGGATTTCAGTGGAATAATCCAGAGTGTTTTTAGTTCATAAATACGTGGCAGTACTGTGCTAATGTTTGTCTACTGAACAGTTGTGATACTCTTTTCTTTTTTTTTTTTTTTTTTTTCTTTTTCTGTAACAGCTGCTGCTGAGCAGAGAACAAAACATAGAATGTGAGATGAGGAACATAAAAATGATGGGGAAGGAATACTGGGAAAAGTTAGAAGTTTGGCAATTCTTACTATGCAAGGTCTAGGCAGGTAGGGTAAAAGTGAGCAGTCAGGTGAGAATTGAGTAACACATAACCCTAAAGGGCCAACCAATATTCATTAGTGAACTGTGTCTAACTGGGAATACGGGAACTGGTATGGCTGTGAGAATGTGGGTGTTAGGTTGTCAGATGTTCCCATTTTTCAAAAACCTGGAAGTTTGGATTTACATGTGGAAGGCCTTGTTATTTAAATATTTGTTTAAATTGTTTTAAAACACTTTGTAGGAAACAACAATAAAAATCTCAGTTTCTTTTTCTGGGGAGGAGGAGTTTTAAGTTTCTGTTTTATTTAATCATTTGCCTTCTTGAGGATAAGATGTTTTTTATAGATGAGACGTTAAGATAGTTACTGATATAAATGTAAGTTACATTAGAGTCCAAAAGAAAGTTAGATAAACAAGCTGTATTACTTTCTTGTGGCTGCTGTAACAAATTTCCAGGCTTGATGGTTTAAAAACAACAAATTATTTTCTCATGGTTCTAGAGGCTAGAAGTCCAAAATCAATTTTATTAGGCTGATATCAGATGTCAATAGGGCTATGCTTTCTCCAGAAGCTCTTGGAGAGAATCCATTTCTTGACTCTTCAGCTTATGGTGGTTGGCACTCATTGGCTTGTGGCTACACCACTTCTATCTTCAAAGTCATCATCTTCAAATCTGTTTCATCTTTATATTACCTTCTCTGTGTCTGTGAAGTCTCCCTATGCCTCCTTCCTATAAAAAGACATGTGATTGAATTTAGAACCCACCAATAATCCAGGATACTCTCCTCATCTCAAAATCTTTAATCACATTTGCAAAGATATTTTTACATATAAAGTAATTTTCATAGCTTCCCTGAATAGGACATGAATATCTTTTGGGCAGCCATTTTTCAGTCTATTGGGCAAACAATTTCTTAATTTAAGAAGGTTTTTTACTTTATTACATAAGTTCAAGTCACAGCATATATACACTTACGACAATACTTGATGTTAGACATTCAATGGTTGTAGGTATAAATTGATACTTTCTTTGAAATTCTTTTTAATTTCAGTATATCTTACTGACTTTTCAGAACCAACTGGATCTTCATTGCCTCTACCCCATATATGGCAGATAAAGTGTTTTCCAGAAGCGGCAGTGCTGCTGTTTTCTTTGTTTTCTGGTGCTTGCATCATCAATCTTATCTTCAATCTGAGGTTTCTTTTCACTGATCTTTTAAAGCCAATTATTCATTCTTTACCTTATCTTGTTTTAGCTAAACTAATCTTTAATCTGTAAATCAGCTTAACCTAGCGCAGCTGAACTGTAACATTTTGCAATATACTGTTAGCAAAAAATGAGTGAGATCATCTTTGTCAACCCCTTTATGTCATAGAAATCCCAGCCTTGCCTGGAGTGGCCTGAATGTCATCTGTGACTTACAACATCTGACACCAGGGCAGGGTGATGGTGCTAGTGCCAATACAAGTATGAAATATTAGTGAAATGTAATTTCTTAATTTAGATTAATGCTATATGTAGTTCTTAGATTGGGTTCCCTAGAAGCAGACCCTTAGGTGGGGATTCTTGACAAGTGATTTACTGAGGAGGTACTCTAAAGAAAAACCTGTAAGAGAGTGACAGGAGCAGAATCAGCCAGTGGAAGAAGCTGGCAAAGGACATGATTTCAGGAGAAGTCTAGCCTCAGTGTGATTTCACAGGGAGCCCTCGAATGTAAACTATACCAAAATGGTTGTGTCTCCCAGAGATAAGGGGGTCTGGAGTATTATACCCCAGCATCAGTGACTAGTTATGACAGCCACTCTCAGGAGGGGTATACCTCCTAGGCATGCTCTTGGAGAGGTGGCTCCTGTCAGGTGAGAGAAATCCACTGGAGAATAGTGTAGGTGGGAGCCACTGGCAGTTATCTGCAACAGCTGGGGAACAGGTGCACCTGATAGGCTGAAGGAAACCTGGTGGGACACTATCAGCATGCATCACAAAATTAGTCTCAAGTCTTTTATTCCAGTAGCTCATTTTTAAGACCTTTGCCTAGAATAGGGCTTCTCAATCACATCAGTGTTGATATTTTTGGCCAGATAATTCTGTGGTGTTGGGGGCTGTCTTGTCTGTCTTGTACAATGTGGGATCTTTAGCTATATCCCTGGCCTCTACCCACTAAATAGCCACTAGTAATCCCAAATTCCCCACCACCAACCCCTATGACAAAAAATGGCTCCAGTATGGGGGAAGAAATGTTTTATTAACACAGAAATTTCTCCGTATCAATATGAAAAAAACTGGTTTATTATTGAACAAGCAGAACAGTCTACATGCATTTAGGTAGCCTGTAAAAGACTACAAAGCCAACAAAATACTACAAAATGTATACAGCAAAGCAGGGACAAAGTTCTCTTGGGATTTAAGGTAGCTATTACTTAAGTCATTTTATTGTTCTTTCAGGAAGATAATTATCTCCCCAAAAGATGCCTTTAGTCTCTCTGAAAGACTATTATATCTGGAGGTACATTTCTATGTTTACTCCATAATGGTTTTCTTATGGTTCAAGGGGTTAAAGATCTGTGGCCTTGGAGACAACTCTGCATTGTAGACTACACTTTTCTAGTCCCTGGAGAAATTTATCTACAGTCCAAGGGTTAGAAAAGATTCAGGTTTACCACGTTCTCAAGGAGACTCTTTCAAGAGAGGAAGAGGAGGC
Organism: Piliocolobus tephrosceles; assembly: GCF_002776525.5. Taxonomy (NCBI): domain Eukaryota; kingdom Metazoa; phylum Chordata; class Mammalia; order Primates; family Cercopithecidae; genus Piliocolobus; species Piliocolobus tephrosceles. The sequence continues at coordinate 137,569,047 of NC_045437.1, forward strand.
AGCTGTTTCTCTTTAGAAGCAAATAAAAAAAGTATTAATTTCCCTTCCACCAGATGTAAGGTTTTCAAATGTCTCCAGGGGCAAGTGGACCCCAGTTCAGAACAACTAGCCTAAAGCATGGAGTGTTGCTGAAATGGGGTGAAATGCAGTGACAGATTCAGTAGTCAGATGGCATCAGGAAATCAAACAAGCTTGGAGAAAGCCTGCAATCTCGGAAGAAAAACAAGTTTGCTTATAACACAGTTTCACCTTCAATCAAAACTGTCCTTTTGGTGGTTTCATTTAGTTACTATTATACCAAGTCTTTGTAGTAAGATTTTAAAACAATAAAAGTGAACTTCAGTAAAGGAATGAAAGTTTTATGCATTGTCTCCCTCTTTTTCTAGTTTGGACCCAGGCTTTGGAGATTTTGTTTTTCCCCCTCCTCTGGTCTGGAATAGACTTAATTGCTGTCTTTTACTAATTGTCTTTATTCTCTTTGTTTTCCTAGGGAATTGCTTTTGAATATCTTGCTGACCTTCTGATTTTTTTTTTTTAATTAGTAGCATTTTATGGTTGCCTATAAAAATCTAGCTACTTTTATGCATAATATGTAAAGCTAGTTTTCTTCATCAGCTGTATAATACATATAATTTGGGTTCTTTAAAAGCACAATGCCAGATTTAAATATGGCAAGAAACCAGTAAATCTGCAATGGCCAGCAATGTCCTACATCCTCACATCTTAATTAGGGGTGCTGTATATGTCATGGGATGTCAAGAATAGCCCAGAGAGGCAAAACCAACAAGACTTTTATTCTGATTATTGTGGGATATAGGTTATGGTGGTGATGAGAGGAAAGTCAAGGTGAAAGGAAATTAGAAAAGATGAAGTATTATTGGGTGATGAATCACATATAAAATCTTTGTGGATGTTCTCTGCTTGAGGTAGGATTGGGAGTGGAGTATTTTCTTCTCCCAGTTGTGCCAATAAAATCTCCTGAGACACAGTTGTCTCTTTCATTTTTATCTTATACTAGTGAGATACCATAAGCATAGAAGAAAGTGTCTTGGCACAGGTCTCTGGTACAGATTCATGAAATATTTGAGTATTTGAATGGCATCTCTACATGCACAGCACTGTTAGAATCCTGGGTATATACCTGGATAACCTACCCATACGTTTGGCACTGTTTCAGTGCAAATAGGTAAATGCCAACTCCTAGATCAAGCAGTAATACAGGTGTGTGAGAAACAGGCAGCAACTAGTCAAGATACAGATGTCTAAGTATGAGCTAGCAAGTCTGCTTGTTTAGACCCAGAGAGGGTGCCTGTAGCCTGTTTTCTCATCTGTTCATTCCTTCTTCCTAGTTCTCACTTTTTAACAGTGTAGAAGAAAAAGGTTGTGCACTGCAGCGGAAAACTACACATTATCTACAGCACACCCTTCCACCTTATGCTTTACATTCTGATTCTATGGGAGCTGTTTTAAAACTGAAAATTGTAGGTATCTAATAGGCATGCAAATTCTGTCCTGTCTGCTAGAGGTTTACTTCTTTCTCTGCTCCTCCCCTGTGAGAAGGTGAGTGTGCTTCCATTTGTAGTTCATTTCAAGATCCCTTTACTCTATATAAATGTGTGCTTTTATGACTCTTCCTTTGTACCGGTTGTATATCTGCTGGCTCCATCATGAGTAAACAAAATTTCTAACATTTTTATATTAATATGAGAATCATAATTTTACCTCTTTCTGAAAATAGTTTTAATAACAGATTTACCTCATTTTGGCTCTGGAGTACTAGAGATATATGTTCTATAGCAGGGGTCCACAACCCCCATGCCATAGACCACTAGCAGCTAGTGGCCTGTTAGGAACTGGGCCACACAGGAGGAGGTGAGCAGTGGGCTAGTGAGCAAAGCCTCATTTGTATTTACAGTCATTCCCCATTACTCGCCTTACCATCCAAACTCTGCCTCCCGTCAGATCAACAGTGGCATTAAATTGTGCTCATAGGAGCGCAAACTCTATCGTGAGCTGTGCATGAAGGGGATCTAGGTTGTGCACTCCTTATGAGAATCTAATGATGATCTGTCACGGTCTCCCATCACCCCCAGATGGGACCGCTCAGTTGCAAGAAAACAAGTTCAAGGCTCCCACTGATTCTATATTAGGAGTTGTATAAATATTTCATTATCGATTACAATGCAATAACAGAAATGAAGTGCAAAATAAATGTAATGTGCTTGAATCATCTTAAAACTATCCCTTCCTCCCTGGTCTGTGGAAGAAACCATCTTCCACAAAACCAGTCCCTGGTGCCGAAAAAACTGTAAACTTTTGTTCTATGGTTCATGAAAACTAGGGTTATGTTAGAGTCTGGATATGTCACATAAGTAATTAGAACCGGAAAGGTTTTTTCCCCCTCACTGCCCCTCTACAAACACACACACAGTTTAGATGTCGCTAGTTGCCACATCACACCAAAAACATTCCTTCTTACTCCATCTACTTGTATGGGCACAATTTCTCTCTTACGCCATTTCCTATAAATAGGAGATAAATCATGAATTTTGTCCCATCGCTTTAACAATTCAAAAGACTTTAGGGCTTAAAATATTAGATGGGAGAACTAGGTTTTATGAACTGATAACAGTCTGTTTCCTGGGATTACTTACTTGAATTGTTTTTATTTTACAGTATGGATGAAGTCACCAACTATTGAATAATAAATTCATCAGCTTAGATGTTTGGCATAAAGGAAAGCAATGGGTAGTAATACCAAAATAAGCAATTTAAATCTGATGTTCCCCTGATTGACAGAGCCATTTCTCCTGGGAATATGTCAGGGTCAGTTAAATCTATGAAAATCAGAAATGTCATTCCAGTCACTCTGCTTCTACAAAGTTCTGCTTCACTGAAGAATCACATCCAAAAAAATATATCTTCTTGGCAGGGCCATTATCTTTCCTGATGAGATATGAGCATATTAGAGTTGATTCTTATGTGAAATTACGGATGGTGTTAAATTGAAAGAAAGATAAAATAAAAATGAATTCATTTCAAACTAACAAGATACGGTATCAGAGATGTGGGAGATCAATGGATATGTCTTATACCTTATTTTTCATACATAAAAATCAGAAACACCTAGGAAATCTCTTGGGGTTCAGGTGAAAAGTAAAAGTCCAATATGTTTAGAAGTATCTGGAGGCCTGATTGCATTTATTTTTGGAGGAGTGAGGTACTGTTAATACAAACACTGGTATATTGAGTTTGAAAGCCAGTGTAAGGTAGTTTCACATATAAAACATGTCTCTAATTTTCAGATGCTCTTGTCTTGATAATAATAATGGAGCTTATACTGAAACATGTGCAGCTTTTTTGGTAAACATTTTTTAATATTTGCTTTGGATTCTATCACTTGACTGAAAATAGAATTTTCATCCTATTGGTTCAGAACATGAGTAGAGACTTAAGTAGAGCTGTTACTTTGGGAACTTTCTTCCCTTTCCAGCTCTGAACTTCTCAAATTACTTTTTCTTACAATCTATCATTGTGAATATTATTTTATCTGTTTGTACAATAAATGGACCATTGCATCAAGGTTCTGGGATGAACGTGAGAAGCCATATCAGCCTGCAAAGGTCTGAATAAAGCCAAAGTGGAAGATGATTGCCTGTCATTTTTACACAAAGAGGGGTGATAGTGACCAGGGAGGAGAATAGTGCCAGCAAACAAATGCATTTATTGAGCGCTGTGTGTGACAAATAATAACTGAGGATTTGATGGTGAAGATTCAGAGTCAGATTTTGTCTTCACAAAATCGAGGGTTAATGGGCAAGTGAGAAATTAAATAGCTTACAAATAAATACTTCTTTTCACATCAATACAAATACAGGCACTGAAGGCTCTCTTTTAACCAATTGTTTCAGGGCCTTTCCCAGAAAGGTATTTTTTTCCTATGTTTTCAGTGGTGTAAGCCTGATGTTGCAGACATGAGTTATGCTATTTTCATCTCCATGGTTCTTTTCTCATAGAACCACCATTGATTAATGATGCAGAGAGAGGGACAACCATGGGGAAGAGGGAAGCAGAATAGCAAACACGAATTGAGGAGGAACTAATGCTGAAGTGGAGAAAATATATGAGGAGATAAACTGGAATGTTTTTGCTGACTTTTCTGGGGAAAAAAAATGTAGCTGAGTGCTCTTAAGACTGTTATGATGTGTAGCAGTAAAATCAATACTGATTATGCCATTATCTTAAAGTATTACCAATAAAAGAAAAGTATTTCGATTAAGAGGAATTATAGCAGCCTATTCTTAGAAATTTAGAAAAGTGAATGTGATTTTGGTCTCCACTAACATTTGAGTTCTCCAGTAGTAATATGAGCTTTATTGCAGAAAGAAACATGCAAATTGAACCTGATTTTCTGGTGCTCCTGCTCCTTTGTGCTGACAAATCTGGTGGCACAGTGAAATGGTTTTCTGAATTGAAGGCATTGGTATTCATCCTTTTAGAAGGCTTGTTGGCAAGGTAATACTAAGTGCTCTTCTATAGGTATAAGTCTGGAATCATCTTTCTTCTTTAATGCTACCATATAAATCAGTCTTAATGCCCCATTAAAATAAATGAACATGTGTTAATGATACCAACTTATGCCTCTTTCCTGAATGGCAATTGGAGCTGGGAATATGGAGCTATTCTGTGTCCAATGGAATGTGCCCATTGAGACTGGATTGCTCACTGTCATGGGCAAGCTAATCAAACACAGCTCAAACAGAAATCCAAATCAATCTCTTAATCAGTGACTCACTGCAGCAGTTCCCAGCCCCTGCAATCAACCTGGTAATTGCTTCACCTGGAACTGCCTATTGGCACTGGAAAGTTGAGGTCTGGTACATTTTACAAAGCCTGATGAATTTCAGAGGAAATTGTTTTTGCATCACTGACAAGAAATTTAACTCTTAGCATAGTTTCCTATTTTTCTTTTTTCCAGACTGGGTTTCAACCTTGTAAGACAGGAGTGTTTCAGTTTTTTAGAAGAGGAAATTAAGGTTAACAGAAGTTATTTTATCCAAGTCACATGGTCATTATGCATCACAACTAGAATTCAAGCAACTTCTGTTTTATAGCGTATGTACTTTCTAACCCATTATCTATAGTCTATGCTCACCATTCCAAGAGACGGTTACATGAGAATGCAGCTGAGATGAACAATGTGTGGATAGACTTGTGTAGCACCAACATCCTAGGTTGGAAGAAAATTCCAAAACCTCAAATCCATGCTTCTGCAGCTATTTATAGTTATGTTGACATAACTTGTTTGTACACATTGATAATGAAAATTAATTACTTGTTATGAGACTGTCCTAGCACATTAACCCCCTCAGGATTTCCACTTAGTTCCGGTAATTTGCTGTGCTTCCTTCTCTTATGTCTTCTGTGTTTTCCACAACCTCTCAGCATTGACCTTGTGGTTAGCATTCTTTTTGTTGTTATTTTTTAAAAAAAATTTCCATCTCCCTGGCCTGCCAGGATAATATGCTTTTTTAAAAAATAAGAACAAATAAAATGTTTGCATTTATGTGCAAATTTTGCTTTTCTTTTTTTCTAAGTTAATCCAATCATCTGCTGACCATCAAGCTTCATCAAGGTTGTAAAATGCGATAGGTATCTGGAGAGCTAAAGTTTGAAGAGGAGCAACCTTCAACGAAATAGTACATGCTTGATATCTCTTACAAAGAAACTAATGAACAATTGTTGCATACCTGCCATGTAAGGTTTTGTGCTGGGGTCTAACAAGTTTCAAAGATGCAGAAGGCAATGAATCCTTGTCTCTCTGGACAAGGTTTAATCCTGTTACCACATGTTCCCATAGCTTCCCTTGCTTTCCCCTTTGACATTTTTCACGGTTGAAATTATTTGTCAGACTCTCTACTTCTAATAGATAATGGAGGCAAGCATCATGGCCAGCCTGGTAGCTGCTGTGCCTATAACAGGGTGCCAGGCACAGGGATTGCACTCAATATGTTCATCATCACAGTAGATTTAATGATCAATTATACACTCACCTTGTACAAGGTATGATGCTTGACATTATGAGTTAAAAAGAGGCATTACAAACCACCCCTTTTATTGTGGACACACAATTTAGTGAAAAAACTGTCAAGATACATAATATTTATTATACTGTTAGACTGAGAGTGGTGGCTTACGCCTGTAATCCCAGCACTTTGGGAGGCTGAGGCAGGTGGATCACCTGAGATCAGGAGTTCGAGACCAGCTTGACCAATATGATGAAACCTCATTTCTACTAAAAATACAAAAATTAACCAAGCGTGGTGGCATCCCCCTGTAATCCCAGCTACTTGGGAGGCTGAGACTGGAGAATCGAACCCAGGAAGCGGAGGTTGCAGTGAACTGAGATGGCGCCATTGCACTCCAGCCTGGGCAACAAGAGCGAAACTCCATCTCAAACAAATATATATATATTTATTACACTGGTAAACATGTGATAGTAGTATACACAGGGTGTCATGTGCTGATTAGGTAACAATATTGTTAATGATAATGTAGTCACCATTGATTGTAACTTAGCAGGTGTGTTACATGCATTATGTGATGTCAATCATCTATTCTCCCCTAGGCTGCAATCATTTTAGTTTTTACAGATGATGACTGGAACAGTTCTAGACCAAACAGTCACCAAGTGACAGATATGAGATTTGAACCTAAACTGTCTGATTCCAAAGTCAGTGCACTTGCTCCAGAAGCATACCACGTTATGTGATCATCTCCAAACCTCTGTAAGAAGGGACAACTAACCCAGATTTGGGAGCTGGAGTCCAGGAAGTCTTATGAAGAGGGTGATGCCTCAGAAATTGTCAAGCAATCAGCATTCAGCCAGGTAAATCTTTTAATTAGCAGAGACTACACATGCAAAGGAGAGAGAGTTTACATTTCAGGAAGTATGGGTAGTGGAGGATATATGACTAGATCACAGAAAAAGGCTTATTTACTACATGATGCAATTTATTTTTATTTTGCATCTCTAGGAGGAGTTTAAACTGATAGCCTCATGTAATTGGATTTACACATTACTAGAGCAATGGGGGCGGGAGGTAAGGTTTTGTGCAGAGCAGTAGTGAGAATTTTTTGCACTTATCATTTATTTAACAGATATTTGTTGAGACTGAGCTTTTATGACAAAGAAGGCCTCTGCTCTGTGGAGATAGACAAGTAGCAAGGGAGTAAATAAGATAATTAAGGACTGTGATCTGTTTTGTGATAGGAATGAACAAGATGGTGCAGTTGGTAGAAGGCCATCTTGTAAAACCTTCAGCTTAGAAAAGTCGAGAGTTCCTGTGAGAAAGTGCTACTTGAGATGACATCTGAAGAATGGAGAAGGGACCAGTTACACTGTTCAGGTCCTGAGACTGGCAAATACGAAAGAAAAAGTCTGAACAAGTAGGAGGAATTGAAGGGAGATACCTGAAGTATTATGGTGTGAAGGGTGCTGTAATAGATATTGGTATGAAATCATTCAGGGCCATGTTAGCCATAACAAGAAGATGAGAATCTGAATGAGTTTAAAGGTTAATGAGTTAGGCTGGGTGCAGTGGCTCACACCTGTAATCCTAGCACTTTGGGAAGCCAAGGCAGGAAGATCACCTGAGGTCAGGAGTTCGAGACCAGCTTGACCAATATGGAAAAACCCCATCTCTACTAAAAAGTACAAAAATTAGCTGGGTGTGGTAGCATGTACCTGTAATGAGTTGGTCTGATTTGCCTTTTAAAACCATCACTTTGCATGCTTGCTCAAAGAAGATAGTTCCAGCTGTAATGACCGCGGTTCAAACATATCAGTTAGGTCTGAGAGAGAGATTGAGAGAGAGGAGAAGAGAAAGAAGGCAGTTATGCAGTCTGGGGCAGGTATGGCAGGTCAGTGGAATCATGAGGGACCTAGGTTCCTGTCTTTTTTCTTTGCTCTCTTTGGCCCTGAATTGCATTCTGAAATGCATGAGATGGCTGCTGAAGCTCCAGCATCCCTTTTATCTTCCAGATGAAAAAGTAGTGGGGGAGAGGAGAGAGGTACTAGCATCATATGGAAGCAATCTGTCCCTTTGTTCCATTTTTCTGGAAAATTTGCCCACTGACTTCCAAATAATTGGCTACTTCTAACTGCAAGGAAAACTGGGAAATACAGCCTTTTTAGCTGAGTACATTTCTATCCAGAAGAAAATCAGGTTTTTGTTACATACGGTTCCTTAAAGGGAAGGCAACCAGCAACTTCTGCTACACATGCTCTGCGGTGAAGGGATCGGAGGAGGCAGAGAATATAAAAGAGAAAGGGGCTATTGCAAATATCTAGACAGCTAAAATTTTTGGCTCAAGCAACCATTGATGATGTAGAGGTAACGGGATAAAACTGGAGATGGAGAAAGGATGTATCTGAAAGCTATTTTAAAGCCAGAGCTCACATGATTTCCTGAAATTTCGCTGTCCCTCAAGCCGTTGAGGAATTGAAGAAAACTTCTTGATTTCTTTAGCATATTGCTTTTTTATTTACTGATGTTAACAAGTAAAAAATGAAAAGATGCAGAAAATTACTGAAAAGGGTGAGGAGAAATGAGATTGATTTATTTGATTTGTAAATAACACTTCTTTTTCTTAAAGGATGCTAGCAGATAACCATGTTATCTGCAGCAAATCTAAGTTCTTCTTGTGAGAAAGGACTCTCAGGAGAGTAAGAAGACTCTTTAATCCTTTCTTCAAAACCTGCAATTCATACCATGCTGGGTTTCATGTACTTGACCGTTTTCTGATGTAGAAACATTTTGTAATTACTTTGATAATAGATAGACTCACCAGAGTTAAAAAATTGAGAAAAGAAAAAAAGATGCTAAGTTGTGCAAATTGAGGGAAAGGACTATTTTAGCAGCTTTCAATCTATTTGACTAAATGTAATATAAAAAATTTCATATCAAATACAGCCCAGCAAATACTAAACAATGTTGTCATGAAACAGAAAATCAGGTTATGTCAACTTATGAGTCTAGGTAGATTGACAAGTATCACAATTGGAATTCAAATATTTAGAAGCAATAAAGCACGTACTTCCACATCATGATGGTGCTGAAGGGGTTTGCAACATAGTAAATGGAAATATTCAAGAAATTGATGCACATGCAATATAGCACAATTTGTTCTCAACACAACCTTTGTCAACCTATCTGGGGAACTACAGGACCAAAAAGAACCTTTTTCAGGAATGAAGACTACACACAAAGCCCTCATAGGTTAGTGTTAATTTAAGCCAGTTTATTTTCAGCAGTGCTCTGGATATTTCTCAGTATGAAAGGGCACTGGGTAAACACTTAAGAGACTTGAATTTAAGCCCTGGCTCTACTACTTCCAAGGTTTGTGATGTTGAAAAATTCATATTAGCTCTCCGATCCTCAGTTTTCTCTTATAACATTGGAAATAAGTTTTTCTTTTATTACCTCAAATATTCAACATTTTTGTGATAAGAACATTAGAAATTTGCTCAGCGATATTTCAATGTACAATGCTCAATTATTAGTTATATTCAGCATGCTGTGCTACTGATCTCAGAAAGAATAAAACTTATTCCTCCTGTCTGAGGCTTTGTACCCTTTGACTATCATCTCCTTATTCCCCCGACCCTCAGCCCTTGGTAACCACCATTGTACTCTATGTTTCTATAGGTTCAATTGCTTTAGATTCCCACAGATAGGTAAAACATGCAGTGTTTGTCTTTCTGTATCTGGCTTTTTTCAATTAGAATAATGTTCTCCAATTCCATCATGTTGTCACAAATGACAAATTTTTTACTCTTAAGGCTGAATAGTGTTCTGTTGTGTATATACACCATGCTTTATCTATTCTAAATTTATCTAAAGAAGCTTCTACCACGCTTTATTCTATTGATGGACGGACACTTAGGTTGATTGTACAACTTGGCTATTGAGAATAGTGCTGCAGTGAACATGGGAATGCAGACATCCCTTGGACATATTAATTTCATATCTTTTGAATAAATACCCGGAAGCAGGATTGCTAGATCATATGGTAATTCTATGTTTACTATTTTAGGAACCCTACATACTATACTATTTGTGTTCCTACCAACACGGTACAAGAGTTCCCTTTCTTCCATGTCCTTATCAACCTTGTTGTCTTTTGTCTTTTTGATAACAGCTGTTTTAGTAGGTGTAAAGTGATATATTATTGTAGTTTGAATGTCTATCTCCCTAGTGATTAGTGGTAATATTAGCATTTTTTCTGTAGCTATTAGCCACTCATGTGTCTTCTTTTGAGAAACATTTATTCAGGTCTCTTGGCCATCCTTAATTAGATTATTTTTCTTTATACAGAGTTGTTTGAATTCCTTATTTTTTTTTTATGCTGACACAATGATCAGATGTATGGCTTACAAATATGTTCTTTGAATCCATGGGTTGTTTCTTCACTGTTAATTATTTCCTTTGATTTGCAGAAGCTTTTCATTTTGATGTAAACCATGTTTTTGTTGCCTGTGTTTTTGTGGTCAAAACTAAAAATCATTGCTCAGATAAATGTTGTACAGTGTTTTTCCTATGTTTTCTTTTAGTAAAGAGAAAACTTACAGTTTCAGGTCTTATGTTTAAGTCTTTAAAAATTTTTCTGTTGATTTTTGATTGTGGTGTGAGACAAGGGTCCAGTTTCATTAATTTGTATGTGGATATCCAGTTTTCCCAATGCTTATTTAAGATTATCTTATACCCAATACTATCTTTCTTAGTCTATATTTTTGGCATCTTTGTTGACCACTTTGCTGTAATGCAGTGGCCCTTTTCTAGGCCGTCTATTTTATTCCATTAGTTGATGTGTCTAATTTTTAATGCAGATATCATACTGTTTTAATTATTATTGTTTTGTAGTATTGTTTGAAATTTGGTAGTGTGGGGCCTCCAGCATTGTTCTTTTTGCTTATGATTGCCTTGGTTATTCAGGAGTGTGTGTGTGTGTGTGTGTGTGTTTGTGTGTGGTTCCATATGAATTTTAAAGTTGTGTCTTCTCTATGAAAAATGATATTAAAATTTTGATAGGGATTCTATTGAATCTGTAGATCACTTTGAGTAGCATGAACATATTGACAAGATTCAAATCCATGAACACAGGATATCTTTCCATTTATTTGTGCCTTCTTGAATTTCTTTCATTAATGTTTTATAGTTTTTAGTGCACAGATCTTTCACCTTCTTGGTTAAATTTATGCCTAAGTGTGGTTTTTTTTTTTTGTTTTGTTTTGTTTTGTTTTGCTTTTTTTTTGGTAACTATTGTAAATTGATTTTTTTAAGTTTGTTAGTGTAGAGAAATACTACTAACTTTTGCATGTTGATTTTTGTATCCTGCAACTTTGTTTATCAGCTTTGTTTTGGCAGATTCTTTAGGGTTTTCTATAGATAAGACCCTGTTCCCTACAGACAGACAGTTTATTTTTTTTGCCAACTTAGATGACTTATAGGAAGTAGGATTTCCTTACTGATCTCCAGAACAGTAAGCTTATTGGTGCTTGGACCATGTGGGTGACATTAAGTTATTGATATTGTTATTGACAAACAATTTAGAGTTAAGTGGGAAGAGATTTTTTGAAATAACTACATTTATTAGTTGTTTGTAGTAATAGTAATAACTTAGCCTCCTGATGGGTGAATTCAGGCTACAGATACACAAATATACATGTATACATAGGCATACATATCTTATATACATAAAAATATGCATGTACCATACATATGTATGCGCAAAAAAATACATATTGTACCAGCTTGAGTGATTCAGCCATTTTACACACAAATACATACATATACACACACAGATGTACACATACATATTTCACCCCTATGATGTTGCCTTGTGATGATTTCTAAAAACTGAATTGGTTGCCAAGTAATTTCGTACAACTATACAAGCTGTTGGATTTCTCAAAGTCACAACTTTTTAAAGGGCATCAGCAGAAATGGCTTACTTTTTAGGTGAGGCATAGACTTTTCAGTTCAGTGTAGTTCCTATGACTCTCTGTGGGCTTAATTTTGTCCACTTGGCTCCTGATGATACTGAAGTTTTCTATCCTTGGGTTAGAGCAGTGGTTCCCAACTTTTTGGCACAAAGGATTGGTTTCGTGGAAGACTTTTCCACAAACTGGGGGACAGGGGATGGTTTGGGGATGACTCAAGCACATTACATTTATTGTGCATTTTATTTCTACTGGTATTACATGGTAATATATAATGAAATAATCATACTACTCACCACCATATAGAATCAGTGGGAGTTCTGAGCTTGTTTTCTTTCAACTAGATGATCCCACCTGGAGGTGATGACAGACAGTGACAGATCATCAGGGGCATTAGATTCTCATAAGTAATACGCAACCTAGATCCCTCACATATACAGTTCATCATTGGATTTGTGCTCCTGTGAGCATCTAATGCTGTCACTGAACTGACAGGAGGCAGAGCTCAGGTGGTAATGCCAGTGATGGAGAGTGACTGTAATGTAGATGAAGCTTTTATCGCTCATTCCCTGCTCACTTCCTGCTGTGTGGCCCAGTTCCTAGCAGGCCAGAAACTGGTAGTGGTCCATGGCCTGTAGGTTGGGGACCCCTGAGTTTGAGTATGATTTGATATGGGCAAGGTGTAACCAGTTAGTTAAGTGCTTTTGATAATGTTAACTGGTCATGCTAGTCATTTTAAAAATATGTGCAACTATCATAGGGTAAGCCATTCAAGAATTAATGCTTAAGTGAGACCAACAATTTCACTTTTGTTTTTGAGATGCGGTCTCATGCTGTTGTCCAGGCTGGAGTGGCATGATCATGGCTCACTGCAGCCTCAATCGCTCCAGCTCAAGTGATCCTCCTCCTGCCTCAGCCACCCAATTAACTGAGACCACAGGTATGCACCACAACACTCAGCTGATTTTTATTATTATTTGTAGAGATGAGGTCTTGCTAGTTTGCTCAGGCTGGTCTTGAAAGCCTAGGCTCAAGTGGTCCTCCTGTTTTGGCCTCCCAAAGGGCTGGGATTACAGGCATAAGCCAGCGTGCCCAGCCTTCTATTTTTTAAAATAATAATGAGAGATACTTTGACATGACCAAGAAACATTATTCACCATTTTGAGAGTATCATCTCTGTAGCCTTTTACTACATCATTAAGGGAAGTGTTTTTGCCAAAGTTTCTGGCAGTAAATGCAGATTTACCTACTCTACTGTATCCTTCCTTTTGTTGGGATATAAGGTTGAATCTCTGAAGCTAATACATTCATGGTGTTTTTAACTAGTGACCTTGACCAACTGAACCTTGATTTTGTGCTTTGACTCAACATTGAACCAACAGAGAGAGTCTCTTCCAATGCAGTGAATTAATGTTTACGTTGGGTGAGGTTTTACATAATCAAAAAACATAATCTATGCAATTAAATGTACAAACAGTATAATGTCTAATCTATTATATAGAAATGAGATCTCACTCTGTTGCCCAGGCTGGAGTGTGATGGCATGAAATTAAATGTACAAACAGCATAATGTGTAATCTGTTTTCAACTCATTTATTCCAAAACAAAGGTGCTGCATATTTTATACTGGTTAATGAAATGATTCTCAGTTGGAGGTGATTTTTTTCCCTCTGGAAGATATTTGGCATTGTCTGTAGATATGTTTGCTTGCCAAGACTGGGAAGATGCTATAGCATCTAGTTACTTGAGGCAAAGGATTCTGCTAAGCACCTTACAATGCACAGAACAGCACCAGTAACAAAGAATTATCTAGCACAAAATGTCAGTAATGCTGAGTCTGAGAAACCTTGATTTAAAAAATGTACCCTTTGCAGAATTTTTTTTTAAATTTAAGAAGATTAGACCAAGGAATTTAGGACAAGTTTGCATTTCTTCTTAAGGGTAAAATGTATTTATGCCCTGCGTAACATTACCTATCTGGCTTTCAAATTCTTTAATAATAATTGTGGTCAATTTGTTTAGCAAAGCTGGACTATCCTTCTAAGAGTTATTTCTTGCATAGTTATGGATTAGCATGAACCACAAGAGACATTTTCATGAGATGTGGAAGTCAGAAATAAAACAGTAATTACCTTTCTTTTTAGGCTCAAAGTTGTATAGCAGAATTTGAGACACCAGTGCAATTCATTCAAGTTGTGCATGTCTGATGAAACACCTGGTTGGCCTGAGGCAGCAACTGAGCCTGCAGTGATCAAAGTTCCTCTGGGTCCTTTTTCAGTTTCTTTGGATTCTGGGCTATATGCACGTTACTCGATGAGGAAGGGTGGACATGTTTTCATTTCTCTTGGTTATACACATAGAAATGGAATTGCTAGGTCATGTGGTCATTCTATGTTTAGATTTTTGAGAAACCTCCAAACTGTTTTCCAAAAAAACTGTATCATTCTAAATTCTCACCAGCAATATGATAGTTTTGTCTGGTAAGATATTGAAAAAAATTTGCAGGTCTTGAATCTGAAAGGCTTGTCTGTTTTCAGACATATTCTAATAAAAAGCTTGCCTAATCTTTCTGAGGATATAGAATATTCATGTTAAATGCTCAGGCTCTGGAATCAGAATTGGAAATGGAATCAATCCTGCATGCCCTTTATCAGATGTCTCACTTAAGCCAAGTGTATAGCCTCTCAACCCCAGCTTCCTTCTCTGTGAAAGGGGGATTCTAACAGTGCCAGTCTCAAAGAGATTTTTATGAAGACTAAGCCCCATAGTGCCCATTAAGCATGTACCAGGTACAGGGTACATAAATAGCAGTGACTATTTGTATTTAATAACATCTTACACACCCAAATTAAGGAAAAACCCAGTTTTTGAAAGCTAAAATAGAATAATCTGATCTTGTTTTAAAAAATGTTTAAATTTGGAGATGATTTGCATAATCAAAGAGACCTATAAACAGGGGGCTCCATTTAGAATACAGATGCTGTATGACATATTTCAGGAACATTAAACTCTTGCAAAAATTTTGTCTCCAACTTACTGCTTGAGAGACGTTGAGAGAGTCACGTCCTATCATCTGGAACTCTATACACTGAGGGAGCAGGGTAGTAGCCATTTTTTAAGGCCCTTTTTGGTTCTAGGGTGCTGTATTAAAACCTACTTGTTAGGTAGATATGGGGACATAGGAAGAAAACTAGAAGGCTTAAGAGTTCAGAGATATTGACAACTGAGAATCAATCAGAAGAACAGATAAAGTGTATCGGGAATTTTAATGGAAGGCCAATTTGGCTTTTGTACACACATTGATTTTATAAGATGAGACATGCTGTAATGTTATTTAATTACTTGCCACACACTTCAGAGGAAATACATAAGAAATATCATTTTAATGTGAAATGACAATTTGAGTAATTTAAATGTTGACCATGTGGTTTCTGCATGACATGGGAGAATGATTAATGGATATGCTTCTTCAGAGGAAAGGAAAGAGAATTGGGGCTCTACCATCCCTGTCTTTTGCCATCTTAAAATGTCTGTCCTTCTATGTTTACTTGGAAAACATTGCTACTTATTTGTAAGGATAGGTGCATACATGACAAATCAGAGGGGCTTGGAATGAAATAAAGCATCTAGAAATATTTTAGAGATGGACAATACGTTAGTCAGAGCTCTTGGTTGTAAACTCAAACTAGCTTAGAAAATACAAAGAATTTATTAATTCATTTGTGTGTGTGTGTGTGTGTGTGTATGTGTGTGTTTTAAAACCAAGGAATATATTACTTTAAGCACAGGTGAACCAGGCATTCAAATGATGTGAATTATGTTATTAGATCTTGTCCCCCATTCCCAGTATATTTTAGTTCTGCTTTCTCTGTTGCTTTATTCTCAAGCTGGCTCTTTCCATGTAATGCATTTGCCTCAACTGAGTACTGTACCCATCACTAAACCAATTTCTGTGACTTTACCTCTCCAGGCCAGGGTTCAGCCTTCCCTAAAGCTGGAGATGTAAGGTTAACCCTGACTCTCCTCCCTCACACAACAGCAGAAATTACATGATTTGAGAGTGAATTCTATTGGCAGGAGACATGAGTGTTGAGCAGTTAAAGACTAGGTTTACAGCAGAGAACTATGTATAAAACCCCCAACCTTTATTTTACTTTTTAATTGGCTTTACTATGCTTTTAAATATAAGGTGAAATTATTTTCTCAAGGTTGTACGCTGATGGGAGAGGTGGTGTCTTAGTCTGTGTTTTGTGTTGCTATGACAGAATACCTGAGACTGGGTAATTTACATGGAAAGGGTTGTAGTTCATAGTTCTGGTGGCTGGAAAGGTCAAAATTCAGCATCTGCATCTGATGAGGGCCTCAGCCTACTTCAACTCTTGGTAAACAGTTGCTGGCATGTGTAAAGAGCTCACATGGCGAGAGAGGAAGCAAGAGTGAAACCAAGAAGTCAGACTCTAACAACCACTCCCTCAGGAACTAATCCAGTCCTATGAGAACACACGCATCTCAGTGGGAGGGCATTGATCTATTTGTAAAGAATCTTGCTGCATGATTCAAACACCTCCCACTAGACCAGGCCTCCCAACACTGCCATACTGAGGATCCAATGTCAACATGAGTTTTGGTAAGGACAAACAAACCATATCTAAATCACAGCAGATGGGAAGAAAACCTACCTGTGATCTCTAGTCTAGAGGTATTTCTACCATACCCTGCTACCTCCAACCAGACAATTAAGAAACTTTTTTTCTTTCCAAGGAAGTACTGTCAATTTAGAGTGTATGAGATAAGAATAAAAATCATCAGAGGCCTGGAAAACATATTGTGCAAGGAGTAATAAAACCAACTGAAGGTGTTTACTTAAGACAAAAGACTGGAAGATGTTGGACAGATGGGGGAAAAATATAGTTGAACATCACTGTTGGAAGGACACCCTAGGGTACCATGATTCCCAGTGGGTAAAATCTACAGGAAGATTGTGGCTTCCCAAAAGGACCTGCAGGCAGACCTATTGAACAGCACAATGGAATTCTTCAAGAGCCAGTGAATGTGCAGTTGGGAGAGATGCTCTAGAAAACCGGGGTGAACATTTACCAGGAATTCTATGCAATAGCACTGTCTAAAAGAAAAACAATACAAGTCACATACATAATTGTAAGTGTTCTAGTAGCCACATTAATGAGTAAAAAGAAATGGGTAAAATTGATCTTAATAACAGACTTAACCCAATATATTTAAAATGTTATCACATCTATGTATAATCAATATAACATTTTAATGGAATTTTGCTTTTTTTTTTCCAATACTAAATCTTCAAAGTCCTGCATGTCCTTTATACTTGTAGGGCAGCCAGCTTGCCTAGCTGCATGTCAAGTGCTCCATAGCCATAGGTGGCTACTGCGTAGGCTAGTACAGCATTTTTTCATGGAAATCTGTGGTTCAGGGGAGGACACTTTAACCTCTGAAGTCCCTCTCAAATCGGTGTCTGAATCTGTAGGAGGAACAGCTATGGCCACATCATCCTCTTCTTGAAAACCTTTAGTGGCTTTCTGGTATCTGAAGAAAAATACTCTACTCTCTGAGTCCTCTAATTCTGTATCTACTAGATTATTACGGCCAAGGACTATGTCATATTCATCTTTTTCTCTAGGATTAAACATCGCATTGGTAATATAAAATGTACTAAATATCTAATAGATATAGATATAAATACAGATACATAGATAGATAGTTGTTGTTATATACATTTGTTGTTGTTGTTAAATGGGTGACCTGGATTTTACCTTGCCCTCCAACTATCTCCCTATTCTCTTTTCACAAACGCTGTATTATACACAAATGCACTTCCCATTCTCTTACCCTCTTTCCAATGGAAATGGCTCTCCTAACATCATTATTCAGAAGGAAGGAAGTGATCTGTCCCTAGAGATCATATTATATATTAGCCAAAGGTAAATCTCATTGAGAATAGGGACTCCTGAACTGATGAGGTGTTTGATAGCCTTGAGCCTTCCACTCTGAATGTCTCAGTTTCAACTCTTGCTTACACCTGAGCATGTTGACCAAATCCAGATCCAGTATATGAAGACCTCTCACTTGACCTTAAAGCATCAGTTTAGACTGGATGGTCTCTCAAAATATCTTCTCTTGCATTGTGAGGAGGTAAGAAGCCTTGGTCAAGTGCAAGCTGAGGAATTTCATGTCTTGGGGATTTAGATTTTATTTTAACTTCATCCTAGACTGTATGACCTTGAATGTGGCCCTTAACCTCCATAGGCCTCAGTTTCTCTATTTTCAAATGGATTATAAGGATAGCTATTCCAACTATTGACCAAATAAGGAACGTGACCAGTTTATATTATCTTGACAACACATTGCTGTGGTTGAATGCCAGCTCTCCAATCACATTGCTTGGGTTCAGAATTTTCTTCTGAGTTGAATACTTGGCTTCTAATAAGTTACTCGACCTCTGAGTCACAGTCACACCACTTTCTAAGTAGGGAATTACAGGTTTGTTCTAAGAATTAACTGAGAATGGATATAAATGTTTAGCCTTTATAAGTGCATGTTAAACATTTGCTGTGTTTCCTTGCTATCAGTGTGGTTGAAAGAATAGGCTTTATGTGATTTGTTGCCAGTACTTTTGGACTCTGAGCCTTTCCTTCTTCATTTTAAGAGAAAATCTTTACATTCATGTCGTTATTAGAGTCCTCAGGAGGATGAGAAAGTGGTGTATGTAAAAGAACTTTGTAAAAGATAAAGTGCCATCATGCATGCATTTTAATAGAAAGAGAAACATCTCTAGAGTGGACAAGCTGCACACATGTTTATGAAGGACTGCAAATTCCAGGAAGGCAGGTCCTCTCTATATCTGCTCCATACTTTATCCCCAGTGCCAAGCACTGTGCCTGGCACATAACCAGTGCTGGTTGAATAAGCATGCAGCATGATTGCCCATTTGTTATTTGGCAGAAAAGATGGAAATTACTCCCAATACAAGGAAAACATTCAGGGTCTCCTGTTATTCTTTTCTCTGAAAGCACAATCACACCATTGGAAGAGTTACCAAAATAGAAAATGAAATCATTTGAGTAAAACGCTTTCTATGTGATTAGAGACCTTTGTTTCAGATGAGCTGACACCTATTAAAACTTTTAGAGGGTACTATTTTAGAAGCCAGGTGGCATTATGCAGTCTGTGTTTGCTTATCTTTTCATTTCTCCCTTTTTTAGTGTCTAAAACTATTTGCATAATAAGAGATTTTTTGTTTTCCTGGAGTTCAGGTTTCTGACTTCGGCACCACATGAATTCAAAATGCTAGAATTGTGATATCAAAATCATTTGTGTGGCAGTGCCTTGATGACTCTGAGCAGATTTGAGCCCAGTCTGGCTCAGAGACTGTTTTCATGCTAATACTGTTGGTGATTCATCATGTTTTTCATTTTCCTAATGGTAGTTGAGGACCTGATTCTCTATGGCATTGGCTTTCTGATGGGTGTCTGGAATAAAGAAGGAATGGTTATAAAAACAAATCCGTGAAAACAAAGACATAAGAAACTCATGAGATAGATTAAAAATAAGCTGGTGCAGGCAGCAGTATATGTGTACAGGGGAGAATGGGGGACAGTTTCCACTTTTGTCCAAAGGATGTTCACTATTTATGAGTAGTTCAAGTTGCTTCTTGTAGGAAGTCAAATTACAAGCAAACCTTTTAGCATTGGCCATGGCTGTAAATGAAATTTCCTCACTGGTCATCTCACTACCTCACTTATTTTAGACATTTCCTCTGCAGCATTCCTGAATGAAAGTCATCGTAATGGTTAACAAAAAATTGAGCTTTTATAACCACCATGTCTTAGACACTGTACTGTGGGTTGGGATACCACAGTGAATAAGAGACACAATCTCTGTCCTTCTGGAGTCTATTATCTAGTGGGGCAGGTGGGCATTAGCCAAATCATCAAATGAATAAATATGCAGAGGTTGTTGTAGTATTGTGATATGAAGGCAAAACGTAAGGTACAATGGAGAAAAGGAAAGTGTGGTCCTGAATTACATCATGAGATATAGAAAGATTTTTCTAAAGACCCAAGTCTCTTGAAGCCAGGTGAAGAGTAGAAGGTGGAACCTTCCATAAAGACAGATGGTCCTGCTAGAAGTACCTGGCATAAGTGTGTGTCACTGACCAGGAAGAGGAAGACCCTCATAGTTAAAAAGTGGACAGAAACTGGGGATCAGAAGATCAAATGTGGCTGCAGAGGTAGGCAGGGGCTAGATGGTGCAAAGTCTTGCAAAGCATGGTTAGGACTTAGGAATTTTATCCTAAATGCAGTGGGGAATCATTGGAGGGGGTTAAGCAAGGGAATGGTCATGTTATAAAGAAAGTTTAGTTGATTGAATGCCACATATCATATTCACCTGGTAGGTTCTCCAGGTTCTCCATCATCTCCTTCCCCCGTTGTGTTGTGGAATGAGGATTCCTACCCTCCGTCCCACAACCTTTCTTTGTTTTTTGAGTCAGGCCAGGGTAGTATAATGAACAGAACTCAGTTTTGGAATTATACAGACTTCAAATCTGCCACATGTCAGCTGGGTGACTTTCATAATGTACCTTATACTTTCTAAGTCTGAGCTTCCCCATTGGTAAAACAGGTTCTTGTAAGGATTTATTACAGCAATGTTTCCAAGGAGACCAGCATACGCAAGAGATTCAGCAATCGTAACTGTATGATTAGGTTTGACCTGCAGACTTAAAGAAATCATCTCACACTTCAGCCTCCTGGTGGTATCTGGCATAGGATCATCTATCTATCTCCTTAGAACAGAATTGTAAACTGTCAACCATTCTGAGGCCCCTAAAATGCAGGTTAGATCTCTTCTCCAGGCCTCTCCTCCCAACCAATTTGTATTTCCTTTCTCTTGTCCCACTCCAAGATGGACTTGGAGTCTCCCTGTGGGTCTCTGTTATTCTGTTTCCCACATCCTTGAGTGTGGTGTCTTTGTTTTCCCCTCAGTTTTTAGTATTCTGTCTGTCCCGCTGCCTCCTTCTCTCTTTTCCTTACTCTTCCCTTCCCCTCCATTCTATCTTAACTTCTACGCAGAGTGAGAATTCTGGCTCATGCTGACAGTCCTGCCCACCTGTTGCTCAACTGTATAAAGAAGAGGTGGAGAGGTGCATTATTCCCACTTCATATTACTGTGTGCAGCTCTTAAATAGGCTTAATTTTTGCTTTGATCCATACCATATTGAATGATAGGTTCACTAAAACCAAAATAAGTTTATTTTTCTCCAGTTGTTTCACAATACATGATATATACTTGTTTCCTTGAAGAAAATAAATTTTACTCCATAACTGCACAAAGTAGAAGTTACTTGATTCCTCTTCTTTTGAACTTAAGATGGCTATATTAGAGAAATAGTAATATTTTTATTTTTTGGAAAACACTGTTAAATGTTACAGAAGATACAAAAGACATAATTCCTTAAGGAGTTTACATTTTAACAGAGATAGACACCACACATATAGCTATCAAAGTAATCATGTTATTATAGTTATGAGAAGTGCCATGAGGAAGCCATAACAGGTGAATCCAGCCCCACAAGAGGTTAGGAAATGTTTAATTTGGGAAGTACTACTTTATATAAATTAAGAATGAGTATAACATAGCTCAAAGAAATGGCACTTACAATGCCCAAAGTGGGTGAGACTTAAGCCTATGTGAATGAGAAAGAAGGTGCAGTGGATTTTAGATTTGAAATGTGGTGATCTACAAGAAGAGATTAGTGTCATGAAAAGAGGCTGTGGAAGGAGGCTAGACAATGGCTTCATAAGACTTCTTATGTAACATCAGTTCTGTCAAGGGTACACTGGTGATTGAGGGCTAACCACCTAAGGACCTCTAAGGGAGACAGTGAATATTAATTTGAGAAATGATTCATTATGGCAGCAAAGCTTTTATAAACCTCTCTGTCAGCCATGGAAGCATAATTAGGAGAGACTGTTGAATGGAGAATGAGAGAGCTTGTGTTCCTAGAGATTTGATATTATTCGAACCCAAGAAAATAAAAGTCAAAAAGCTGATTGAAAACAATAATAATAATGTGCATTTAAAAATAAAGGGATAAACTACATGAGCAGCTGGAGAGGAAGTTTAAGTTTCTATGGAAACCTCTCCTAAAATGTCTCCCTCAGGCAGTGGAGCCAAATTCTCAAATGCCAGAGAGAAGTAGAATACGGGCTGAAGAAATCCTCATTGATCTGTTACACTAAGTGTACCACTTGTAGCTGGAAGGGGAGAACTTTGAAATGGGTCAAGGATTTCTCACCTGGCATTTCTCTTCAGGTGACTGGGTGAAGGCAGGTGGGGATGTGGGGATGATACCCAGTATTTTCTTGCAAGGGGCTAAGGCAAGAATGACCCAGATATGAAATCATATTGCAAACAAAAAGGAAAGGAAACAAAATTATTTTATTCAGCCACCAGGAAATGATGTATGACTTGATGAAATAGTCATGTACTTGGAATCCTCCTTTGCTTAAAGCCCTATGAGACATAGATCTTGCCTACCTCTCTCATTTTATTTTGTGTGATTTTCCCTCCTCTCTCAGCTCCCCACCTCTTCCCACTGTTCCTCAAAGACACAGCCTGGGTTTCTGCTTCAGAAGAAGATGGTATACCATCTCCCAAGAGCTGCTTTTAATTTATATACCTGTCGATAGGCTGGCTCTCCTCGGAGCATACGCTCTGTGAGAGCAGAGGGAGCCAGGCTTCCTGGGAGCCACAGGTCTGAGAAAAGTGTCTAGCATAGAGAAGATGCTCAGTAAGTATCAAATGAGGTTCTTACCCTCAGGAAGCTTGTGACATAGTAATGATGATTACAGGACACACACACTTGACGCTAGATAATGTTAATGCAGCACTAGATGTCAAGGGTTAACCAATCTTCCAGTCATGATGGATAAATCTTTATGTAAAGTTTCCTAATAAAAATGACAGAATAAAACTTTATTAAAACCAACAATAACAAGCTATAGTTATTGGGTAATTTCTTTATGCTAGGCTTTAGTAGGTATTTTACATTCCTTATCTACCTGTACAGAAACCTCTGAAGTTGGTCTTAGGATCTCAATTTTCTGGTGAGGAAACGGAGAGGCTAAGCTTATGAAACTGGACTTTGAACTAAGGTTGGCTTAATTCTTAACTCTAGGAATATATTATTTTGGGGTCTCCTGGCTCTAGGATTAGAAGCGCCTAGGGCTATCAGGTGTGATGTGGTTAGGGTAAGACATGATGAGCATCAGGTTGGCTGAATGGGATTGGACAAGATGCCATAAGATTTTTAAATTTCAAAATGGGTTAAAATTTAATAAATATGTTATATGCATTTCTAGATCTTTGAATCATACTCGCCTACCTTACTTTGATGTATGTCTGTGGAAGGCCTGGAAATTTTGTAGAATTCATACACAGTCCGTCTCCCTTTTCGTACACAGGTGGTACCATACCCATTTTTGAAAAGAGGCACCCGAGTCTCAAAGGATAGTTGTCTAGCTAAGGCCACATACAGTGCAGATTCTAGATTACCAAGATTCCTCATATTACATTATTTTCTTTATGTGGATAGTTCTTGGTGTTAATAATAATTATTAATATTGACCTAAATTACTATTCTGTACCTTTCCTTTTTTATAGTTAAAACGTAAGGAGAAAAATCATGATTCTTTTCCATGAAACAGATGAAGATGTCACCATTGATTCTTCAAAGTGTGAGTAAATTTTGCAAAAAACAAAAATCTTACACTATTTTCTTTCCCCCAATCATTACAGTCTATTGAATTTAATCCTTTTGTCAAAGTATTTTTAGAGCAGGAAAAACACTAATTTTATTGTGTTTTCTATAAATGACAGTCAACATAAAAACTTCCCCATTTTATCATAAATTAATGAGTCATTCTTCTCAATGCTTACTTTTATGATATTGGTAAGTCATATAGCCTGTGAGCCACCATTCATATTCATACATTCATTCTCTCACTCAACCTCTTTCCTCCCTTTCCTCTTCCCAGACCTTTTCCACCATTAGTGGTATTAATACCTTTCAGCCTATTTCTGGAATTTATTGAGGACTCCAATGACACAGTAGGTATGAAAATACCTTGTAAACTAGAAAGCATTCTATAATTCTAAACAACTATCTTTTTTGAATTACTAGCTCTTGCCATATTATTTATATCTGTTTCTAGTATTCACCAATGCATATTGTTTCAGTTCCCTTCCTTTTCCTTTTGCTATGCTTGAATTTGTCAATGTTTCCCTTAATGGCCAGTTTTGGAAACAATACTGTACTACAATGTATAGGAGAAGGAAAGGCACAAATGTCTATCACCCTGAGTTTCAAGTGGCTGTTTTGCTATGGTATGAGATTTGGAATGGTATGAAACAGTAGTCACATGGGACCTATGGAAACACAGGAATGTGATTAATATAGTTAATATATTTAATTGAAAAACCTGGAAACAATTTTAAAAGCCAGAAAAATACATATAAACATTTATATTTTTGGCTTACCTTGGAAAATTGGAACATGTGACAATATTATGTTTTTATTCTGATTTGCTATTTTTATTAGCCAGGGTATAGCCCTTCAGATGGGGTATGAATTCTCCGTTCTTCTAGAACCCCCAGCCACATCTCATTGTCTCCTTGATACCACGATCCTTGATCAACTTCCATTTATCATTGTATCTGACCTGTTTTTCCTACTGTGAAAGTGAAAGACAAAGAAGGCTGCCATGTTTCCAAAAAGTGACAAAGAATACTTATTTGTGGAAGAATATTTCCGTGTGTTTAAAATTCCAGCAAATTGTATTTCACTTTCCTCATACCTGACCTACTTCATTCATTTACTTTGCTTGCCTACCTCCTGAAAATAGTTGATTTTTCACCCCTGTCCCTCAATACAATATTTCCGCCTTGATCACCCTCTTCTTTGGAGTGGATATACATCTAGTCTGCTATATTTAGTCTCCCACCCCTGAAAGAGTGTCCTTTTGACTGCATCATGCCTCATTGCTTCCATATTTCCCTTCTGGGTGGGGGGATGTCTACTTCAATCTGAAGCTCTGGGACACTTATTCCACATCATTTCTTCCCTGCCTCTCTAACTAATAGAAGGTAGACCTCTGTCTTTTCTGGAGACTGGCAGAGAAACTTTCTCCCGCCTCTTCTCTCACCTTTGACTCTCTCAGGAATTCTTCCATATCCATGCAGCTCTCCTGCCTGGCCTCCAGGTCTGCAGATGCCCACTTGTGCCTTTCAATACTTTAAATTGTCTAAATCTGTGATTTGTAGGAGTTGAGCAGTGGCTATGAAACATACTATAACAAAAGTACCTTGGTAGAGAGCTTGATCATTTAGAATGCATCAAGGGAATCTGAAATGCTAGATACACTGCCCAACAATTATTTTCTTTGGGTTTGGAAAGTGAATGGTTTATATGTTGTTTCTCCTTTTCTTGACCTTTTTTTTTTTTTTTTTAACCATACCATGCATAATACTTCTATAATCAGAAAACAAAACTGATTGAAAAAAATTAAAAGTACTCTGTGTGATCTCATTTGAATGTTATTAACAAAGATTCTAGGTTAGCACATAAGGGGTAGAACATGAAGCAAAGGCAAGACATTTTGATACCCCTCCTCCCCCTGACCTATACTCTCTTGTTGGACAATGACCCATTGGTCAGAATGCTGACTTCTTATGTTGCTGTTTTGGGTGACTTTCTGGGCTTTTGCACTTTAGATCCAGAATATGTTTCTAGCACTAAAGCAAGAAAATGTAAGTGCCTGTTTTCTTTGC
Organism: Piliocolobus tephrosceles; assembly: GCF_002776525.5. NCBI lineage: Eukaryota > Metazoa > Chordata > Mammalia > Primates > Cercopithecidae > Piliocolobus > Piliocolobus tephrosceles. The sequence goes on from NC_045437.1 coordinate 137,594,914, forward strand.
TTCCTGCATTCCCTGGAGGTAGAATGGTACAGTTCTGCAGCCAGGTAGGTAACATGCCTGAGTGGAGAGGGGAGGGGTAAGACAAGGTGAAGGGACTAGTGTGAGCTGGGCAGTGTAGGCTGTGTCTGAAGAGAGCAGTCAGCATGGCTCTCGTAGGTGCCAGCAGGAATTCAGGGCTAGTCCAACCTTGTTTTATGACTTTCGATGTGATAATATGGGTCAGAAATAAGAGATGCCCTGATTATTTTTACATATTGCATTCATAAGCAGCAGTGTGTGTGACCCCTGGTACAATGTGGAAAGGGGTTACTCACTGCCAGCCATATGTCTTCGTAAGTCATTTAGTTTTTCTAGGCCTTGTTTCCAACCAGTTGGGAAGGGAAAAAAGAAAAAATGACAGTACTTGTCTGGCAAAGTGGGGTGGTGTGGAGTCAGAGGATAATACATTCAAATAAATAACCATTTATTGACTAACTCTGTTGGAGTTAGCTAGATGACTAAGAGAAACTAAGTCAGAGTTCTTACTTGCAAACAGCAGGAACCAATTTTCACCTTTTATTGGGAAATAAATTTGTAAGAAGACATGAATCTTTAGGAAGGCGGAAGAAGCAGGTGCAGAGACTGCAGCCAGAAGCATCATCTAAGATCGCACAGTGGGGTTGGTTAAGATGTTACTGTCACTGGGCACCAGATGCCTCAAGTTGTACCGTTGAAAACAGCAATCCTGCACACTAATCCTGTAAACACAGTGAATACTTTTGTCACTGTTTGCAGAATGGCCCCACTTCTTCCCATCACTAATGTTTAGTTTAACATTTGGTGCTGATGGATCTGCTTGGCAGAGCCTGGGTCTCATCCCCACATCCTAGCCAAGAGACAGGCTGAGGAGCAGGCCATCTGGCCTTTTAGCCCCTATGGAGGGACACAGGTTGAGTTTGGTATAGTACAAGATTCCCTAATATAAGAAGGAGATTTAGACATTGAATGTCAAAAGAAACAATGTTTTCTAGAGTTTCCATCTTCAACAAATTTATTGTCTAGTTGAAAACAGATGATGTTTTAAATATGCTACACAATTACAACTCAAAACCATTATATACTAATAGAGTTTGTGTTAGTAAACTCAGCTCACTACTGAGTTTGCCTAGATTACCTGGTGGAGAAGCTGTCACCAGATTTTCTCTTGGGACACCCAGTTCCTTCCTGGTGCCCTTTGCTCTGATTTTTCCTTTTGTCTCTGGTTTTTCCTCATTTGGAAGTACTGAGAAGACCAGAATGCTGTGATCATCTCTAAGAATAGGAAGCTAAAAATACCCTGGGGGAGAAGTCAGGCTCCCTCCTAGCTGTAGAGAGCCAGACAATCTGCGATCCATCTTCCCTGTCTACCCTTCACTTCCACACCCTTGTCTTTCCCTGGAGCACTGGGAGTGATGACACTGTTTCAAATGTTTGCAAATTAATGAGTGAGCACTCAGACTCCCCACTGGCTTATGATCTTACATTATATTACATGCTTCGGTGAAAAGTTGGGATTGAACACTAGATGGACTCTAAGCCTCCCTTCTAGCTGCCACAGAAATCTCTTGACATCTCAACAGTCTCCTAAAAGATTATAACTTCCTCGAAGGCAGGAATTATGTCTTTATCATTTTTATCCCCAGTGACTAACACCATGTGTGGTGCATTATTGGCAGCCAAATATTTGCACAATGAATAAAAATGCACTAGGTTTTTTTTTGTTTTTTTCCCAAAAATCACTTGCAAATGAAAGAAACTCAACCCAACTAAGTGAAGCTAACGGAGACCTTGGGTGGAACACATAACTGAAATCTCAGGGTGCTTTCTGGCCCAGGTGGGCCCAGGAGGTCTCTGGTCTCTCCCCATTCCCTGAGTCTTCTCTGCAGAATTCTACTTCTCATACATGCTTTTCCTGAATTTCCTAACAACTCCAGACTTAGCAACTCCAGGCAAAAAAAAAAAAAAAAAAAAAAAAAAAAGAAAATAAGACTTAATGTAATTGAAAAGCTGGAACTGCAGACTGATCCTGCCAATGAGGCTATTGGGACAGGTTGGCACTGTAGCGTCACCCTTGGAGTCTGGGTGGAATCGATTTCCTAAAGCGAAAGTGAAGTATTATTACCAGTAGGCAGGAGAATAGATGCTGGGTTTGTTGGATTGGATGATGGTACCGCGATGATGTGTCTACTCAAACCTGTGAACATGGCTTTATTTAGAAAAGGGGTCCCTGAAGATGTCATTAAGCTAAGGACTTCAGAATGAGATGAGATTTAGGGTGGGCCCTGAATCCAATGATTGGTGATCTTAGAAGGGGAGAAGACACACAAGACCATGTGAACGAGGAAGCACAGATTGGAGTGATGCATCTATATGCCATGGAATGCAAAGGGTTGCTGGCAACTGCCAGAAGCTAGGAGGGAGGCATGGAACAGATCTTCCTTCAGATACTCCAGAAGGAAGCAACCCAACCCTGCTGATGCCTTGATTTTTTTTTTTTTTTTTTTTTTTTTTTTTAAGTTTTTTGTGTCCAAAAAAGTGGGGTAATTAATTTTTTTTTTTTTTTTTGTAGGTCTGTGTGTGTGTGTGTGTGTGTGTGTGTGTGTGGTTGTAAGCTACCAACTTGTAATTTGTCCTGGCAGCCCCAGAAAACAAATATACTGGGGAAATAAAACAGCTGAGGTTTACTGCAATAACCATGTGTGGGTTACTCGGGTCTGAAGTGTTACTCTATTTGTCACATAATTGCCAGGAGATCAGGCTAGGGTTTGTACTTACTTTTAGCTTGCCTCTACTTTGCTCCTAAGCCAGTCCATCAGGAATTCAGCTGTGCTGTCAGCCTTTTTGGATACACCTTCTTTAACAGGCAATATTGGATTTATGCTACCCATTTCATCAATGCTTAAAAAAAAAAAAAAAAAAAAAGTTGCAGAGGGGGCACAGGACTGAGACATCTGTGTAGCAGCAGCCACATGGCTCGTGGCTGCCAGGATGAGGTTACTCTCTCCTCTGCACCATGATGTTTCTTACCTATCCATGGCTCCTGCGGTATCGAAACTTCACCTCCGGATAACCTGGACTGCAGTCGCTATTATGTGGTAAAAGAGTTCCTGTAATATTTTTCCAATGCCTGGCACTACAGCAGCTGGACTTTTTAATTAAAAGAGAAACTCAGAATGCTACTAGCTGTTGTGTGAATGTTTTGTAGGGTGTTGGGGGGCAGGAGGGTGGCATTTTGCAGGGGGGCTTTCCTTTTCCTAAGAATAGGAAACATCTAATCCCTGTGCTGATTCTTACCAGTGTTATTTTTCCGGCTCATTAGCTGCATTTGTTTCCTTCTCCCGGGCCACAAGCAACCCTGATGGTGGGGTGGAGGCTGGCACAGCTTGTCAGAGGCTGGCAGCTGGTGTGCAGACGAAAGCCCAGTGAACCTGGGGCCTAAATGTCAACGTGTGGCTATCAGGACAGGAATAAAAGCATTGATGTAACACTGGTTTTTGTTTTGTGTGTGTGTTTTTCTGAAGGGCAAGATGGATATACTAGAAAATGAATTTTAAAAACATTAAGCCCTAATTCCACCTTCAGAGCAAGTGACTTTTCAAAATAACTATAAGGGTAGAATTGGGAATGTTTCTAACACAAAGAAATGATAAATGCTTGAGGTGATAGATTTTCCAAACACCCAGATTTGATCGTGACAATATTGTATGTTTGTATCAATATTTTACATGTACCCCATAAATATATGCAACTATTATGTATCCATAATAATTAAAGATAAATCAATATGTTAAAGTTTTTCATTTGTTTTAGATCCTTCGTTAAAAAAAATGAGAAAAAATGAGTTTTTTTCTTTTTTTTTTTTCCTCCTGGCTAATGTAAAAACTAACACACATTTACCTTTCAGTTAGAATCTCAAGACGCTTTGCATGTGGTACACGCACCAAATGCATACATTAGAACTGAATTATGGAAAAACACAAGAGAATGACATTGATTCATGCACTTCCATTAGATAGAGTGTTACTTAACAATTCAAAACAAACAGATACCTTAAGTCTGTCAAGAAAAGAGCATTTTAGTTGAAGAGCAAAGACAAATAATTCTGCATTTTTAAAGCATAACTGCATTACGTTGACTTGGAGTATGGGTGTTGACTAAGAGTACAAACCAAAACAGTGGTCACATTAATCTGGCGCTGTCCGTATCACTCCAGCCCTTCAGCTTTCTGTAGCTGTGACAAGGTCAAATTCTTTCTAAGACTTCATGTGTGATTCCTACCCTTCTTCCTTCTCTCCATTCTCTACTTTTGTCTTTCTTTTCCCTTCTACCCTTACCTTCTATAAAAGTGACCTTTTAAAAAATATTGAGTTACTTTTACAAGTCAGAAAACCTGAATAAAAGACAAATATTACTTTGGGGGAATGGGGGAGGGAAGATGAATTTGCAAGTTTGAATTAATTTGGGGGTTTGTGTGTCTTTCATGTTTTCTGTTTTAAAGCAGCATTGTTTCTTTTAGGTGCTCTACTATCTTGAACTAACTGCTTATCAGGTGCTTCTTAGCAGAACTCGGTGTGGCTTTGATTTAATGAAGACATTAAGTCCTTTTAAATAACAACTTCTTTTCAGGCAAAGGTGGCTAACACTCTGTGACTCATTAATGGTAGAAGCTCCTGAATGAGATTATTTGGAAGACATGAGGCAGGTGGCTGAGTGACCTCGGAAGTCACTGAACCTATCTAAGCCCCTTTTACTTTCTGGAAAATAGGGTGCTGCACCATGTGACTGCTGAGGTCTCTTAGGGCTGAGAAATTCTGCAGTTCTATGACTTGAGTTATTCTAATGGTTGTTAGTAATAAAAATAATAGCTCCAGTTTATTAAACACTAGCTACAAATTGTGCTAAGTATCTGGCAATTCCTATTCAATTTAATCATCATACCATGCCTAGTAATTAAGAAAGTACTCTTATAATCCCCATTTTACACGTGAGAAGACTGAGGCTAAAGGAAGTTAATCAGCAGGTCATTCTTCCTTAAGTTCGTGTTCTTTGCAGCTGCACTATATTGTAAGTTTCATTCTAGCTTATGTTCAACTTATCAAATGGGATTTAAATTAATGAGATTTTACTGAACTCGGGAACATTTCTCTCTTAATGTCTTCCCATCCATCCTGCTAATTAGTCTTATAATTTTAGGCTCAGAGGATTTCATCCTGCTTGACATAGAGGAATGAGAGATGGTGAAAAGGGCACAGCACCTGAAATGCTTATTTTGACCTTTCCCATCAGGATCTTTACTCATAAATTCCTCTATGTTAGACAGGAAGGAATATCAATGCTGTTAGACTCTGTGACTCACAGGATTGTTCCCTTGTTCCAAATCCTAACATGCATGGATCCAATTCTTCCAATACACTTTTTAATCACTACATAAACTGACATCCTATTTTTGTCTCTTGATCAGGACTCCTAAGCAACTGCACTTCTGGGCATATATACTTAATGTACTTTTCTTTCTTGTGAAATAAAGGGGAGGATGCATTATCGGTGCAGGTGATCCATTTACTTATTTTTTTCAGGGGAAGAAATATCCTGCAGGTTGCCCTATTTAGATAGCAACATAGGTATTCAGCCTTCCCATGCTCTCAGTTGCCACTTGCTTTATTTCTCTCACTCTCTAAGCATCTCTCTCTCCTCCTTGGGTTCCCTCCCACTCATGTTTTAAGTGTTGGCATCCTCTGCTAACATTCTAGAGAGAGGCTTTTTATTTTTTATTCTTGTGGCCTCTAGAGAAATGTGCTGCCATGGAAGGGGTGCCAGAGCTTCTGGCCGGTTTATTAAGGGCAATCAGGAACCTCCTGGAGGCTTTATGCAAAGCAGTAGGTGTTGCCTTTCAGGTTTCTTTGCCACACTGGGTTCCTTGGGGTATTTTTTCAAAGAGCCCCTATGATGTGTTCTTTGGATTTTTTTTTTTTTTTTTTTTTTTGAACAAAAAGAGGAAGGAAGAAAGAGCCCACACATTATCCTGGAGCATGAACTAGGCGGGACATATTTCAGTTGCCTTCAATGCTGCCCAGGCTTATACCCATGACGTTTTCCTTTACTCTTTTGTGAAGCCTTATTGCATGGAAGAAAAGTTGTCATTGACTCTTTTTCACTATTTTCTCATAATCCGTTCATTTGTGCATCCCCTGAGCCACTTCAAAAGCACCTTGGATTCTATAGCAGAGGACAGCAATTAAAAAGCAAAAGGAAGGACATTTATTGAGTGTCTTTAGATGCCAGACACTGTAGCCAAGTGTTACATATGCATCATTTCCCTTAATCCTAAAGGTAAGTCTAACAGGTGGTACTAATAATATTCCCATTTTACGTATAGGAGGAGGGTAAAAGACAGAATTACTTTACCCAAGGTCATACAGGTAAGTGGAGGATATGGCTAAATATGGGTCTCTGTGACTTCACTGTCAAACTTGAACCAATCTGAAGCAAATTGATCTCTTCATTAGACTTTCTGTGGAAATTAATTGGAGTTCTGGCAAATAGATACAACACTGGTTGGAGCATTATCTCCTTCCTCAAGAGGAGTAAGCATTTTGATGCAGCTTAGGGAAATTGGTGTATCATGTACTTTTGAACACTTTGGTAATGTCAGTGAAGATGAAATACACGTACCCTAAAACCTGGCTATTGCTGGCTCAGTATTCTAGAAAAACTAGCACACTGTACAGGAGAAGATATGTCCAAGAATATCTATTGCATTGTTGTCACCATGGAAGCAATTTAAGTATCTATCAGTGAATGGATTAATAAATTGTGGTACCTTCATGTATACAATCATATATAGTGTTTGTATGTGAACTAGGTCTGCACGAATCAACACAGATAAAACTCAAACATTGTATTGGAAAAGCAAGTGGTAAAAAGATGCAGCCCATATGAAAAATTTCAAATATTACATTAAATATCTATTATTATACACAAAATACATTACATGTATTTTGAAATACATGAAAATATATTAAATATCTTATACACAAAATATTACATTAAATATCTATTATTTATGGCTACACACATAAATAGTAAGCATAAGAACATGGGTAGGAGAAATACACACCTACTTCAGGGTTTTTTTTCTCCAGGGAGGGAAAGAATGGGATGGGGAATGGTGGTGGTGGAGAGGGGCATTTCACTGTCTTTGTAACACATTTTTTTTTTCAAGTAAAAATTCTGAAAAAAAAATAAAGGGAAAATGTTAGATTGTTAAATCCAGGTAATGGGCACAGGAATATTTCTTAGCAGTCTCATTCTCTTTACTTTTCTCTGTGTTAATATTAGTTTATAGCTATTATTCGGTTAAGGGAAAAGTAAGAAAAAGCATCTGAAGGGTTTTTCAAAGCTGAGAGGTATGTGCTTGTTTGTAATTTCCCCAGATTCCCCAGTGTTTCAAGGCATCTTCCAACAGTCTCCTAAGTACTTCATGTGGGTGCTAAATGTAAGGGGCAGGTCACTGAGGCTTCTCACCCTTCCAGATAATTTTCCAGTCACTTGTTCACCTCAGCACCAGCCAGGACGGCTCCCCACAGTGAACCTGCTAATGTTTTCCTCATCTAACTTTAAGAGGCAAAGGTTGTTATCACTCCCGAGGGGCAGGAAAGTCAACCATCAGTTCCTTTCTCTTGATGTCTAGACTAAATAGTGTCGCTCTTCTGCCAACTCTAAAGTGCTTGGGTGAGCCTAAGAGAAATGTTCCATCCCATGCAGAATCAGGGAGAGCATTTTGTGGTTCTGTCCACTACACCCCTGAAGTTCTCACTGACTCTTCTGTCACAGAACCTCCCAAGCAGTGTGACTCCCTCCTTCCTGGGCTTCCCACCTACCAGGCACTGTCCTCCAAACAGCGCTTTCTCTTGTACTTACACTAGTATATCTCATGTCCATTCCAGACAGGCCTTCTTGTATTCTTAGCAATCTCCCCCACTTTACCTTTTTCTCCTCTCCTCTACCCTTTCTCCTCTCCCTCCTCTGTCCCCTCTCTTTTTCTGTTTCCCTCTCCTTTTTACCCTTGTCATCTCTGCCACCTTTTCTTCCCCCTCTTCTCCCTCCAGATGCCTGAGAGAAGGTCCCCAGTAGCCTTCCCAACCTCTAGATTTCCAGTGATAAGAATTCAGAAAGTCCTCATCAAGGGAGCACTGTCATCTTTCTGTTCTTTCCAGTTTAAAAAGTTCTAAATAGTACAGAAGCTTTAGCCTAGGTACTAAAAATCGTTCATTCAAGGCTCTATTGAGCCTTTAATAAATTATATGACCTTGGACAAATCAAACGAGGTGATCAAGTAGAAATAAATACTCCTTGTCTCCTTGCCAGGCATTATGAGGCTCTGAGATGGTGTTTGTAAAACAGCTGGGATCAACGAGGAGGAGGATAAAAAAGTCAGGTGCTGCTGCCATGGCTTCGTTGTCAGATTGACACAGGCTAATGACGGGGGTGGGAACATTCACTGAGAACAGGGCTGAGGATGATTCATGTCAACATCTCTTGTTCTTTCACAATAGATGCCCTCTTCCCAGGGAAAGTACACTGGTGAAGAGTCCTAAGAGTGTATCTTCGAGCTATGTATATATTAGAGCAACATTTCTTTCTTTTATTTGACATAGACAAAGAAGAATTTCGTTTATTCATGGTATATGAAGATTTTAGATCAGGGCAAGGAAAACGTGTCTTCTTAATAAGTCTTTAAGTGATTGCTTTTTGCTCATTTCCAATTCACTAAGACTTATTCAAGCAATAATCTTTACAACAGGGTGAAAAATGAGGCAATAAACGCGTAATGCAATTGATTAAGTGAAAAAAGCTGGGCCATGTGTGGAGCATGAAGCACAGAGCTGGAGAGGGTAGGATGATTACTTAAGAAGTTGAGGTATTTTTTTTCGCTGTTCACCAGGCCCCACTGTGGATTCTAGTGGGAAAAACCAGTGTCTGCAGTTCTGATAGCTCTGCTCTGCAGCAGATGGTCTCCCAGGAAACCCTGTTATAGAGATGCAACAGGCTTTGGGTTCAGCAAACCATGTCTCTTGTTGGCTTTATTTACAATGCAGGTTTCTGGAAAGTCCCATGGGCTGAGATTGAAGAGGTACGGGTTATATTCACAGATCTGGAACAATTGCATTGTGTGAGTTTTTCTTTGCCTCTCTGGATCTTGAATTCTCAATTCGAAAAATAGCTAGCAAGTAGAAGAGAGTCCTTTTTATAAAATTGAGGAAAATTGTGGCATGATACCTCAGTGCTCGCACTGCCTATTTTTATGTTTACCTTGATTAGTAATGTACTGCTCTTAGCACTTCTATGGGCTCCCTCCCCAATCCTTAATCAAGGGAGATTTGGGGCTACTTTGTCAGAAGGGAGGACTGGAAAAATTGTCATGGTGGCATGTTACCAGACAAGGTTGAAACTGCCTCTATAAGAAGGTAAATACAGGCTGACAGAGAGGAATGCCGGCCGGTAGTAGTATCCAGCTGCTTGGGTGAATCAGTTTCTGAGTGTGATTGTTACTGGAAAGGGGTCCAAATCCAGACCCCAAGAGAGGACTCTTGGATCTCACACAAGATCACTTTACTGTAAAGTGAAAGCAAGTTTACTAAGAAAGAAAAGGAACAAAAGCATGGCTACTCCATAGGCAGAGCAGCACTTAGGGCTGCTGGTTGCCTATTTTTATAATTATTTCTTGATTATATGCTGAGAAAGGGGTGGATTATTCATGAGTTGTCCAGGAAAGGGGTGGGCAATTCCAGGAACTGAGGGTTCGTCCCCTTTTTAGAACATGTAGGGTAACTTCCTGACATTGCCATGGCATTTGTAAACTGTCATGGCACCGGTGGGAGTGTTTTTTAGCATGCTCATGCATTTTTGTTAATGTATAATGAGCAATAAAGATGACCAGATGTCACTTTTGTTACCATCTTGGTTTGGGCTGGCTTCTTTACCACAGCTTGTTTTATCAGCAAGGTCTTTATGACCTGTATCTTGTGACAACTTCCTATCTCATCCTATGACTTAAAATGCCTAACCTCCTGGGAATGCAGCCTGGTAGGTCTCAGCCTTATTTTACCCAGCCCCTGTTCAAGGTGGAGTTGCTCTGGTTCCAATGCCTCTGACATGAGCATTAGAGATTGAGAGAAATACGAAGTTTTTCAGAAGCTTTCTGTGAGTTATGTCATAGAATTTCTTTAATAGTCTTTATGAGATTCAAGTTAATATTGGATTACTTCTTTGCTTGCTGAAACATACATCTTTAAATACAATTCTGATCTTAGAGGGTCACATTAGGCCCTGGGATTTATGCAAGTCACACATAATAAGGTTTCCTTAAGAGAAGTCTACTATTAACCTGAATCCTTCTAAATTTAAAGTGTTTTCATTGTATAGTGTTGTTTCCTTTATTTTTCTCTTATGTAACTAGGTGGCTAGAAATTCAACTGTAGCACCTTAGAGGGAAATGGAATTGAGGGAAGGAAATATTGGGGATGAGGCTTATCCCAAACTTGAAAAAGAGAATTATTGGGCCAATGTATTGAGATTACACAGAGTCAATTAATGAGCAAGATAGGTTTATGGCAGTGAAGCCTCAAAGTTCATGATCTCAATACTAACCAATGTGCTTCCTTCCTGAGTAAAAATCTACAAGATGGCAAATCCCAGTTCTATCCTGGAACCTTTTGCAGTTTGGAGTTATCTCAAGTAGGAGTTGAGATGATGCGATCCTAACAATAATTATCCATTATGAGGCTTGACAATGAAGGAAGCATTTACCCAGTGGATTATCTCAGGTGGTCTTTGCATGAAGTCTGATAAACTAGGTATTTCTATTCCTCATTTGTGGTTAAAAATGTTGAGACTCATGTAGTTTAAATGTTTCTGAGAAAAAACACATTGTGGTAACTTGGATCTCAGAATTCCTGTCTCCTAGGAAATGTTTCTACAATGATTTCTCAGGATATGTATTCCATTTTCTCACAAATCTTGAAAATGGCCTATGTGCAAGGCACTCTGTTAGGGAAACACAAATGAATGGCAGTTAATGTAGTAACTAAATGATCAGTTTAGTGATGCTGACAGCCATGTAAAGAAATCATTTCTCTCCAGTGTAGCCCATGTAATAAACGAGATAGGGCCAAGGTTGGGGAGGATCTGGAGGTTAAAGGTAAGCATCAGAAAAGGAGAGATGCTTGAGCAGAATTTTGAGAAGTAGGTAGAAGTTGTCTAGGTAGACAGAATTTCTATGAAAAAAAAAAATCGAATACTGTGTCACTGCCTTCAAAATAGCTCTTTATGCAGATTTTCCCATAGCCACTATTATAACGTTTTGGTAGTATAAGCATCATTAACTAGAATAGGAGTGTGATACATGTGAAAACTGGATCCTCATTCAGTTCTTTCATCAGTTTGTTATGTTTTTCATTTAAATGTTTTATTGACTTGCTCCATCAACATCAAAAAGAAAACAGTCTTTGCCTCTCTTGTGTCCTTGAGTAATTTGCTTGCTGCCTACAGACTGGCATCAAAATAGCCTTGAACTTGGGTTGTCTAGTCTGCATTATCTCCAGAATCTGAGGCAGGCAGCACAATCAACTTTTCCATTTATTTCCTTACTTATTTTCAAAAGAGGTTATCATATTTATTTTCAAAATATATGTGGAGAAGTTAACTTGGATATCATGCAAACACAAAGTTTAGCTTCATGTTTTTTTTTCTACATTAACTGTTTCTTGGATATGAGAAGAAAGAATAATTTGGAGATGAGAAAGGAATGAACATCCCTTTATTGATACTGTCATTTGGTGAACTGTATGCATCCTGACTGAAAACAGATGGTCATAGCATCTTGTATGAAAAGGGAGATGTTCAATACAGGAAATTAACATTAATGCCTTAAAATGCTAACCTCTCCTTGCTCCAATTTCTAGTCTATGCAAGATAATTCCAGGATTGATGCTTGTCTATCTCTTCTGCCTCAGTTTCTCTCCCTTGAGAAGAGGAGGTCAAGTATCACAAGAACACTGAGGTTTGTCACACCCTCTGAGGTCTTGGGAAACAAGATACCCTGTGAGATCAAGGTATTATTAGAAGGTAGAGTTCTCACAAAGAAAGTACATTCTCACTTGCTTCATATGCACTCTGAAGTGAAGAACAACAGAAAACCCCCTGCTAATCCAGCATAACCCAAAACAGGCTTCCCCAACCCCTACCAGTTCTTTCTTGTCCTGCCTTCTCTCTAGGTCTCCATTCTCATCCTCTTTTTCCCTTACCTGTCCTCATGTCCCTCCCTGCCCATGAGGATCTCAGACTTGACTTTGTCAATGTTTACCTGGTCACAATCTATTTCCTGGATGAAAACCACTCCTATCCCCAGTCTCAAGGCTTGTATTTCAGATAATGCAAAACCTACAGGGTCCACTTTAACACATGGCACAAACTGCCTGGTGTGCCTTTAGCCTCTTCTCAGGGAAGCTGACTTTTCAGAATGGCTGAATGAAAAATAAGGGCAGTACCAAAGGCTGATAGGGATATGTATAATCTGGATCACTCATATGTTGCTCATGGGAATTTCAAATGACACAGTTATGCTAGAAAACACTTGTGCAGTTTAAAAAGAGGAAAAACTGAACATTAAAACTCCCTACGATCATTCGTGGGTATTATCCCAGAGGAATAAAAACTTACATTCACACAAACCTGTACACAAATGTTTATAGCAGCTTTATTCATAATAATCCCAAACTGGAAACAACCCAGATTCAATGTGTAAATGACTAAACAAACTGTGGTGTATATATATATACTGTAGAATACTACCCAGCATACGCTCTCTCTCTCTCTCTCTCTCTCTCTCTCTCTCTCTCTCTCTCTATATATATATATATCTGTGTGTATGTGTGTGTGTGTGTGTGTTTAATTTTTGAGATGAGGTCTTGCTCTTTCACCCAGGCTAGAGTGCAGTGGCGCAATCATGGTTCACTGCAGCCTGACCTGGTCAAGGCTTGAGTGATCCGCCTGCCTTGGCCTTCTCCTGAGTAGCAGGGACTACAGAGTGAACCATGGTGCCTGGCTAATTCTTTATTCTTATTTTTATAGGAATGGGGTCTTACTATGTTGTCCAAGCTGGTTTTGAATTCCTGAGCTCAAGCAATCCTCCCTCCTTGGCCTCCCAAAATGTTGCGATTACAGGTGTGACCACTATGCCTGGCAGGAACCAAATTATTGATACATAAAATAAACTGAATGAATCTATAGAGACTTATTCTGACTCAAAAAAGCCAATCTCAGAAAGTCATGATTCCGTTTGTATAATATTCTCAAAATGACAAAAATTTAGAAATAGAAGAGATTCGTGAGTGCCAAGGATTAAGGAAGGGGTAGGAATATGAGGGAAGGAGGCTATGTCTATAAAATTGTACATGAGTGATTGTTGTGACGATGGGAATGTTTTACATTTTGACTGTATCAATGTCAGCATCTTGGTTGAGAGGTCGTACTATAGTTTTGCAAGATTTTATCACTGAGGAAAACTGGGTAAAGGGTACATAGAGTCTTTTCATATTCCTCCTTTAAATGTATATGGAGTAACAACTATATGAAAATAAAAAGTTTTATTATAGAGGTAAAAAGTAAAAAAAAAATTAATAGTACCAAATAAAGGGCTCAAGGATCATCACTTCTTGGTAAATGTCAGTTTAACTATGTTAAATAGATTTTCTCATTAAAGAATTTTAGAGAATACTTAAGAGATTTGTCTCCAGGAGAGGCTGTAGGTACAGAACTGCCAAAATTTATATGGTCATGTAGCACTTCAGGAATATTATTGACACCTTGTTGAAACAGTGTTGTGAGAAACATGGCGCTACCTTTTTTTGTAGTAGTCATAGCAAAATAACCACTCTACATTGAGTGTTTTCCATGTTCTAGTGACCCTTTTAAGTGCAGTTTATATGGCAAGTTCATGGAATCCTCACAGAACTCCTTAGGGTGAGAAATTGGGATGCTGATGCTTGGGTCCCACCCAGAGATTGAGGTGTAATAACTCTGGCATGCGACTATGGGTATTGGGAGTTTTTAAGCCTCACTAGTGATTTTAATATGAAGCCAAAGCCTGGTAATACTCTAGTTGAGGTCATTGAGTGATATGGGCCAACAGCATTGACATCACCTGGGCATTTGTGATGAATGCAGAATATCAGGCCCCATCCCAGACCTTCTGCATCATAATTTGGGTCTTTACAACTCCCTCAGGTCATTCATTAGTACATTAATGTTTAAAAAGCACCAGTCTTAATGCATAGCTAGTATACGTTGGAGAGGAGATTTGAACACAGTCTGACTAGGCTTTTGGTCCTAAAAACACAACATAGAGCACATGTTTTATCAAATGCATTGAGAATGAATGACTGCAAAGCAAGTGTGCTGACTGTTGCCCTGAATAAGCAGAGTGGGACTGTGGAAACAGTGACACCAACATATAAAGTGATGCTCCTATCTTGTTCTTAGCTGTTGAATCCATTATTGGGTTGATGCTCTAGTGTGCCACACATTAAGAAGACTGCTAATGGCATCTGAGGTGACATGCAGTGGAGAAGAGCTTAGGAAGCATTTCAAACAAGAAATAGACAATAAATATGTGAAGAGGCAGATGAAGGTGCAGTATAACCAACTGTTCTTCTGTTAGTGGTAACTCACATTGTCATTGGATGACCATACAGGTGTATCAGTCCTGGTTACTGGAATATTAAACTGTGACTGACTGATTTTACTGTGCAAATTCTATGAAGAGAATACCAATTGGATGACTGTATTGTTCTTCTGTGAGTCTATTTCAAGCTAAATTTGATATGGTCTGTGTCCACTGGGAATTCATAATTTTAAAAATTCTCTCTGCATCCCCCTTCTTCTGTTCTCATCTTCCCACTTACTTTGCATACAAAATTAAATTAGAGATTTAGTAGAAACAGAAATGAATGAGAACATTTTTATCCATCAGGGATGTAAAACCAGTAGAGAAGAGTGGGGTACAGGAAACCATTGTATATAACATAAAGCCAAAGAAAACAATCAGTAGGGGTGGAAAGTCTCCAATAATGCAGAAAGAGGAGTAATTATATACTAAGGGAGGGGTTAGGGTATTCTTCACAGAGGAAAGAAATGGTGCATTTGTTCTGAGCCTTGCTGTATACCAAAATTGTAGACCATTCAGAATGGTGTTGCCTTGTTTAGGAATGCATACAACTTGAGGTGTGAAATTGAAGAGTGTCAAAATATAAGGTGCGTTTAAAGAGGTGGGAATAAAATGAAGTTGGAACGGGTAGGAAGACACCACATTGTGGAGGCTTCTGAATGCCAAACTGAACACAAAACTTTATTCTGAGAATGATGAGGTACCCTTGAATGTGTTGAGTTACAATGGAGAATTTAGAAGCATGCTGCCTCAGTTGGTAGTCCAACTCTGCCACTTGCTGGCTGCAAACATGGCAATAAAGCCCTCACCTCTCTAAGCCTCAGTTTACCCATTTGTGAAGTAGAGATAACTCAAAGGGTTGCCATAGGCATAAAATAATCCATGTAAAGTTCGGAACATAGTGCTTAGCATGCAGTAAATTCTCAATAAATACTTTGATGATGACAATGGCCTAAGTAGAGGAAGACACCCTGATAGTGGTGAAATGGATTGAAGAGATGAAGCTTGCAGGATGGCACAAAGGCTTCCAGGACCCCCCTTATCTGTCTGAGCCTCCAAGGAGGCCAAATAATGTCATCCATGAGTCTGATTCAATAGCAGAAATGGGTTTGCATTCTTCTCATGCTGCATTATTCCTGGACCTTCGGTGGGCTCTCAGGAGCTCATTTAACATGTTAGAATACAGATTTAAGAGTGATGAAATCTATTTCATTACACTAAAAAAAATATAGACTTCCAACCTTAGCAACTCAGAATGCACAATAATTACAGCTTATAGAGCAAGTGGATTAAGATACAGGGGGAAGTTTTCCTAAGTCAGAAAATTAAATAGAAACTGAATGAAACTTCTGGAGTAAATTGAGACAACACTCCTAAGGATTCTACAATGAGATACTTTCTCGTGTCAAAATACCTTAATACCTTAGTGTTTCTTAACCATTGCAGGGCTGTACTAAGCACTGAGGACATTTTTGGGTCTTGGTACTCATGAAAAGCCAGGATCATTTCTGAGTCCTTGTGATAATCAAATGCAACAACTTCCCACCCACCGCAACATAAGCACAGCACGTGTTCCCAGCATTCCAAGAGGGTGGCAGTTAGGTACCACCTAAATAAGAACTATTATGAAGATGCTGTCTATTTGGAGAAAAGGCTAGCTGGATGTCACTTCTACTCAACTATGGCTTTCACAGTGAGGAGTGAAACTTACCAGCTTGACCTTGAATCAGAGAATTTCCCTTTCTGTTATCTCAGTTTCCTTTCCTGCAACATGGAAAAAAGAAAAACAAAAATGTACTGAACTCTTACCATGCAGGAGTATCATAATGTTGCCTCTCTGAAGGTTTATCTGAGGATTAGCACTTTGGCATTCGTCTAGTTCACAGTACCCAATAGTAACAATTGTTTTAAACTACCTTTAATCATATCTAAGATGCCATGGATTGCAAATTGCCTTATCACTTTATACACACTATGAAAAAAAATGCTGCTGATTAAATGGTGACACACTGCTCTATTATTGAGAATATATATACTTTAGATTTTCTTAGAGACATTTTTCTCACATTACTCTTAGTACATATACAAAACCCAAACATGAACAAAGAAAGCTATTCCTAAAACTTCACACTCAGAATCCAACCCTTTTAACGTGGTCATCAATGCCAATTATTAGCACAGAAGATCATTCTTTCTCTACCAAGAGTCATTAAGACAGAGCATTTTTTAAAAGAATCTGCACAAGAACAAAACCCACAGGTGCTAGGCTCTTTTTTGATTATGTAGAGCAAGCCTACTTGCAAGGGCAGCTTCAGGAATGTTGGGAAACAACTGATTCACTGCTGCCCCACTCCCTCCCACAACCATTTGTCTCCTTCTGGTTCAGAGTGTTTCTTTCCTGCCTTCAGGATTTTCTTCTAAGTTGCTGACACCCATTCCAAAGTTTTGATGCTTCCGTTGTTAATATTTCCAAATGCCCAGGAATGATAACATGAGTACAGCTCAAGCCTGACTTGGCTGACAGAGATTCTAAAGCACTATGGACTGCAAAGTGCATTCTGATTTCAGAAATGTTAAAAGGTAGGAAAAGTTGCATTTCTGAACAGATAAAAAGTAAAAATGTGCATTGTTTTAGCTAAAAATGTGTGCATAAAGTACATTTGTATTTAAAATACTCTTACCATGAAACCTCTTGCAAGTGAGAACTTGCCATATAGTTCCCTGTTATTCAAAGTATCATTTACAGACCAGTACATGGAAACTTGGTAGAAATGTAGAATCTGGGTCCCTACCCCACACCTACTAAATTCAAATCTGCATTTTAACAAGATCTTCGATTGTTATGCACTTCCAACTTTCAGAAACACTGCTTTCTGAATGTAGTACTTGACTGGTCGGCGCTAGTGGGATCTTCCTGTATAAATAGGTACATCTTCCCCAGCTTGTGCTCTCTGTCCTGCTCTGCTGATCCAGGTCACAGTGATGAACCTTGCTGGAAGGCCTTTGTGTATTGGTTACAAGAACTATGAAATGTTATTATATTTATCCTCTCCATCTATGTCATCACACTTAAGGGAGACAAAGCACAGTTTTAGCAAAAGTTTACCCCCATCTATATCTTTTTCTAGAAGGTACTACAAGGCTAGCAGGAGGGGGAAGAGTCTTAAATAACTGCCTGCTTTGAGGGCTATACTTCTTAGCAATATTCAAAAATGTGTTCCGCATATAAAACCTAATGCAACTGCCTTTGCAAAAATTATATCAGTGAGAAAATGAAGGCAGTGAAGGAGATCTAATCTTGGCCAACCTCTGTCTTACCTTTGGCCTTTAAGCTGCCCTTCAGTTTTCCTGGGCTTGTGCCAAGCTAACTTTGGGAGACATTTTGTTTATAGTTTAAATGATGATAGCCCTTCCTCAAAACTCAACTGCCTTTGTAAAGCTGAGAGACCACTAGGCTAGGAGGATAGAGGAGGCTGAATTCTGCTAAGGTGTTGGCATAAATGATTGCCAGCCATTATTCCAGAGGTCACAAGATATGATATGCAATTTACCCAATTACTCCTGCAGATGATATCACTATTGTGGAACCTAAGATTGGCCCTTTGAGATACTTTTTCAGGTTTTTTGCATGTCTACTGATGGCTCCACCTGAACACACCAACTGCTCTTGTGGCCCCACCCAGAAGCTACTCAGTGTGTATGAGGAACACTTGCCACACTCCCATGATTGCACCCCCAACCAATCAACAGCAATCACCCATTGCCTAGCACTCCTACCCCTTCCCCCAAACTATACTTGAAAGGCCCTAGCCCCTAAATTTTCTAGGAGGCTGATTTTAGTAATAATAAAACTCTGGTCCTCACTTAGCCAGTTCTATGTAAAACTCTTTTTCTCTTGGAATTTCACTACCTTGATAAATCAGCTCTATCTGGGCATCGGGCAAGAAAAACCTATTGGGTGGTTACACTAACGATGGTAGGACCGTTAACTGTCCTTTCCTGATTTGATTTTTTAAAATTCAACAGTTAACTTTTAAAAATTGATGTTTGGGAAAGAGTAGCTCGAAGGAGTGGCAGAGGCATTTCTGGAAGCATCATTCCAGATCCAGTGTATTTGTCTCCACCTCATTTAGCAACTTCTGTTTTAGAAACTCACCGTGAAAACAGGCCACTGCTTCTACTTTTGCTTTTCTCCCTATATCAAAGCCAGTCTTTAGCTACGTTAATAGAGACAGAGGACTCAAAATTTAAATTTTGTAAGCATAAATTGTCAGCTAGTGCCCCCACACCCAAAAAGGCCTCACCTCAGGGTACTACTGCAAGCTAAGTAAGATTATTAGACTCAGAGTCAGGCCAGAACTGAGGGCACTATTGTTTTGCAGGGAAGGAACAGAGCCTTTGCATCTGGGTTTCCCTATGAGTTTAGTCATCTGATGGGGACTAAAACACTGACCCTACCTAAGATGTTGGTTTTGTGAAGCCATTTCTAGCGTTATCAACTTTCACTTTTCTAGTAATTCTCTTCTTTTGATGTTTGCACTGGAATCACTGTGCCCCTAATAGTGGCTACACAAGAGTCTTCGTCTCTTAGTTTTTTATGCATCCACTTCATTCACTTGTCCTCAAGCTAAGGACCTCTGTGTGCCAAGTATTGGGAGACCGGAGAACACACAAACTTGGCCCTTCTCCAAGGAAGCCAGCAGTCAAACACACAAGATAGGCAATTAAGAAAGTAATCATAAGCAATTACAAGCACGGTTTGACAAATCTAGGGCTTCTGAGGTCACATGAGCACCCAATATAAATTTTAAAATGAAAGAATAATTGTCAAAACAGTTTGAACAGAATAGGGAATTTTTTTAAAAGACATATGATGAACGTTTTCTTTCTTTTTAACGTGGGCTGCAGTTTTTCAAATGTGCATTCCTGGTTAAACAAGCATTTCTGCAGTCCCTGTGCCCTGCAACATGCCAGGAAATAGAACTCTTCTGTTTGACCCTGCTCTGAGATGTCAGGGAAAGCTTTCCCCGGGAAATGACCTCCAGCTGAGAACTGGATCATCAGGAGTTGCTACTGACGCTGGGCAGAAGAAGAAAGCACTAGAGAATGCTGAGGTAAAAGGCAAGAAGCAGATTTCACAGCCATTTAAAAAACTGCCATTAGCAGCACGTGAGAGCTTTTAAGATACAATCAACACATGTATTTGTCTCTAGGGCTTCTGTAACAAACCATCACAAACTGGGTGGCTTCTAATAACAGAAATTTATACTCTGGAGGCTAAAAGCTCTGGAGGCTAAAAGTTCAAAATCATGCTTACTCTTACAGCTTCTGGGTTTTTCTGTTAACCCTTGGCATTTCCTGGCTTGCGCTGAGTAACTCCAATCTCTGCCTCTGTTGTCACCTGGCTGTCTTTCCTCCTGCATGTCTGTGTCTTCATGTGGTGGTCTCTGCTCTGTGTGTTTGTCCGTCATCTCTTGTAAGGACATCAGTCTTATGTGGACTAAGGATCTTTCCTGCCAGATAGTAATGGGATAAATCAACAGATGACTTGCTGTGTTCAGACACAGCCCTGGGCAATGTAAAACCCCCAGGTAATTTCAAGGTTGCATTATCTTGCTGATAGCCCCTCAATGTACATTTTGGGGAATAGCATACTTCCTAATTTGAGGTGGGCAAGAGTAAGGCACCAGGGGCATGACGTTAACCAGGCTCACCAGAAGCCAATTTCTTAAAAATGAGCAAATAAATAAAAACTGTTCTAAATGTTAAGAAGCAAACGAGGAAGCTGGGATGGGGGATGGAGATTGAATAGTGGAGGGATGATCACACTGTTGTTGCAAAGTAATGAGTGGGGCCTTTCAACATACTGGCAGGTTCCCTGGGGTTTGACAGCAGTCCCAATGTTGCTTCAGGATCATTCTGAATTCTCCCTAATTAAGCAGGGATGAGAGCAGGAGACGACTTTCTGCTTTCCTTAAGCAAAAATGGCTGAAAGCACAAAGTGCCTCCAAGCTGGACCTTAAAGAGGACAGGGTTGTAAGTTTTAAGGGCAAGGGCACAGTCAGTGGGAGAGGTGTAAGTGGAGGTGTTGGTGCCAAAGACTCCTTGGAATCTTAGGGTCCTGGAGCTGGGTGAGTACTTGGAAACAAGACATACTACATTGTAAGGGTCAAAATTTCATGTGTTTCCTTCACGTCTTTGAACCTTACAGGGTCAACAGACCTAACCATGAGTTTCCCTGATCTCACCAGGTAAGTCCAGCAGCCAGTGGGAAAGACTTCCCAGCCAGCTATTTCCCTTACCCACCATACAGACTGCATCCTGTCCAGTCCTCAGCCTCCATCTCAGCCTTCACATTTATTCAGACAAGCCAATCATAGTCTACCTCAGAAACCAGGGGGCACCTTATCCTGTCATTACTATAAAGCTCCCGCTGGTTCACTCTGCTCCTAAGTACAACCCCGGTGTATCCCTGCATGGTGTGCAGTGTTCTCTTCCCCTGATATGAGTCTGTGTGATTAATAAATTGTTGTGGATCTCACCTATTGACAGGTGTTCTGTATTCAGCCATGCTCAGAATGCTAGGGCAAGATTCCCTCCCTCATCAATGGGGTAAAGAAGAGGTGAACCACTGGGTGCAGTTGCTCACGCCTGTAATCCCAGCACTTTGAGAGGTTGAGGCAGGTGGATCACTTGAGGTCAGGAGTTTGAGACCAGACTAGCCAATATGGTGAAACTTCATCTCTACTAAAAATACCAAAATTAGCTGGGTGTGGTGGTGGGCACCTGTAATCCCAGCTGCTCAGGAGGCTGAGGAAGGAGAATCGCTTGAACCCAGGAGGCAGAAGTTTCAGTGAGCCAATATCACGCCATTGCTCTCTAGTCTGAGTGATGGAGTGAGACCCTGTCTCAAAGAAGAGGTGAACAAAATACACCTCATATTTTAGAAGGAGAAACTAAGTTTCAGAGAGAAAGAATTGATTTGGCCAAGTTCTTAATAATAGCAATAATACTAATATCAAAAATAACAATCTTTATTTAGTGCTAAGCATTGTTTTAAGCATTTGTTGTATATGTATTATTTAATCTTCACCATAAACTTTACCCACCCCGTTGTTACTAACAGGATACTCATGAGGAAATTTGGCACAAAGAAAGCAAGTCACATGTAAATTGCTGGGATTCAAACTTAGTGCCTGGGAATTCCTTAACTGTATTCTTATCACTGTGCTAAAGTCCTTATGTGGATTATCATTTAAGTCTTTTTATCCTCATCTATAAGTCTTGGCTTGGAAAGTTTTGATAATTTGCCCAAGGTTACAAAGATAGTAGATGATAAAACTGGAACTTGAACTCCGTCCTGATGCCTGTGCCCATCGTTTTAACTACCCTGTTCTGAAATCGAAGGCTGGAGACTCCTAATCAGTGTTCTTTTCACTGTAACATGCTATGGAGCTGGGTAGTTGGATGGAGTGAATGGAAAAAAACATCAAAGAGATACTATTATCAGAACTCAGAGAGGGCTATGGAAGAGATAAAATTATTCTCTTTTCTCTATGTTCCCTTTAATGTGCATTGGTTACAAGACTAAGGGCTCTATCCATGCATACGCTTATTTTGTAGCAACATTTTATATAATAGTATTGTACTAGGTGCAGTGCTAAATGTTTTATGTAGCTATTATCCCCATTTTACAGATATAGAAATGGCTACCAGGAGTTCTTTTTCTTATCCAGCAAAATGATTTTCAACAGCATTTTAGGCTCCAAACTTGTTAAGAAACTGAGGTTCAGTTTCTTATATAAGACAGCAATTATAATTATAGCCAGCTGTTAGTGTACTTGGGATTAAATGAGATGCTCATTGTAAGCCTTTAAGTGATACCGCTTAAGTAGGTGTCAGTAAATACTTGATAAGTGATAACTCATGATTTCTGGCACTTCAGAGATGGGTGGAAGTACCTTAAGGTTCGTCTCTTCAACCTCCTCATTTTCTATTAACCTCAGAGTGGGAAAAGAGTCAGGCTAAAGGTCACACCACAACCAGATGCTTGAATGAAGACTATACAAAGTTGATTTCGTGTGGTAAAATTTTGATATTAGTGTGGTAAATTTTCTTTTTTAATTTTATGTGCTTATGTAGGGATATAAGTGGGAGGACTGATCTGGAGTCTTAGTTGGCAGTTATCTTCAAATCATAACTATGAGAAGTGATGAATTTTCTTCTTTCCAGGCAAGGCTAATTCTAGTCTTTGAAGAAGAATGAAGACTAGTGACTAGGAAGGAACACCACCAGGAAGTATTCATGAAGTTAGAAATAGGGTCAACATTTTTAGATAAACTTGTTTGACAAACCTTAATGTCCACTAAAGGCTGTAAAATATTGCAGTAATGCCACTAACACTTTCAGAGGGCAATGCTGATAATGTTTATGTTTGAATGAAACTTAGTGCTTTATCCAGAGATTTTCTACTCATTATGATATTTAAGGTATTAGATTAGGTCTTTAGTTCCCATATATTTAAATTTCAGGAGCAAAATTTGAAAAGGGAAGATAAAAGAAATCTCTGATATTATTAACACACTGAACTGAGGTCCACTCACCTGACATAGTAAAACCAAAGAGCCATGCTAAAATTTGCATGACACCAAGCAAGGAGAATCAGGTAGCTCTCACTTATAACCCAACCTTCCCAATGGCTTGCAAGCAAGGGTGTTTTAAAGCTAGAGTAAATTTCAGTGAAGCAGAAGTCATAAGCAAAATAGTAAATCAGTACATGAAGGCTATGCATTGGTTTGGCAGGAATAGGTGGGATATCTTGAAGTGGGGGCTTATACTTAGATTCAAAGATTTTCTGACTTGCAGTTGGTTAAGAAAGAGAAGCTTTGTTTAAAAATTTGGGGTTAGTATGTTTGGAGAATGTTAATTCTGGCTTGAGGATATGACTTCCTCCAGGTCCCTCAGGAAGAACTTAAGAACCAAAAATGGTGGTCAGAATTTGGTCCTCAGTTTCCTTTTATTTGAGGTACATAGACCTCAGTGAATCCATATGGTGGAGGTCTGGGTTTCTAAAGAACAACTCAGGGACATATGTGAAGATGTTATCTTTAGTTACTATAGGAAGCCAAACATTCCATGACTCTCCCTTGCTTATTGTTTTAAGCTACTATTAACTTCTTGCTTATCAAGTTATTTATTGACTCCTCAGAGCAAGCTAAGTGACTGGTATTTCTCTTAGATAAACTCAAGATTTTTATTTTTATGTTTGGTTGGGGGGGCCACAGGCCCCTAAGGGTAGTCTCTGCTTTGTCTCAACATGGAGTAGCCAAATATTTTCCACCCAATTAAATATTTAAGGAAACAAAACAAAACAAAACATACTACCACTTACAATCACTATAATATTTACAAGAGGAAGGATATTTTAACACCCCAAATATAGGAAATACACAAGCGCAGAATGGAAGATACTGATTAAAATGGAATATTTTAGTTTTATGAAGAACTCTGTCATTATGTTCCTAGTTTTATTCTGGGTGATGTCAAGTGTCCCTGACCACCCTTCAGGAATCCACTAGTCTAGGATTGGGAGTCTCAAAGCAGGAATGGGGTGTGAGAGTTGCTCATCCCCACCCTGAAGGGAGTATATTACAGTAATCCAGTGAGCTTTTTCTCTATCTATATCCTATAAAGACTCACAACTTTTATGAACTACTGTTTGTAGGAATGAACATAGGACTTTGTCATATCCCCCAAGCAGTGTGGTGTTGTAGAAAAGACAAAACTCCAAAATGAATCTACTGATCATCTAATTCAGGAGTTATTGACAAGTGTCCATTCCAACAGCACCTATGATTTCATATACGTGGAATTTACCTGGTACATTCACTTAATGCTCTGAACAAGTACAGAGTGTCAAGATGTGGAAGAGAGGAAAAAAAAAGGATTATTTAGTGCAACCTTCCATTCAATGCACATCTCTTTTCCTATCTTCCAGTACTTGACAGAATCACAAAACCACCCCTTCAGATTCAAGCTTGATTTGTTTACCAGGTACCTGCTTGTGCCAGGAATTGAGCTAGGCAGTTTGTATGTTCTCTTTCCATTAAGAACGTTGAGCTGCTATAGCCATCACCTCCAAGATGAGGCAA
Source organism: Piliocolobus tephrosceles (assembly GCF_002776525.5). NCBI lineage: Eukaryota > Metazoa > Chordata > Mammalia > Primates > Cercopithecidae > Piliocolobus > Piliocolobus tephrosceles. Next base: position 137,619,808 of record NC_045437.1, read on the forward strand.
CCAAGGCACTGGAAGCCTCAGTGCTTGTGATATGGCACTTGTATCACAGGAAATGCTCTTACTTGTATTTTTCATATGGGAATGTTTTGTAACCAAGGGCCACCTTAGTGTCTCACTCTTTTTCTTTTGTTTGTTCTGTGCTTCTGTTCATCATTTTAATACAGCATTTCTCTACCCACACATCCCTCCAAGCCCCCTCACCTATTTCTATAATCATTGTAGAGCAGCACCTTGGTGGCAAGCAAAGCACCATAATGCAGTTGTTTATAGCATAGGCTTTACAGTGACCTTGGGCAGTTGCCACTTCTGTGCCCTCATTTCCTGACTGTAAAATGAGCAGCATAATAGCACCTGCTTCACAGGGTTCTTGTGAAACAAAGTGAATATAAACAATTAACCTAGTTCGTGACATGGGAGTATCTTTAGTATTAGCTCTTAGTGTTATTCTTATGCATATTTTATATATTTATAGACTTATAATTCAATTTAAAATACTAATTTATTACATAATGTATATAATTTCCCAAAAAGATCTGACAGCCTGTCTCTTAGACTCGCCTCGGAGATAATGAGGTGGTAACCTGGCCTAGGCTTTTCTGCTCCTCTTGTTGGGGCTCATTATCCCACAAAGCTGCATGGCCTCTTCCTTTCTGGACCTTCTTTGCCTATAGCACAGACTTTTAGGCTCTTATTCTGCCATAGCCACTTAAGGTAAATCATAAACACAGCATTCCAATTAACTTGCAGGTCTTGGGATGGATGAAGAATGTTTATTGTTTGTTACTGGTTTAACTCTGCGACCCACATAAGAAAGTGAATGATTTTTTGGGCTTTACCCACCTACATTTCATGGAACTTCTGGGAGCATGTGCTGTTGCTTTTCCCTTCCATCTTCCTGATCACACAGTGATTTAATAGCTGAGAAAACACCTCAGTGGCGTGACAGGTCTGAGTGATTTCATGGTTTTCCCTAGGCTTGGTTCCTGTAAAGCTACTGGTGACAAAAGCAAGGAAGAGCAGTGAGCATAAAGTGGTAGAGAAAGACTGGTCAGTGCCTTAAGTGTAGTTGACACTCAGTCTTTTATGGAATGTGAATGGCTGGAAAAATTATGCATTCAAGAGGGTGTTCCAGTTAAATGAAGTGTAAGTGGGACTCTGTATGCAACCCTCTATTTTTGTTAGAACATGTTATATTTGCTGGTTAAAACTGTTGAATAAGTGACTAAATGCAGCCAGAAGTGAAATACAGGCGTATTCGCATGGCCAAAAGTAGAGGATTCCTGTGCTTTCCTTTTCTTTCTATAAATCTTTATTGCTTTTTTCTACTTAATGCAATATCTGCTTCTCTAAATAAGACGTTATACAATATATTTGTATATCTGTACTTGCCTGAACCATTTTTTATTGGCTGACCTTTCAGTAGCATGGAAGCTCTTTCTTAACCTTGTGTTTCATCTCTCCATAGCCTCCAAAGCATATCTGGGCTAGTGTTGGTACCTTAACATGTGAATAGAGGGAAATTTGCACTGAAAGAACAACTGTCCATCCAAGTGTGAGATTGCATCACATTTGTGAAAATTGTACACTTTGGAGCAAGGCAGAAACTTTTCTCTCAGTGACTACTTCTGTGATTGTGAACAAATTATTTAGGTCATTGAGCATCTTCTTCTCTGTATGTAAAATGGGGAAAGAGTTAACATGAAGACATGTCAATTGAATGTAAAGATTATTTGAAGCACTTAGCACAATGCCGGGAACATAGTACAATCTATCTACCTACCTAAGAGCAGCTGGTTAAGATGTAGCTGCCCTTCATCCCCTAGCTGTATTCTTTCCCTGTCCCTCTGAATCTGTAATCATAACTGGTGACATTTAATGAGTTCTTAACTTATCCTTTGTGAATTAGAGATTCTAATGCTTAATTCCCCACAATTCTTGTAGGAATCCTATAGACAAAAGACCTTGCAGAAAAACAGTTAATTTTGGAAATAATCTCAAATGGTAGCCCAATTTACATTTACTTACATGTTACATTCATTCTGGATCGACAACAATAAAAATCTCACAATTCATTTCTTAGCGGGTTTTTTTTTGTTTTTTGTTTTTGTTTTTGTTTTTTGTTTTTTGTTTTTTTGAGACAGTCTTACTCTCCCACCCAGGCTAGAGTGCAGTAGTAGGATCATAGCTCACTGCAGCCTGGAACTCTGGAGCTCAAGTGCACCACCACACCTGGCTAAATTTTTAAAACTTTATTTTTGTAGAGATGGTGTCTCACTATGCTGCCCAGGCTGGTCTTGAACTACTGGGCTCAAGTGTTTCTTCTTTCTCAGCCTCCTGGCTTGTTGGGATTACAGGTATGAGCCTTTTCTTCACTTTAATTCACATCTTGACTGTCTCCCAGCTATCCATTGGATATAAATTAATTTAGGTCAAAACTGAAGAACTGGAAAAGACAGTAAATAGGACTCTAGAACTAATATTCATTAGCAGCTCATTTGAGTTTGGTTTGAATCTGGAAGACATTGTGGCAGAAGAGACTCTTGGATTGTAACATCAGTGACTGTGTTGAATGAATGAAATAGTAAATGAAATTTCTCAGAGCTTAGGCTAGTTGCCATTTGAGGTCTCTTCTAAATCTGAGACTCAAAGAATCAATTCTAAAGTCATCTTCTTTTAAAAAATATTAGCTTAAATAAGTGGAAAAATGTCCAAATCAAGAGATGAAGGAAAGAACATGTGATTTTCTTTCCTTTATCTGAAAGCTAGGGGTGATGTCTTTCTCCTTGCACCTGACAAAGCCACAGGAAGGCAAAAAAGTAGGCTCTCAGCAGGGCAAATTGGCCTCATTTTTCTCCGCCAATGCACGTTAATCCCCTACAGTGGAACTCTGATTTTTCCCAGTGACGTACATTTGCACAGTTGGGCCCATGTTTTGCTCTCAAGTCAAATGGTACTCACACCAGTGCTAACTAAATTAAGCTGGAATTGTCATGTCATTCCCTAGAACCTCATTCCTGAGTTTTTGGTGGTTACCTCTAGGGTCCTCCTCATAACCCGCTACTAGGAGGATACAGAGGAACCCTGTGTCCATGACTTACAAAAGAAATGACACTTGAATCTGTCTCTTGTTTTAAGATATGGATAAGTTGAGCCCTACCTGTGTGTTTTAAATTACTTTTTTGCTTCAGCAAGTTAGGGTGACTTTTTGTTACTTGCAACCAGTTTTCTAACTGATAAAAGTGTCATCTTTTATCTATGCTGCCCAGGCTGCATGCTACCAGGCTGTGTTGGGTGCTGGGTGAGACTCCAGATATTTTATGGAAAGCAACCATTAGTGCTTGTCCCCATGAAGTGGATAGTTTAGAGGAGCACATGCATTAGTTGGTGAAGTACACTAGTGAATATATATTTCTAAAAGAGATATGTTCTAAAAATTAGGACACAATTCAATCAGAATTAAAATGGATTGAAAGAGAGCAGCAGGAAAAGTGCCCCTTAAAAAGTGATCCTTATTTCCTTTTTAAAAAAAAAAACAAAAAAACAAAAGCAGCGATCCTTGAGCTGAAATCTGGAGGATGACTAGAAATTAAGTAGGTGAGCAGAAAAAGCAAACTAACTCCAAAGAAAGGAAATGCACAGGTGGGAGGAGATGTGGTACAAATGCCCTGTGGTAAGAGGGAACAAGGAATAATCAAGGATTAAAGAAGGACCTGTGCAGTGGGCTGTGAACAAAGAAGGTGTTTGGGAGGTGATGGTTGGAGAGGTAAGTAAGCCAATTGTGCAAGACCTTGAAGACTATTTTAAGGAGCTTATCTTTAAGAGTAACTAAAATACATGTAGTCTGTGCCTTCATATTGTAAATATAAGCTTCAGAAGACAAAATTTATCCAAGGGTGCATATTCTTCTTGGCAAATTTGGGTTCAGAACTCATGACTCTGACTCCCATATGACCTACAGAAAGAATATATTGATAATTGATTGCATTTGGGCCATACCAACTGGACAAAGACCTTAAATGAACATGAAAAATTGCAAAGTTGTCTTGCAGGTCCATTCTCAACATAACACAAAGTATGCCTGTCAAAATTTTATATATGAACTTAGTATAATCACACATATAACATATGCTGTGTCTTCTAAAAACACATATCCACCAACAATTTAAAAATAATACCCTTACCACTGTATACACATTGGTTCTTATTTTAAAACAAAAACAAGCGTTGGTGAGGCTATGAAGAAATTGGAACCCTTGTTCACTGCTAGTGGGAATGTAAAATGATACAGCCACTATGGAAAACATTATGGCAGTTCTTCAAAAAATTAAGCATGAAATTACCATATGATTCAGTATTTCCACTTTTAGGTATATACCCAAAAGACTTAAGAGCAAGGTTCTGAGCAGTTATACATCCACATTTATATCAGCCTATTCACAATAGCCAAAAGGTGGAATAACCCAAATGTCTATTGATGGATAAATAGGTAAAGTATAGTGTTTACATACAATCAGATATTATTCAACCTTGTAAGGAAATGGAATTCTGTGACATGCTGCAAGATGGATGGATTTTAAAGCATTATGCTAACTGAAATAATCCAGACACAAAGGGACATAAGCTGTTTGAGTTCACTTAAGCAAGATATCTAATGTAGGCTAATTCATAGAGGAGTAGAATAGTGCTTACCAGGAGCTTAGGAGTTACTTTTTAGTGGGTACAGGGTTTCAATTTGGAATGACAACAAATTATAGAGATTGACAATGGTGATGGGTGCATAACTATGTAAATACACTTTACTGCCACTGAATGGTACTAAAAATAGACAAAATGATACATTTTGTAGTTTGTATATATTACCACAACAAAAAAATCCAAAAAAGTAATACGTTAATTGTCTTTTCATATTTTAATACTAAAAGTTACAGATAAAATAATGCTAGATAAAAGTATAAAGAACAATTGTATGTCCTTTCTTTTGATAATTTTTACACATAAAGGATATCTTCTTTTCAGTATAGAAGCCAGTACTATTAAATGTTTTTTTGTTAATAACAAGAGATGGCTTGAGGGAATAACCACAGTCATGTACTTATTTTGTGTGTTTACTCCACAAAACGTAGTTCTGCCCAAGGAACGTTTTTTTATATCCGTTTGTTGTTGTTGTTGTTAAGTAGTGTATCATGTGGTTTTAGATTTTTATAACTGAGATTATCTCTACATAAATAACTTAAAACTCAGTGTTTTGTTTGAATACTATATTATTCCTGGGTCAGAAGTGTGTTTTCAGTTTATTTAGATAGTGACATCCAAGCAGAGAGTAGAATTGTGGTTATTAGAGGCAAGAAAGGGTAGGAGAAAGGGGATACTACAGAGAGATTAGTTAATGGACACAAACTCCCAACTAGATATAAGTAAGTGTTTGAGGTGATAGACATGCTAATTATCTTGATTTGATCATTGCACATTGTATACATGTATTAAAATATCACTTTTTACTCCATATATGCATAATTATTGTCAAACACCCTACAGCTTGTATGAAAGCTACTGCTAATTATGCTTATTTTTCACTTAAAACTTAAATTTGATCTTTCCATTCCCCTGCCCAATTCTTCTTTGTATTTGTCCATTGTTCTTAAGTAAAAACACTTTTAGTATGATTTCTAGATAATAAGGCTGGGGTGATGAAAAAAGATGGCCCACGCAATTTTTTTTTTTTTTTTTTTTTTTTTTTTTTTTTTTTTAAGCAGGATCTCGCTTCTGTCCAGGCTGGAGTGCAGTGATGCGATTATAGCTCACTGCAGCCTTGACCTCCCAGGCTCAAGCGGTCTCCCACCTTAGCCTCCCTGAGTAGATGGGACTACAAATATGCGCCACCACCCAGCCAATTTTTTTTTTATAATTCTTATTTGTAGAGACGAGGGCTGTTTGTGTTGCCTGCCAAGGCTGTTATCGAACACTTGGTCTCAAGTGATCCTCCTGTTTTGGCCTCCCAGAGTGCTGGGATTACAAGTGTGAGCCAAGGTGCTCAGCTCCATGCTATTTTAAGGTTTTTAACTTTCTCCATTCCCCTTCCTACCCAACTTTATGTGCTTGGCTTCTGTTAGCCTTCATTACTCTTCCTTAAAACCCAGCACATGAAGAGGTTAACATGGACATTTTGAATCAAAATAAAAATATACCTAACAAAGCAATTTCAGAGTCTATTTTTTTTTCTTTCGGGGCATTCCACCTCTTACTTAACTGTATGTCTTATGATTTTTATATTTAGGAAATAAAAGCTGCTTTAACCCAGTATGTTATATTTCTTTCCCCCTTCCTCCTTCTCTTAATAATTGTCAAACCCATTAGTGTCTCTCGGGTTGTCCAATTGAAAATAAACATCTGGGGTAAGGAAAAGATGACGTAACCTCCCAGAGAAAGCCATATCATTTTAAAGCTTTGAATTCAAGAACTTGCTTGTTTCATGGGGGACTATTATTCAGATCTCTGGTAGATTCAGCAGTGTGATAGAGCTCCCAAAACTATTTCTCCCAAGTAATAACCTTCACTGTTAAATAATAACAATGCCATCCCAGGTTTGTTTATAGTTTAACAAGTATTTTGATGTCAGTTATTCCTCTAATCCTTGTGACAATTCTTTTGAAGTCATTAGGAATCAGCACTCTCATTTAATAGTTTATTAATGAGTTCTTAGAGAAATTAAGTGGTTTGTTCCTTATTTCACTATGGGCAAAAATGAGGGTAGCTCCTATTTTCAGCTCTTCTGACTCCTAGCCCACTGAGATTTTGGGGATAGTATTTAGTGCTACACTTTTTCTTGATTATAAAAGTAACGTTCATTGTAGAAAATAAAGAGGAAATAGGAAAATATAAAGATGGAAATTATAAGTGCTTTTATTCTCACCATCCATTTTACTGTATTTTCTTGCAGGTTCATAGATACATGTTTGTGTTTATGTGCAATAGTGTTTTCATGTATGTGAATTATCAAAAAATTGGGACCATACTGCTTTGCAACTAAATGAAAACAGATATGTGACGGTGATAATGAGAGTCACAGTGAGTGGATAGTGTAACCTGGATCTCATTTTCTGTTCTCTTCTCTGTTAAGAATCAAAGAACCAAATAGTTCCAGGAGAAGCGTCAGCTCTTATTCAACCTCTATTTGTTCCCTTCTAATTTCAGAGAACATATTTCTGAGAACTTGAAACTGGAAGGAGGGAAACGTCTGGTCTCTCAGGGACAAGTAGATGTAGCAAAAAACAGGCAGGTGGACATTAACTAGGACTATGAACGTCACTGCAGGTGCTTTCATATAGCCTACCAGATACCACAAGACCTCTTGGCCAGCTCAGGAGTAGGCCACACAGTGCCACACTGAACAATAATAGGGCAAGGCAAAGGGCCATTGTTGTGTTGAGACTTAAACCATGGCTATGGAGATAGACAGAAGAGGGTCTCAAGGCCTGCTCTGCAGCTTAACTAGCCATGTGGCATTAGGAGAGTCTCTGATCCTCAGCTATCCTCTCTGTGAAATTAGGGATAAATATATAATTTATGTAAACCTTTTTACAGTACCCAGCATATAGAAAGCATTTGTTAAGTGGAAATTTTATAAATGTAGGATCATCATACCACTTAGTAGTGTGGCATGTTCTGACTTGCTTTTGTTGTATGTGGTAGCTGTTTTTCTACTGCTTTGGTTTGTTGGTAAAATCTCTGAATTCTGGCAGTGCCCGTTCTTATTATACAGACCCTGTTATCTTGCACAGAGTGTCTCCCCCAACCACTATGACATCCACTTAGCCAGACCTGCTAATTCAACTCAGAGAACCTTTATGAAGAGCCTGCAGTGTTTCATTTGCTGTAGGAGGCACTGGGTTTAAAAGGACAAATAAGAAGATGATTCTTCTCCCCAGGAATACAAGCAGAGAAGGAAACAAAAAGATGGAGTACTACACACCCAAATGGAATGCATAAAGTGTGATGTACACAGCTGGTGCAGGCTCACAAGATTGCATGAGGACTCAAACCTCATCACGGAAGGGGGAAAGGGGACAGGAGCATCCCCTCATCTCCCCATAGAAATGTTCAAAAAGGAGAATATCAGGCATGCCATGTATCAGAAATTTACCAAAAGCTTAAGCACATCATCCATCGTCTTTGTTTTCTCTGGAGAGAAAAAAAAGTATCCTAAGGCTGTGATTGTTGTTGCCTTCTAAGGAGAGGCATGGACAGTAGGCTCATCTAAGAACCTGTGCATATTCTACAGGACAGCAGGACAAGGTCATGAATACTTCCTGACTCTGTCTCTTGTCCACCCAGGTACTTTGTTCTTTTTTCCTCTCACCCTCATAATTTTGTGTAAGCCAGATTTTGGAATTACAACAGTGAAGACAGTACAGATTCTGCCTTCATGGAGTTTCCAGCCTACCATTAGCTACAGAAGGGTAGTGTGATTGAAAAGAGTCAAACTCTGTAAAATTTTTAAAGAGCCTCATTCTGAGCCAAATATGAGTGACCAAAGCCCATGACACAGCCCCAGGAAATCCTGAACACATGCCCAAAGTGATTGGAATACAGCTTGATTTTTGCACATAGTAGGGGGACAGAGCTATCGGCAGATATCAATACATGTAAGGTGGTCATTGGTTTAGTCTGGGAAGATGGGACAACTTGAGGCAGGGGCTTCCAGGTCATAGATAGATTCAAAGATTTTCTGATTGGCAACTGATTGAAAGTTATTATCTGAAGACTTGGAATCAATAGAAAGAAGCATCTGGGTTAAGACCAAGGTTCTTACTATGCAGATAAAGCCTTCAGGTATCAGGCTTTAGAGATAATAGATGTCAGATGTCTCAATCAGACCTAAAAGGTGCCAGACTTTTAAGCACCTTTTTCTGATTCAGAGTCTGGATTAGGAGAGAACCTGGAAAGGGGAAGGGGATTCTCTATAGAATGTAGATTTTTCCCATAAGAGACAGCTTTGCAGGGCCATTTCAAAATGTGTCAAAGAAATATATTTTGAAGTTAAGATACTTAGATTTCTTTCAGGGCCTGCTGTCTGTCATGTGATGCTATGCTAGAGTCAGGTTGGAATTTGGTATCTTATTGCAACAGTCTCTTCTGTCAGTCTTAAGATCTTTGTTTCAGTGTGAATGTTGGTCACTTGTACCTGAATTTCAAAAGGAGGAGGGTATAACGAGGCATGTCCGGGTCCTCCTTCTCAACATGGCCAGAACTAGTTTTTCAGTTTTACTTTGGAATGCCCTTTGCTGAGAGAAGGGATCCATCCATTTGGTTGCTGGGCTTACAATTCCATTCTTGGTTTACAGTAGGTACAAAGTGACAATCTTGCCTTGTTGAGGGTAAGTACAGAGTCTCATAAGAGAACACAGTAGGGTCACCTCACCTAACCTGGTGAGTGAGTGAAGGTTTCCTGGGGGACAGTGTATGAGAGCTGAGGAGTAAGTAAGGCTTGACTGCAGTGGAGGTAGTAGAGAGGTTGTCCCAGCCCAGAGAGCACCAGGTGCACAGGCTGTGCGTTTAGAGAGAATGACAAGCCATTGGTACCATGGAATAATGAGGGGTTTTCAGCCCGGTGGGTTTTCAGTGGATAGGGGCCACTCAGTTGTTTCAGTACTGGGTCTGGGTGAGATACACATTCACCTGTAGTTGTGCCTTATGCAAACACTGTGCCTGAGCCCTTTGGTTGTATTAATTTTCAAATAGAAAATGAACAACATCAGTACCAAAATAAAAAGAGCCTAGAGAAGGGCTTGGGCATAAAATCTTTTGGTAAACAATTACTATGGAGCTCATTCTTATGCTAATGAAAGAAATTCCCTTTCTCTGAAGCTATTGAAAAATAAATGCCTTATTTTTTAAAAATGCACTTCTCTACGATGATCCAGAGAAGATTGATTCTCCCCTTAAATGGGATTATCTCCAGACACCAGGGGCAAATCAGCCACAGAATTGTGTCTGGAAGGATGACTCTAGCTTTTGATAGAGTGGACTATAAAGCCTAAATGCCTGGGAATGAATCCAGGGTCCACCATTGTCTAACTTCAGATAAGTCCCTAAACCTTTCTTAGCCATCCTGTAAATAGTGAATACATCATTCCCTACAGTATAGGTTTGTGGTGACATTTAATAATGGTGCAGCTTAGGTGCCTCAAACAGTGCTTGGTGTGTAGGAAGTCAAACATAAGAGATGTTTGTGCTGGGGAAAATTAGTCAGCTCTATTAGTTTAAAAATATATCTCTTAGGTGGCAAGTACCTGGCATAAAGTTTTAGGCCTTTGTGTCGTGGGGTATTTGTGTGTCTCAGTTCTTTGTGTAGGAGGGTTGAAGAATATCTTCTTCCTTTATATGTATTTGTTCCTCCTCTATGGCTGCAAAATGAAAAGTGCCTCCTTGAATGGTCACAGTAAGTGTATCTTGGTTCTGGAAAGTCTGTTACAAATTTTCTCCTCTCCACATTAAAGGATATCATTTTGCAACAAAGATCTGCATCACTGTGTAGATCAGCAGTTCTGAAACTAGTCTGTTTTAACACTAGGACACTTTTTTTTCACTGTTGACATTTGACTAATGGTGCACAAACAATGGAAAACTTTTTGTACCTTAGCACACAGTGCAAGGCAGTGGCACCAAGCCATTCTAGGAGTCATTGTATTCTTTGTTAGCTCACACTTGAATGTAAAATGAAAAATAAGTTTTACTCAGAATGTTCTACATGAAGTAGTAGAAACGGTTAATATTATTAAATCTAGACAGTTGAGTATACATCTTTTTATTATGCAATGTGATGAAATGGGAAGTATTTCTAAAGCACTTTCACAGCATACTGAAATATGATGGTTGTTTCAGGAAAAATCAATCATACTCTTGCTTGAACTACAAGCTGAACTAGCAAATTTTTCATGGATCTCTCTTTTTAAATATAAAAGACTGATAGACAAACCGCGTATTAGCCTGTTCTCATGCTGCTAATAGCAACATACCTGAGGCTAGGTAATTTATAAAGGAAGGGAGATTTAATAGACTCACAGTTCCACATGGCTGGGGAGGCCTTGCAATCATGGCAGAAGCTGAAGGAGGAGCAAAGGCATGTCTTACATGGCAGCAGGCAAAAGAGCATCTGCAGGCAAATTGATCTTTATAAAAGCATCAGATCTCATGAGACTTATTCACTATCATGAGAACAGCACTGGCAAAACCCATCCCCATGATTCAATTGCCTCCCACTGGGTCCCTTCCATGACACGTGGGGATTATGGGAACTACAATTCAAGATGAGATTTGGGTGAGGATACAGCCCAACCTTATCACTATGATTATGCAAACTTGGGTATTTGGCCAACATTTTCTTAAAAAATGAACAAAGTGAGCTTGTCATTTTAAGGAAAACAATTTGATAGTATTTGTTACCAATGATGAAATTTCAAGCATGAAGCAATACTTAGAATTTTAGAAAACTCATTATCTGCCTCTGCAGTGAGCTTAATAGCTTCCTAGAGCTCAGACTGTTCTGCTAAAAGTGGAGATGATATTAATGAATGTGATTTTTTAATATTTTCTAATGAATTGTGTCAACATTCAGAAGATTTGCATTGGTCAGGTAAACAATATTTCCAAATGACCAAGACATGCTTTACAAAATCATGCATGGCTAAAGATACATTAAAGTGCAAGATGAGCAATGAATTTAAATGTAATAAAGTACTAAATTATATTAATACAGTTTGTTTCCACAATAGAAATAATCTCAAAATCTACCACTTCCTGAGTTTTAGTGTAATATCAAAGAACATCCACAATTATCTTGAAAAAGCTGTGAAAATATTTCATTCTTTTACAGCTACAGTATATATCTTTGTGAGGTAGATCTTCTTTATATTTCAACCAAAATAAGAAATCACAAAATATATAGGATTCATTTCTTTTTTATTAAGCCAAATAGGAGATTTGCAAAAATGTAAAACAATGTCATACTATTTTTTATTTTGGTAATTATTTTTTATAGTTAGAATAAGATCTAATGGTTGATAGCACAACAGAGTCACTACAGTCAACAATAATTCCTTGTACATTTAAAAATAGGAGTATAATTTTTTGTAACACAAAGGATAAAAATAATTTGTATATTGACAGATTAAATATCATGTTAAATTAGCACTTTTTTATTTAATTTCTAATATGAACATGTTGATAGATAAAACCCACATAATAAAAGTTATTTGGAGTCTGCAGTAATTTTTAAGAGTGGTCCTGAATCTAAAAGTTTGAGAATCTCTAGTGTAGCCAAAGATACTTGCCCTACAAGGAGGATGCAGAAAAGAAGATGTTTTTTTGTTTGTTTGTTTGTTTGTTCGTTTTTTGGCACGAGAGAAAGGTGGAAGAGGGAGAGGAAGAGGAAACAGAAGGAGAAAATGCAGGGCAGGGAGGGAGGGAAATCTGATGAATTTTTATAGTCCTTTTTTGAACTGCCAAGTTCCCTTTCAAATTTGATATGCTAGAATTCTTTTTTTTTTTGTATACATATATAACAAACAAACAAAAAAAGAATCTAGCAGGCAATAATATGCTTAGAGGTTCTGATGAAACATGTTATTGTTATAGACTATTTTCAAGTGTTTCTTTAGACTTCCAATAGGACATAGTAATAGTAAATAATTGAAATAAAAATGCTTCCCCAGAATTTGAGATGTTGGTAGATAAGCATAAATTTTTGAATCAATTTCTACTTAAATCTATACTGTAATTTGATTGTGCAATTACAAATTTCATCTTCTTTTCTCCATCTCCATACCACTATTAGGAAAGAGAGATGACTACTTAACAGCTGGAACTGTGAAAACAGAATAAATTTCAGAGCGTCTAAAAAAAAAAAAAAAAAGATATGCTAGAATTCTAAGGATATTTTACCTTTAATCCATGATGCTCTGGGAGAAACAAAGACTGACAAACTTCAGGTGTGGAGAGGGAGAGAAAAGGAGAGACAGCGTGTGTGTAGTCAGTTGGAGGATTGTTATCTTGGACAAGTCACATTATTTCCTGAAGTGTACAATTGTGTTAAAAAAAAAATTTAGTGTGGTTAGTTTATAATCGTTCCCAGATTCTCAAATTCCTTAGGTCAATGGGACAATTAATCTAAGGATGAAACCCTATACCAGATGACCTGCTAAATACTTACGGGAAAATTGGAAAAGAAAAATTTAACATCTGGACTAAAGCTATAACAATCTGGCAAATGTTGATGAGCTTGAACTTAATGAAGCTCTTAGTTCACCAAATAATTTAACAACTTGATAACATTCCCCTTGAAAAAGGCCCTTCTAAATACAATTCTGTCTCGATGAACCAATTACTACTATGGGCCACGTAAGGACCCTGAACTTGAATCATAGTTTTCTGTATGCTTATTCTTACTTTTTTTGTGTATTCTGAACACTTTTGCATATTTTTTGTAAATCCTTATGCCCATACAATCCTGTGTTATGAATAGAGAGAATATTATTATCCCCATTTCACACTTGAGTAGACTGAGGTATAGAGGGGTTAAGTGATTTGTTTGAGATCTCACTGTGGCCTAATGGTTTGCTGAGCTCTTTGATCCCTGGCTTTGTAGAGTTCTTATTCCCTGTGGGGAAATGAGCATTGTACATGTGAGTCTATTTGATAATATGGCAGAAAAAAATGAAGCATAAAGAAGAACAAACTGCTTTCTATTCCCAGAGCTGTTGCTTAATTGGTATATGTCACTTCACTGAACGTGTTTTTTTTTTTTTTTTTTTTTTTTTTTTTTTTTTTTTTTTTCTTCATCATATGAGACTATCCTTTGGGTTGAAATGTGGAAATTAAAGGAATGCATAAGAGGCGAACACAGTGGATGCCTGGCATGGAAAAGTTGCTCAGTCATCCACCTGTCATCTCTAATAAAAGAGTCAGAGGTAGGAAAGTTCATTGTGTGCTAATATCTTCCAGTTTCATGGCTGTCTCTAGAGCGTGCAGGTATTTTAGGTCTGTAAAGGTCAGAATAAATGTTTTAGGGAGGCATATGTTTTAGGGTACAGGTGCCAAACGGGCAAAGAGGAGGTTAAAAAACAATGTGCATGGTGCAGGGGAGAGAGGATAGCAAGGAAACCTGCTTCAGGCTCTGGCACCTGCCGTTTCAGTGTTTCTCCCTAGATCTCTGTTCCTGGCTTCCTCCATTTCTGTCTATATTCTCTCTACACCAATTCACCTCAACTGGTGGCTTGAATCACCTGCATTCTGGCTCCCATGTTCATACCACAAAACATGCCCTCCCTCTAGACCTCAAGAACTGTGTATTCAATTGTTTTCTTGACATCCATCACCTCTCGAAACTCTAGTGGACACCTTTAATTTAACATATGAAAAGAAGAACTCTTGATTTTTTCCTTGCAAACTTGCTTTCTATTTCAGTAAAGCACACCAGAATTCATCCAGTTTCTTTCTGTATGCTTATTCTTATATTTTTGTGTGTGTGTTCTGAACACTTTTGCATATTCACTATGAATTCTTATGCCCAAACAATATCGTGTTATGAATAGAGAGAACATTATCATCCCCATTTCACACTTGAGTAGACTGAGGTGTAGAGGGGTTAAGTGATTTGAGGTCTCAATGTGGCCTAATTGTTTCAAATGCCTAGAATTCATTTTGATTCTTCTTCACTTTCTATCTTTCATCCAGTCCCTCAGCTAGTTCTCTTGGTGTAACCAACAAAATATGTCCCGAGGATGTAGAGAAATAGGAATGCTTTTACACTGTTGGTGGGAGTATAAATTAGTTCAACCATTATGGAAGACAGTGTGGCGATTCCTCAAGGATCTATAACTAGAAATACCATTTGACCCAGCAATCCCATTAACTGGGGATATACCCAAAGGATTATAAATCATGCTACTATAAAGACACATGCACATGTTTATTGCAGCACTATTCCCAAAAGCAAAAACTTGGAACCAACCTAAATGCTCATCAATGATAGAATGGAAAAAAAAAAAATGTGGAACATATACACCATGGAATACTATGCAGCCATAAAAAGATGAGTTTATGTCCTTTGCAGGGACATGGATGAAGCTAGAAACCATCGTTCTCAGCAAACTGACACAGGAACAGAAAACCAAACACCACATGTTCTTATTCTTAAGTGAGAGTTGAATAATAAGAACACATAGACAGAAGGAGGGGAACATCACACACCTGGGCCTGTCAGGGATATGGGGAGGAATAGCATTAGGATAAATACCTAATGTAGATGACAGGTTGGTTGCGGCAAACCACCATGGCACGTGTATACCTATGTAACAAACCTGAACATTTTGCGCATGTATCCCAGAGCTTAAAATATAATTAAAACAAACAAACAAACAAAAAATGCATTATTGTTTCACAGAGCTATCTTCTGTTCTGTTCTTTGGTATGAGACTGATGACCATTTGATACTTGGATTTATGTTCATAAAGCAAGCTCTCAGACATGATAAGTCTTGTGAGTTTTTAGAATCAAGTGTAAAAGTATCTTATAATACTTTAAATGCAACCAACAGAAACAAGATTGACAAAATGCTGACGATTGTTGAAATTGGATTATGATTACATACATATTCATGTTATATATTTTTGATGTTTGAAAATAGCTAAATAAAAATTTTTTTTAATGTAAAAAAAAGAGTATTCTAGCCCTGGATCAGTGCTGCTCTCCACTTCTCTCTGTGCATATCCAGGAGGCCAGGTTTTGCTGTGAAATCATCACATGTTTGTGGATGCTGGCACTCTTGCACACTCACAGCCTCTCATCTCAGATCAGTGACAGGTGCTGCCAGCAAATCCTTTTATTTTTCCTGTTCTCCCGCTACCTTCAACAACTATTGCACTTTCACCTCTTAGCACAAGGTCCCTATTTGATCCTCACTCCCTTCACTCTTCTCTGATTATTCTGCTCCCTTGGTCATCAAGAAGTGGAAGCACTCAGAAATGCTCTGTCCTCCCCTCTACCTCCATACTTACCTATACACCCACACCCTTGGGCACCTCCCTCTCACAAGTATCAAAGAACAACTGCTGCCCTTTCTTGTGCACAGTTTTCCTCACCTCATACTACTACATTTTCTTTTAAAAGCTTAATTCAAGCTTGACTAAAGTCTCCTTTTTTTATTTTACTTTAAGTTCCATGATACATGTGCGGAACATGCAGGTGTGTTACATAGGTATACATGTGCCATGGTGGTTTGCTGCACCTATTGACTCATCTTCTGAGTTCCCTCCCTTCACCCCCCACCTCTCAACAGGCCCTGGTATGTGATGTTCCCCTCTCTGTGTCCATGTGTTCCCATTGTTCAACTCCCACTTATGAGTGAGAACATGCGGCGTTTGGTTTCCTGTTCTTGTCTTAGTTTGCTGACATTGATGACTTCCATCCTCATCCATGTCCCTGCAAATAACATGATCTCCTTCCTTTATATGGATATCATTCCTTTTTATGGCTGCATAGAATTCCATGGTGTATATGTGCCACAGTTTCTTTATCCCGTCTATCATTGATGGGCATTTGGTTTGGTTCCAAGTCTTTGATGTTGTAAACAGTGCTGCAATAAACATACGTGTGTATGTGTCCTTATAGTAGAATGATTTATATTCCTTTGGGTATATACCCAGTAATGGAATTGCTTGGTCAAATGATATTCCTGGCTCTAGATCCTTGAGGAATCACCACACTATCTTCCACAATGGTTGAACTAATTTACATTCCCACCAACAGTGTAAAAGCATTCCTATTTCTTCACAGCCTTGTGAAGAAGCATCTACTGTTTCTTGACTTTTTAATAATCATTATTCTGACTGGTGTGAGAAAGTCTCCAAGTTTTAACAGCTAATATTAAGTCTTCACTATCTAGTGGACACTTTATATATTATTATCTCATTTAATCCCTATATTCTCCTGGAGATACGGGAACTATGGCGAACCTTATTTTACAGCTGTGCCCAAAGCCACACAGATAGTCAAGAAACAGAGCCAGGATTCAAATCCACAGTTGTCTTACTCTAAAGCCTATTTTACTACCAGGCTTAACAAATTTATGAAGTAAAATCTAAAAATAAGCCCAAGTATCTTATCTCTTTTAATGAGTGTCTCCATATCTAATGCCTCAATAAAGAAACACATCCGTAGATGCAGCATGAAAGATTATAGAGAGGGGGAAATGACCCATCTATTTCACATCTTCCTGTTTTTTCCTGGAGCTGCCTGGCACTAAATGGTTTTTAAATAGCAATTTAATCACCCACAGAGAGACCTGGATTTACAAATTTTCTTAGTACACATCAGTGTTGTTACTCTTCCCCTGGTTTTGAAGGTTTGGTTTAGTTTGTGTATAAAATAATGGATGGATATAATTTGTAAGCGCAACACAAGTGACTAAATTTTAAAAGGAAAATGTGCTTATATACATTTTTTTCCTTTTAGTCTGTTTCTGTAGAGATTAAAAAATATCTGGCACCTGAAGCTATATTTGCAGCAGAGAGAAATCTTTTAAAATACATAGAGTCACAGAATGTTATAGCTGGAAGGGACACTGGGAGTTGATGACTGAAAATATACAAGTCTCAGCTTAGGATCTCATAGCAGAGGAGCAGTTGTGTAGTGGATTGTGAATCATAGTTTATTCAGTATTGGAGGGGTTACTAATTTCTAAGCCAATTTTCTTCCATTTATGCACTGTGAACAGTAATAGTGCTTACCCAAGAGAGCAGTAGTGACACTCTTCATATATGAATTGTTTAGCATAGCGCAATCCACATGTGCTCAAGACATGCCAGCTGTCTTCTTCCTCTTCCTCCTCTTTTCTTTGTTCTTCGGTGTTATCACTAAAATCTCAGTGACAAAATCCTTTTTTAAAAAAAGCTTTCTAGGTATGCATATTATTTTCTCAATGCTGGAGAGAATTGGAATTTTTATCTGGGAAATGATTTTTGTTCTAGGTTCCAATCAATGTCATTTTTTTTTCTTGCATTTTAAAACAAAACTAAGTTCTGATATTCTTGTGAATATCTGGACTTATTATTTTATCCCACCATTCCTTTAAGAACCACAGAGTGTTTCTTAGAGGTCACTCATTGGACTTAATATTCATGTACACATAATTATTTTATTCACCTCACAGAAAGCTAAGGTCAGCATTATCTCTAGTCTTCCCTTGAATAGATTAGCTAAGGGAAGTTAAATATCTTACTCTGTGTTATATAGCTTGTAAGACACCAACTCAGGATTTGAAATTTAGGCCATTTTAACTCTAAGCACAATGTGTATCCACTATGTCATGCCAATAGGGACCAGTGCTGCTCAATCTTCCTTTATAACTCTGTGGAGTTGGTTATTTGTTTTATGACATAGATTTCAAACCCTTCCATGATTAGGGTTTAAGCACAAAAACTACTTGAGAAGACCCAAACCCAACATGGCTACTGTGTCCTCACTCAGATATCTAAGAACTCCAGAATAGCCTATCATTACCTGAGTGTTCGTTCCTAGCAGGCCATGAACCATTCATTTCTAGATTGTGTCTCTCATGTGGAAATATTGTTGGCCAACAACTGTCTTCCTTGATGTCAACCTCAAATGTCAGAAACACCCTCCAAGTTGTAGAATTCCTAAGTTCTTATCAATTCCAATGAGCAGGAATTCTCTCATCTGTGAAAAGAGGCCATTCTTCTACAGTACGAATATCTCTAGTGCACTTACCCCATGGGGTAGATCACCCCTTTGGGCAGCTCTAGTTATGAACTGTTTATTTTTTAATTGCTGTTGTATTCCCTAGTAATCCATCACATCTATGTCATCTACGCATTTATTTCATAAGACATATTTCCTCCACATCTTGCTTCTCTTGTATTATTAACCTACAAGTACATCATCTTGGTGTACTGAAATTTTACCCATCATTCAGATTTCCAAAAGCTATTTTGGACATATTGCCTTTCCTGATTTTTTCATTTGACCCTATCTCTCCACTCCTTCCCAACCAGTGACAAAAAAAGCAACTGGAAGTAATTGCACCTGCCCCTAAACTTTCTCAGCATTTTAGCTTTACCTCTCCTGTGAATTCATATGTTATATAATAATTTTCCTTGTACATGTCTCTATCCTCTGGAATAAAAGCTTTAGCAAGATATTGATTATGATATCAATTAGAATGCTTTGAATTTCCAAGAAACAGAAAAACCAACTAAAATAACACAGTAAAACATTTGTAATCTCATTTAATAGAAGTTTGGAGCTAACAGTTGCAATATAACAATTTAATTGCTCCATAATTGTGGACTTGGATTTTTTTTCTGTGATTCACTTGCTTTACTCCTCAAGGACCCAGGCTGGTTGCCACGGTGCCAAACGCAGCTCCCCAGGGGTCAATATTTCAGGAGGGATAACAGGTCTAGTGCCTCTACAAGCCTGTTTTTAATCTGGGAAGAAACTATTTCCCCAAAGCTTACCAGTAGAGTTCCTCTAATGTCTCATTAGCCAGAACTGTTTTGCATGCCTGTCCCAAACCAACTGCTGGCAAAGAGGACTGAAATCATCACCGCTGGTTTAGAGCAATCAAAGTTTAAGCCAATCCAAATGCATCCTCTGGGTGGAAGGAGGGGCCCGTCTTTGCTGAGCACATTGCCATGGGTCTGACTGCTGAATAAAATTGGAGTTCTATTTATTAGCAATCGGGGAGGAAATGGCTCTGTTAAATAGAGTCAATAATATTTGAATATATTGAATCTATATTCAGTAGGTGAAATAATATTAGCTATAGCTTTGATTTAGCTAGCTCTGCATTTCTCACAATAGCTATTAAGATCTCAATTGAGTAGAACTGCTTTGTGGGACAAAATTGACTTCTTATATTCAACAAATATTAAATATCTGTGACAGGCACTGTCCTAGAACTTAGATACACATGGTTAGTAAAATCAGATGTCATCCCTACCAACAATATAAAAATAATAGCTAACCTCACTATGTAGCAAGTAGAGTGCTAAAAACTTTGCAGGCATTATCTTTATCTTCAACCCTATAGGATAGGTTCTATTAAAATCACTATTTTTTAATGAGAAAATTGTGACCCCACAAAGAATGTTACAAAGGTCACTGAGGTAAAATTCAAGTCAAGCTTTATTTAAACTCCTGTGAAATAAAGTGTGTGTGTATGTGTGTTTGTGTGTTAGAGAAATATAATTGCTTGTTGGAGTAGTAAGTTCTCTTTGTTCCATGTAAAGTGCATATTTTATTATGTTCTCTCAGCCTTTTTTTTTTTTTTTTTTTTTTTTTTTTTGAGATGGAGTCTTGCTCTGTTGCCCAGGCTGGAGTGCAGTGGCCGGATCTCAGCTCACTGACTGCAAGCTCCGCCTCCCGGGTTTACGCCATTCTCCTGCCTCAGCCTCCCGAGTAGCTGGGACTACAGGCGCCCACCACCTCGCCCGGCTAGTTTTTTGTATTTTGTTTTAGTAGGGACGGGGTTTCACCGTGTTAGCCAGGATGGTCTCGATCTCCTGACCTCCTGATCCACCCGTCTCGGCCTCCCAAAGTGCTGGGATTACATGCTTGAGCCACCGCGCCCAGCCTCTCTCAGCTTTTATTTATGTTTTTTGAGTCTCAGTCTGTAGCCCATGCTGGAGTGCAGTGGCATGATCTCAGCTCACTGAAACCTCTTGCCTTTCGGGTACAAGGGATTCTCGTGCCTCAGCCTCCCAAGTAGCTGGGATTACAATCATGCACCACCATGCCTGACTACTTTTTTTTTCTTGTGTATTTTTAGCAGAGACAGTGTTTCACCAAGTTGGCCAGGCTGGTCTCAAACTTCTGAACTCAAGTGATCTGCCCACCTCAGCCTCCCAAAGTGCTGGGATTACAAGTGTGAGCCACCATGCCCAGCCAGCTTTTCTTAAACTCCATGAAAGCCCCTTTTATCTTTAGTTCAGGATTTAGGGGACAAGCCTGTTTACCTGCATGAGATTTCAGATGATGATTTTCTCCTCTTAGCCTATGACTTCATTACCCGAAGGATAAGCTCTGGCTATTGAGGAAGCCACTTGTAGGTTGGTAGAATATAATACAATGGTCATTTTAACTCATAGTCTTCAACGATGTTATGTTTATACTAACAAAAATACCATAATTGAAATTACAAGGTTTAATGAAAAAGAAGATCTGGAAAACAGGCATATTTTGTTATTCCTACATAACATCTTAAAAAATAAGCTACCTATATTTTAAAATGGAGATATTTCACATAAAATGCGGATTACTACCGACTGTTTAAAAACAGGGAGCCCTGTAGCACCAGAGGAACACCTTGGCAAGTGGTGCATGCTCACAAGGCAACTGTGGGCAGGAACCGTGTAGCTGCCGCCTGACTTGGCTGGGACATTGGCCCTCCAGTTTGCCACGATAACAAACACTCTTACAGCTGATTACTTTACTCATTTTAGGTATCTACTGTATTAGTATCTGCTATGGCAAGTAACTCTAAAATTTTAATGGTTTGCAATAGCAAACTTTTATTTCTTGCTCATATCACGTGAAATCTGAAGCTCAGCTGGGACTCTTCATAGACATGTGTCCAGGATGGTCACATGGGACCCTGTGTTAAGGAGAGTCCTGCATTTGTTTTTTTTTTTTTTTTTTTTTTTTTTTTTTTTTTGAGACGGAGTCTCGCTCTGTCGCCCAGGCTGGAGTGCAGTGGCCGGATCTCAGCTCACTGCAAGCTCCGCCTCCCGGGTTTACGCCATTCTCCTGCCTCAGCCTCCCGAGTAGCTGGGACTACAATGTTCTGCTGTCACTGTCTTAAAACACTTTTGAACAAGAGGTCCTATGTTTTTATTTTTCAATGGGTCTCATAAATTATGTAGCCAGTTCCATTGCCAGGTTCTATGTGTCTTCTTATTTAGGACTCAGCCAAAAGGAGTAGCCATTGCTGTGGCATGCTTTTCTCATGGCAGAAGGCAGAAGTCCATAGGGCTTGGCTGAGACCACAGGATGTATCTTAAAGCCTCCACCAGGAACTGGAATATGGTCCCTTTCTATAGCTCACGCAAGTCACATAGCTAAGTCCAAAGTCATAGTTGTGGGAAAGTGTGCTTCACCTCAAGAAAGCATTTATCATCCCAGTCTAATCCTATATTGGAATGTTTTTACCCTTGAAGCAGTAACAAGTTTCATTCTTACATATTTGATATCCTATCTAGAGCAAGCATTATAGGTTCAGTTTACCAAGGTTGCCAGGTGGAAATGTCATGGGAAGTGTAAGATAATATTAAGGGACAGATAATCAGCATACCAAAAGTTAATAGTATAGTTTTTAAAACCAAAATGTGCTGGCTATATTTTTTCTGTAACAAATTTTCCCTTGCTCAAATTGAAGAGCAATTTGAGTCTTGTTCAAAAAATGTGTCTTGAGTCATTTCACTATGTTTAAGTATTAATTTATCATCATCACAGATGCAGTGTTTTTCCACTTGGCTTTTCAAGTGCACATGATAAAACAAACTATTTAGCTTTATTATTATGAATTTTTGGTGAGATATTATTCTAATTATCTGAGTATTTAATTCTCTGGAGACTTGGAGAAGCCTGGGACATGACATATAACCCACCTGCAACAAATTCTTTATTAGGATCAAGATGTAAAAAGTAGAGGTTCCTCTTCAAAGACTTTCTTCCCCATCTAATTAGGAATAAATAGTAACTTCTCTTAGAAGCAAAATGCATTTAAAGACCTGTGCTAACGTTATTAAATATCTGCTAACCATAATAAAGAAATCAATGCACTTTATGTTCTTAGCACCCACAATTTAACCTAAATATTTGCCCTGGCACGCTTATACTGATCCAAGCAAGCATGAGGTCATAGCCTGTTCCTCGTCCTTATTTGGAGGTATTTTTTTTAAATTTTATTTTATTATTATACTTTAAGTTCTAGGGTACATGTGCATAACGTGCAGGTTTGTTACATATGTATACTTGTGCCATGTTGGTGTGCTGCACCTATCAACTTGTCAGCACCCATCAATTCGTCATTTATATCAGGTATAACTCCCAATGCAATCCCTCCCCCCTCCCCACCATGATAGGCCCCGATGTGTGATGTTCCCCTTCCCGAGTCCAAGTGATGTCATTGTTCAGTTCCCACTTATGAGTGAGAACATGCTGTGTTTGGTTTTCTGTTCTTGTGATAGTTTGCTAAGAATGATGGTTTCCAGCTGCATCCATGTCCCTACAAAGGATGCAAACTCATCCTTTTTTATGGCTGCATAATATTCCGTGGTGTATGTGCGCCACATTTTCTTAATCCAGTCTGTCACTGATGGACATTTGGGTTGATTCCAAGTCTTTGCTATTGTGAATAGTGCCGCAATAAACATACGTGTGCATGTGTCTTTATAGCAGCATGATTTATAATCCTTTGGGTATATACCCAGTAGTGGGATGGCTGGGTCATATGGTACATCTAGATCTAGATCCTTGAGGAATCGCCATACTGTTTTCCATAATGGTTGAACTAGTTTACAATCCCACCAACAGTGTTAAAGTGTTTATTTGGAGGTGTTTTTACCTTTCTCAGCATTCCTCAAGTTACTTCCTCCTTCCTTTGTTCTCCTCTGCCTTTGTCTCTTTTAAAAAGTTCTAAGTTGCTAGTCAATTGGGATAAATACAGAATTTGAGACCCCGTTCCAGCCAATGGAAACTGGACGCAGCAGTAGGGTGGATGGTCAGGTTATAAATAACCCTGTCTCCTTTGTTCGGTGTACTCTCCTGGCAAAACTGCTGGCGAGTGTACCCTTTCTGCAGAAAGTAAAAGTGGCCTTGCTGAGGAAATTAAATTTACATTCAAGTACTATTTCTTTTTTTTTTTTTTTTTTTTTGAGATAGAGTCTCGCTCAGTCGCCTAGGCTGGAGTGCAGTGATGCGATCTTGGCTCACTGCAAGCTCTGCCTCCTGGGTTCCAGTACTATTTCTTTATGGCACTGAGGAACAAGCATTTCTAACAAAGATGAGGATGTGGCTTTATTAATCTTTATAAAAAGAATACATAGACACTGTTGTAAAATACTGTGCCTGTTACACAGAATCCCTTTTGAAAATCTTCAGAAGTTTCTATTTTACTTAGAAATCTACATAAGTCCACACAGAAGACACATTTCTAAATTTGAATGGAAGTTGCAGAGTTGTCAGTCGCTAAACTCAGACTTAGGGGGACTGCTATTCTAGGTGGCATCTGAAGTGTCACTCTTGATCACAGAGAAAAGTGGGCACTAAAGGGGCTAAGGCCTGTGAGGAAGGTGACACAACAACTATAGGGTTGTTAGATCAAAACATATGGTAAAAAATTTGTGCTGAACCATAATTACAATTTCAATATTCATTTCCTAAAACCTGCCTGCATGTGATCTTTATCCTATCATCTTAAGGTTGTAACTATAATAACCTTGACCATCTTCATTGGTATCATGCCATCAAATTTCTAAAGATCTGTACATCTGCCATCTCGTGTGTTCAGTACAACAACCAGTTGCCTTAGGAAACCTCAATATCACCATTATTTCTCTTTTACAAACACGGAAATAAAAATTCAGAGATAATGCATCAGGCAAAGAACAAAAAAGAGATTTTTGTTAACATCAAACATTAGTTTTGCTCAGGTCTAAGGTAGAAACAGTAGAATTCCCTCCATGAGTAATCTATGTATAGATAACGCAGCTAAGCGTGCAGTCTTCAGATTTAGAAAACCCTAGATTTGATTCCAGTATATTTTACTTGGGCTGCTTTAACAAAATACCATAACCTGGGTGGTTTATAAATAACAGACATTTATTGCTGATAGTTCTATAGGCTGGGAAGTCCAAGATCAAGGTGCTAACCAATGCAGTGCCTGACAAGGGTGCTCTTCCTGGTTTGTAGATGGCTGCCTTCTCCCGGTGTTGTAGGGAGAGAGAGGAAGCAAGCTCTCTGGTGTCTCACAGGGGCACTAATCCCATCATGAGGAATTTACCCTCATGACATCATCTAAACCTGATTACCCCCATCTCTCAATACCATCACATTGGGGATTAGAACATTAACATATGAATCTATGGCTGGGCATACAAACACTCAGTCCATAACAACTCCTAACTCTACCACTTACTAGCTGGGAGACCTTGGGTAAATTACATTAATTACTTCAATTTCCTCAATCATGTGAAGGCAATAATCCTGCCTATAGGAGTAGTTATGGAGATTACATGAAATAAGGCATGGAAACTATTTAGCATGGTTTTTAGAACTTACTATTCATGGTGATTCTTGGAATGACCTTCCTATACCATTTTAAACAGGTTGAGAAATAAATGCAAAGTTAGAGGCCAAAGTATCACCTTATTTACTGATAGAGGCCAGGTTGGAGAATGTGGTTGCTAATAAGCAAATCTGGAACTGGTCTTTAGTTATGGCAGGGTTTATGCAAAGCAGCACTCACAGGGGAGTTCCTGGACCAGAGAGGGCATGGAGGAGCAGAGAAGAATTGATGCTTCCTAAGGGAAAAGGAAGAGCTAAATGGAATGTTCTTAGTTACTCTAACCAATTTTGTCATTCAATGATCTCTCAACTACTCCAAGAACAAAGTGAATAAAGGGATGGAGATAGGCCAGGGATTATGCTAATTGAGCACCCATGAAAAGAAATGAATACTAGGAGTGGAGAAATATTCACCACTAACATGATTTCACATTAATCCTATTGTTATTGGAGTTTAAGTGGGAGATTAAACAGTATGCTGAAACAAGCAATGACTAAAATGTCCACAGTGTTACACAAAGCCCCAGATCTTCCCTTGGTTAGCCGTTTTCTGTGGTGAATGCTGCCTTTTAGATTGGGTTAAAAATCTTGCCATCAGAAAAGGACATGAACGCACTATTTTGTGTTCATTACTTACCTCTATCAAACTATAGAATTCTTAGGAGCAAAAACTGCCTTGGGTATCTTTATATTTCCCATCGTAGCTTGCACAATCTTTGCCAATAATTATTACATTGATTGCTCATCTTTGAATTTTATAGCTTATGAAGCACTTTTCTGGTGATGATCTCATTTGATCTTTTCATCAGCCCTGACAGGCAGGGACAGAGGGGAACTGGGCGGGGGGTGGGGGGCGGTGTTATTCACGTCATTTTATATCCAAGGACATCGAGGACCAGAGCAGCTGTGTGATATGTCCAGCTAATAGAGCAGAGTGCCAAAATCTGATTCTTGAACTAAAATGTAGGTCACTGACTCTTAATGTGGTGTTCCTTCCAGTAATATTTTTTACTATCTGAATGCAATTGATTGTACCAGACCTAGGTACTCTAAGATGCATAATCCTAGCAGTCCCGACAATATTCCTAAGATAAGGTAAAGTCCTCAGGCTTGTAGGATTTGGAGGCTTGCTTCTCTGAGGGTTTCTACTGATACCTCCACCATTTTTCGTAAGATGTGGGTTGTCATGGTAATGGAAGCAAGAGGGCTGAGCTGGAAAAGAATTACAATATATCTAATGGTATAGTGCCAAATGAGAAATGAATATAATTGTTGTAAAGGGAAAAAGCATTGTAGATTCCGTAACTTCTCTTTTGGTCTGGATATCTCTTTAGCATAAAAAACTAAAATAAGTTTCTTTTTGGCATGGAGCCATTAATTAGAAGTATATCATTGTGCCACTAACCCCATTCAAACCCCAGAAAAGTACAATTTAATAGCCATAATAATGCCCCCCCCCCAATATGTCTAGATTTTCATGCATGGAGAATGTGAATATGTTACTTCCTATGGCAAAATTAAGGCTCATTGAGATAGGGGAATTGTGTTGGATTATCTAGATGAGCCCAGTGTAATAACAAGGATTCTTATAAGTAAAACAGGTAGGCAGGGGAGTCAGAGAAGAATGTGTTAAGAGCAGGAGTTGGAGTGATACGATTGGTGGCTGGGAGCCATGAGCCAAGGAAGACAGACAGCTTCTAGAAGTTGGAAAAGGCAATGAACCATTCTCCCCAGAGCCTTAAGAAGGAAAACAGAAGGAATGGAAGGAATGCAACCCTACCAATCACCTTCATTTTAGCCCTAATACAATACATTTTGGACTTCCAACATCTAAGACCTTAAGATACTAAATCTGTGTTGTTTTATGACACAAAGTGTTGAGATTTTTTTTTTTTTTTTTTTTTTTTTTTTTTTTTTTTACAGCAGTAATAGGAAACTGATATAGGCAGAGTGAAGGTTAAATTGTGGTTCCTATGATCCCATCTCTGTAATTCCCCCATTGGGTATGGGAGCATGAGAAAGGTGAGAAGGCAGTGGAATACCAACTTATGGAAGGAGGTGGAATTAGAGCTAAGTAGGGCTATATAAAGGTGTTTAAATATCTTTATAAATTGAGGATTTGCATGTATAAAGTGAGTGATATGTAGTTGTTTTCATGGAGACTGAAGAGGAAGGATTGATTACTAAGAAAACAGAAAAACCTGATACTACTTGGTGTAGACTGTTTCAGTTAGATGGCAGAAAAGAGGTAATGGGAAATAAAATTACGTATTTAAGGGCCATGTTTTGGAACTTCTTCAAGTACCTGCTGGGATGAAGACTTGATTCTGATGACAGAAAGCTATCACAGGTTTGTGAACAGGGTACTGCCATGACACAGACAAATAGAAAGTAATAGAGGGAGAGAGAAGTTTGTTTCTTCCTACCAGGTAGTGCCCCAAATTACAGTCTTATCAACATCTTCCTGGCATGATTATAGAAGGAAAAAATCCCACTGGCTTTCATGTTTTAATAAAGACTTTTAGAGCAGTTTTAGGTTCACAGCACAATCAAGCAGAAAATAATTGCTCTATACCCCTGACCTCTACACATGCACAGCCTCCCCCACTATCAACCTCTTGCACCAGAGACCTATATGTATTACAATCAATGGACCTATATTGACACATCATTATCACCTAGAGTCCAGTTTACATTAGGACTCACTCTTGCTGTTGTACACTCTGAATTTGAACAAATATTTATCTAATTTTTATCTACCATTTATCTACCATTATGGCATCTACCATTATGGCATCATACAGAGTAGTTTTAATGCCCTAAAAATCCTCTGGGGTCTGTCTATTAATCTCTCCCTAGCCCCCAATTAATAGTAACTACTGAACTTTCTACTGTCTCCATAATTTTGCCTATTCTAGAAAGGCAGCGGTGAGATAAAACATCAGTATCTTATTCCTGATGTTAGTAGAAAGGCTTCTAGTTTCTCACTCTTCAGTATAATGTTAGCTGTAGGTTTTTGGTATATATATATCAAGTTGAGGAAATTCCCCTATATTCCTAGTTTACTGAGAGTTTTATTATGAATGGATGTTGGATTTTGTCAAATGATTTTTCTGCAACTGTTGATAATCGGTGCTGGTCAGCTGCTGCAGCCCGACCAGCGAGAGCTGAAGCAGGGCGAGGCATCACCTCACCTGGGAAGCGTGAGGGGGAAGGGAGTCCCTTTTCCTAGCCAGGGGAACTGAGACACACAACACCTGGAAAATCGGGTAACTCCCACCCCAATACTGCGCTGTAACACCGGCACACCGGAGATTATATCCCACACCTGGCCGGGAGGGTCCCACGCCCACGGAGCCTCCCTCCTTGCTAACACAGCAGTCTGCGGCAATCTAACCACAAGGCAGCAGCGAGGCTGGGGGAGGGGCGCCCTCCATCGCTGAGGCTTAAGTAGGTAAATAAAGCCACTGGGAAGCTTGAACTGGGTGGAGCTCACAGCAGCTCAAGGAAACCTGCCTGTCTCTGTAGACTCCGCCTCTGGGGAGAGGACTCAGCTAAAGCAGCAGAGGCCTGTCCAGACGCGAACGACTCTGTCTGACAGCTTTGAAGAGAGCAGTGGATCTCCCAACACGGAGGTGGAGATCGGAGAAGGGGCAGTCTGCCTGCTCAAGTGGGTCACTGACCCCTGAGTAGCCTAACTGGGAGACATCCCCCACTAGGGGCAGTCTGACACCCCACACCTCACAGGGTGGAGTACACCCCTGAGAGGAAGCTTCCAAAGCAAGAATCAGACAGGTGCACTCGCTGTTCAGCAATATTCTATCTTCTGCAACCTCTGCTGCTGATACCCAGGCAAACAGGGTCTGGAGTGGACCTCAAGCAATCCCCAACAGACCTATAGCTGAGGGTCCTGACTGTCAGAAGGAAAACTATCAAACAGGAAGGACACCTATATCAAAACCCCATCAGTACGTCACCATCATCAAAGACCAGAGACAGATAAAACCACAAAGATGGGGAAAAAGCAGGGCAGAAAAGCTGGAAATTCAAAAAGTAAAAGTGCATCTCCTCCTGCAAAGGAGCACAGCCCTTCGCCAGCAACGGATCAAAGCTGGTCAGAGAATGATTTTGATGAGATGAGAGAAGAAGGCTTCAGTCCATCAAACCTCTCAGAGCTAAAGGAGGAATTACGTACCCAACGCAAAGAAACTAAAAATCTTGAAAAAAGAGTGGAAGAATTGACAGCTAGACTAATTAATGCAGAGAAGGTCATAAACGAAATGACAGAGATGAAAACCATGACATGAGATATACGTGACAAATGCACAAGCTTCAGTAACCGACTCGATCAACTGGAAGAAAGAGTATCAGCGATGGAGGATCAAATGAATGAAATGAAGCGAGAAGAGAAACCAAAAGAAAAAAGAAGAAAAAGAAATGAACAAAGCCTGCAAGAAGTATGGGATTATGTAAAAAGACCAAATCTACGTCTGATTGGGGTGCCTGAAAGTGAGGGGGAAAATGGAACCAAATTGGAAAACACTCTACAGGATATCATCCAGGAGAACTTCCCCAACCTAGCAGGGCAGGCCAACATTCAAATTCAGGAAATACAGAGAACGCCACAAAGATACTCCTCCAGAAGAGCAACTCCAAGACACATAATTGCCAGATTCACCAAAGTTGAAATGAAGGAAAAAATCTTAAGGGCAGCCAGAGAGAAAGGTCGGGTTACCCACAAAGGGAAGCCCATCAGACTGACAGCAGATCTCTC